>NC_067482.1:35302117-35637117 GCF_947179515.1 Apodemus sylvaticus | reverse complement strand
GCAGAGGAACTGTGGGGCATGTTCTGTCCCTTTTAATTACTCAACAAAGTTTTACTACCTTTCCAGCTTCAAAGACCATGTTCTAAAGGTTTCACTCTAGGCAAAAGTACAGTGGACCCTCCACATTAATAGTACTGCTAAGCAGACACAAAAAAATGCACAGAAAAGTGGTTGCACCTGGACTGAAGCGGGGTTGGAGGTAGGGGGTGGGTTGGGGTGGGGGGGCTTTGTCTCTGATGTGTCATTAATCTCTAATATACTATAAAACCATTCATACAGTATTTACACTGTATCAGACACAATCAACAATTTAGAGATGTTTTTACAATAGTACATGGATGTCTATAGGTGATATGGAAATATCACATTTCCTATGAGGGTCTTGGGCATTCTTAGGCTTTCTTATCCTGTATGAATATGTGTGGTGTCTGTGTGTATCTGGCTATGTATGTATATATGTATGTGTGAGTGTATGCATGTGTCTGTTTATGTTTCTCTAAATGTGTCTGTGTATGTATGTATGCATGTGTGCATGTATGTGTACATATGTGTGTGCTAGAATCAATTTCATGCAGATACTCAGATCACTATGTTTTCTTTTCATCTTTTCTTTTGCCAGCCAAAGTCACATGGCAAGACTCTGTCCTAAAAACAAAATCAAAGAAAACAGCAATAAGACCAATCCAACAAAGATACCACCCAACAAACAAAAAAACTCAACCAAAACTGAGTGTACAGAAGTCACACATATCATCAGGGTTCAAAGAGCAAGGCTCTATATTATCTTATTAGCACTGACTTTCTCTTTTTGTGAATCAAGACTGCTTATAACTTCAAATATAAGAATTTGAGGTGGAAGATTTTATATCTTTATGTTCAGAGAACTAACTTTTTCCTAGGTTGTAAAGTTATGAACAAGTTGTGTTTTCTAAGTGGTGCTTATTAAATGATAACTACAAATCCCCCCAGAAGAAGAATGTAGTATATTTACATATATAGAATTATATGAAATGATATTCAGCATAAACAGAATGAAGTTTGTCATTGGCGATGATATGGATGGAACCAATGTTATGTTAAGTGAAACAAGCCAAACAGAAAAAACAAAACAAAACAAAATAAAAAACAACATAACGTGCAACCAATAAGTTATCGCTGATAACTTCCACTAGAGGTTACGAAGGACAAAGGGTAGAGAGTGTCAGAAGGAAGTTCAGAAAATGGCAACAGAACACAGAACTGAAGGATCATTTCTGGGACCTCCAAAATATTTAGAAAGCAGGAATAGCCTGGTCTAACCTGGTCAGAGCAGATAACTGACCAACACTGGTCTAACCTGGTCAGAGAAGATAACTGACCAACACTGGTCTAACCTGGGTGAAGACAGGGAAGAATGTGCGTACAGAGCATGGATTTCCCCAATGGTCAGGATATCCATAGCAAATGGATTTGTTGCATGATGGCCACCCACCCCAGATCCATCAGAGACGGATCACGTACTGTCTTCCCACAACATGCCTGTGGGAGTCAGTACAGGTTTTCCATCAGATACCCAAGTCCACAAATGCACGTATAAAATGGCAGAATATTTGCCTATAACCTGTGGACATCCTTCTATATGTTAAACTGTCTCTAGATAATTCATAATTTACAATACAATGTAAGTGCTAATGGTTAGATTACATTGCTCAGGTCACAGGAGAAAAGACTATGAAGCACAGAAGTGGTTCTATTTTCAAATTCTTTCAGCATTTGACTCTGTGGATTCAAAATCTATGCATACAGAGGCCTATGACTGCATGTCTCATTTATAGGAAGGGGCCTGCCTGCAAAACCAGCCAGCCCTCAGGAAAGTGGGCCCCGCACAGTGAGCAATAACAGCCAAGCTGACTGAATCCCAAGAGCCAGGCATGTTGGGAATTATAGTGTGTGAGCCAATCTGTTTGCAGCTTAGTGGTATCTGCAAATTTAAGTCCTCACACACACACACACACAAATGCATGCACACATGCATACAGACATGAGGACAGATGTGAGGACAGGGGGGCAAATCAAACATGGCTCTTAATATCGTGCGTAGGGTGATGGTAGTGTGGCAGAAGCCAAGGTGGTGGTGATAGAAACCCTAACTTCTGGGGCACAGCCTCACCAGAGAGAAGCCCTATGCAAGGGCTGAGCCAGGGTTCACCTCACTCAGTAGCTGTGGCTCAGAGACAAGGATATGGTGCCCAGCTAAGGAAGCAGACACACACCATCCAAAGGACACAAGTCTGTTGGCGGCTCTCATCCATGCAGGGGTAAAGAGAACACAGTTAACAAGAGGCCTGAGAGCACAGCCAAGCCTGGGAGAAAACAGCACACACTTTTCAGACTTTCATATGCAAACTTCAAAACAAGGCCAGAGGAAGAGAGTTTGGCAGAATATATACAGCACTTGACATCCCCAAAATGGGTCCTAAACTGACTGCACTGATGTAAAAATGTTTGTCTTCACACTAGCAAATAACAATTGGATTAGGGAAGAGTAGCTACAGGTATCTGTATAAACGCATTCCTTAGGATTGTTTTTAAGTAACCTGTTAAATTACACAGAAAGAATGGCTGGAGATTTGACTCAGAAGTTAGCAGTTCCAGGCGCCCACATGCAACCTTGCAACCATTTATAAGCCCAGTTCTAGGGGATCCAACACCCTTTTCTGACCTCACTGGGCATTAGGCAGGGACTTGGTGCCTAGACATACATGCGGGCAAAAGACCCAGACATATAAGAGAAGCATACATATACATATACATATACATATACATATACATATACATATACATATACATATACATATACATATACATATACATATACACATATACACATATACACATACACATACACATATACATATACATATACAATCAGGAATGAAATGAAAAGAAAAATGACAATAATGGACATAATAAATGAAACCAATGCACCACCTCGTCTGGATCCCTTGTAGCCAAAGCAGTGTGACGTTGGAATTAATGGCCCTGAGGATGCCCTTCCATGTACGCAGTCAGGCGTGGTCATATCCGAGAATGGAGCAGGCGCCTCCACTGAAGCACTCACAAACCTCAAAATAGCAGCATGCAGTTCTGGAAGAAGCTTAGCATATAGACATTTTTTAAAAAGCTCATTATGAAAGACTACTGAAAGTACTAAAAATGGCAGCTGCGTGTCTGAATGAATGCTGCTAAGCCTAGAGCTATGCGATCTACGGCCCCGTTAGTTAGCCAGGTATTTTTTTCCTTCTGATTTTTCAAGACAGGGTTTCTCTGTTTAGGCCTGACTGTCCTGGAACTCACTTTATAGACCAGGTTGGCCCAGAATTCAGAGATCTGCCTGCCTCTTCTTCCTTCTCAAGTGCTAATATTAAGGTGCATTTTTGGTTAAAGTGTTTGGAGTAAAATTCTATAGAATCTGGAATGTGTTTTAAAATGCCAAACCAAAAAGGGTGACAATTTTATTGGACAAAGGGTCCAATAAAATTATAAAATGATGATAGTTATTAGAACTGGACAATGCATCCATTAGGGGTTCCTTATAGATTCTCTACATAATGTTTGAAAAATTCTATGCTAAGAAGTTTTTTTTTTAAAGACTTATTTATTGTCATATGTAAGTATAGTAGCTGACTTCCGACACACCAGACGAGGGCATCAGATATCATTACAGATGGTTTTGAGCCACCATGTGGTTGCTGGGATTTGAACTTAGAACCTTTGGAAGAGCAGTCAGTGCTCTTAACCACTGAGCTGTCTCACCAGCCCCAAGGAAGTTAGAATCATATTTAGAAATAGCATAAAATGAGGTTACAATGCTTAGCAATAAATAAGAAGTGTAAGACACAAAGTTTCTTACATGCATTTATAGCCACAAATATAGTTGCTATTTTAAAAATTCTGCAGGAAAGCAAGGCATGGTGGCACATGCCTCTCATCCTAGCTTTTGGCAGGTAGCATTAGAAGGGTCAGGGGTTCAAGGTCCCCCTCAGCCACACAGCAAGTTCAAGGCCATAGGACTATAAGAGGTCCTGTCTCAAGAGCTCCCAAAATAAAATATATCGAGAAGCTATGCTACCTGTCCCTGTTCTGCCTGTCTGGTTGTATTCTCTCAAATAAACCACTTCATTTCAATTTGCTCTAGACAGTCTTTACTGTCCCTAATACTGACAAGATTGTCTGACTCTGCCTGGTTCAGCCACGCGCCCCTTACAGGCCTGTCACCACAGCTCCCTGGACGCGGAACACTAAGACAGTGCTTGGGACAATATTTAGCTTAGGGAATGTTTTCTGTGTAAATTATTTGAGGTGACAGCTAGCTGTTAGGTTCTGCCTGCTCTGATGTGTCTCCACCTCGTAAACAGATAAGCGCAGGGAGCACGGCCGTGGTGAGCAATGAACACACGACATCCTGTAGACTGGGAACAGGATCCAGCGTGTGACTGAGAAGGCCCACATTTGCTGCACATTTGAGCCACGCTGCGGCCAAGCCACAATTTCTGCACTTCATTTTTTCTTGACGTTCGGCCACAATTAGCACTCAGAGTTCTAAGAGGGATCTTAGGACCCTGAGATCTTAGGGTGTTGGTGCGCCCGGTTCCATCACAACACTCTGGTGTTGTAATTATTTCTCTCCAGGAACATTGAAGGGGGAGATACAATGTGATTGCTTGGCAGAATAGAAAATACTTTTTGCCTCAGTTTCTCTTTTAGATAAAGAAAAGCCGCTATTATAAAGAAAAGGACAAGACAGAACTGTCACCCCAAGGGGACTATTTACTCCTCCAATGAGAATCAAATAAAGGTAACGTTATTTCTTAGTTACCTCAGTGGCTTGTGTGTTTCTGTCAAGAAGGCACCCATTGCCACGAAGATTGCTACCCCCAAAAGCTGTAAGGGCCAAGAGATTTCCCCCTCCCCCCCCAAGAAGACTTGCAGCCAAGGTGCTTGTAAACAAAATATTCATATTCCACGGGGAGAGGCAGGGAACGCTGCTCTTCCCTGCTGATCGGAGCAGCCTCTCTAAGTCCAGCACTTTGTGAGGCCCATAGGAAATTCTACTCATGCCAGTTGGAAAAGAATGTTCCCAGTACGAACACTTGGAGAGGAAGTTGCAACCACAGGAGACAGACTAAACAACAGAATTCCCGAAAGCATTTGAATCACACGTGTGTGCATGCACGTCACATTCCACTTCCCTAGGGCCTGGGTTCCGAAGGACCGCAGGGTGCTGGGGGACAGTTTAGACAGCCTGATCATCCCTGGGTCAGACAGATGCTTCTGCCACTTTTGGGCCAAAAGTCCCAGCAGGGGAGCTGCTACCTGCTGTTCTCCCGAGGTCACACAATGTCAACTGGGACATTACCTTCCAAAAGGAGTCTTTTATCAAGCCCACGTCATTAAGCACCTGTGTTTTCTAACTGCAAGAGACTTGGCCACACATACAGACAGCCTGGTCTTGTTTACCGGCAGGCTAATGGCCTTTTAGCCAGCACAGCGGGCTGGGCTCTAGAGAGACGAACTCTACTGTGTACCTTGGGATAGCTGTTGACCCTCTAGGCCATGGAAACAGGGTTGGAGTCTAAGTGCGGATGAAAAGGAAGAAAAAGCTCCGTTGGCTGCTCCTGACTGGAAAGCCTGTGGAAAGAGAAGCCAGGCCCTACTTTCCTTTTAGGAATTAGAATTTCAAAGACACTGGTTCTCAACCAAGGCTCTATTTTGCCCAAAGGACATCTGGACAGTGTCTGGGGACCTTTTTGATTTGTCACAACTCGGAGGGTAGTAGAGAGGGACCAGGGATGCTTTGTGCCACCCACAGGTCAACCCCAGGTCACAGCAGAATTGCATCAGGACCAAAATGGCAGTAGTTTGTCAGACAGCTTCTCTGTGGGAAGTATCATCTGCAATCTGTGGGGTTCTGCCTTTGTTTGAGTCTGTTCTCATTCATGTGTTGCATGTGGAAAACCTGAAGTTGGTATTGGGGTCTTGATCACTCTCCATTTATTTGAGGCAGAAGCCCTCACAGCCGAACCCAGAGCACACAGATCAGACCAGTCATAACTAGCCTACTCGCCCTGGAGATCCTGTCTCTTGCCTCCCAAGCACTGTGATTACAGAGGCCGCCATACCTGCCTGGCCTTTGCAGAGATCCTCGGAATTCAAGCCCTCATTCCTCGTAGCTATGCTGCAACTCTGTAACCCCCAGTGCCACCTTCTAGTATTGGTGTTTTTAACAAGTTTCCCAGACAATCCTGACAAACACTGACTTGAGAACTTTGGACACATCTTGGCATCCGGTCGAGAGATCAGGCAGGAAGGTGGTAAGGGTGAAGGCAGTGGATGTGCTTGCAGGTGGACCCAAGGCATCTGTGTGAAGACAGCTCCAGCACGCCTCAATAAAGGCATCATGGAGCTCTGGGACTGGGTAGGTGAGTGAGCCACCCAGAGCAGAAAGGTCAGAGCTCAGACACGTCACCCTCGCTGTTAGTTATGCTGCCAGAGCTGGGGCAGCCTTGCTGAATCAGCTTGGAAGAGTTTAAGGTCTCCTCTCATGGGCACTGTGCCTTCAGCTATGATTGTTGTAATCTGATAATGGGGGATTTGTAAGCATGAATTCCTACTCCACAGCACACAATGGAACAGGACATGTGACAGCTATGACTGCTATCATATCTGCTATGGCTCAGGAATAGCAAGCCAAGAAATGCTTCTGTGGTCCTGGTCTCTGTCTCTCTATCTCTCTCTGTATCTCTGTCTATCTGTCTGCCCCTCCCTCCCTTGCTCCCTCCCTCTCCCCCTTCCCTTTCTCTCCTCAGAAGCTGGATATTTGAAGGTCCCAAATATCCTTGCTTGTCACTGCACAGGACCTGTCTAACTTGGAACTGTTGAGAGATGCCCAAGAAAGGGTCAATTCCCTTGCAGGTGGAAGGTGGAGGAAGGTGGGGAAGGTGGGGAAGGTGGGGGAAGGTGGGGAAGGTGGGGGAAGGTGGAGGAAGGTGAGGAAGGTGGGGAAGGCGGAGGAAGGTGAGGAAGGTGGAGGAAGGTGGGGGAAGATGGAGGAAGGTGGGGAAGGTGAGGAAGGTGGAGGAAGGTGGGGGAAGATGGAGGAAGGTGGGGAAGGTGAGGAAGGTGGGGGAAGGTGGGGAAGGTGGGGAAGGTGGGGAAGGTGGGGAAGGTGGGGAAGGTGAGGAAGGTGTGGAAGGTGGGGAAGGTGAGGAAGGAGAGAAACCAGAAGCAGGATCCTGAACAAGGGCAATGTTAATGTTTCCTAGTTGTTCTGGGGCCACTGGGGGTGGGAGACGGTTGTCATTTTCTTGAAACAGTTATCTCACGGCTAAAAGAAATAGGAAGAGACTCAGAATAAACTTTTCCTCATGTATTGGTTTGGCTTGCTCTTTTTTTTTGAGGGGGGGTTGTTTGGTTTTTGTTTTTGTTTTTTGGATTTCTTCCCCCCCCCCCCCCAGACAGGGTTTCTCTGTGTAGCCCTGGCTGTCCTGGAACTCACTCTGTAGACCAGGCTGGCCTCAAACTCAGAAATCCACCTGCCTCTGCCTCCCAGAGTGCTGGAATTACAGGTGAGCACTGCCACCACAGCCACCCAGCTACAGCCTTTCTCCTGAAATGTTTTATGTCTAAGACATTTAACCTACATGCTATTGTTGCTACAGTGATTAAATGTTCAACAAACTATTCCAGTCTTTTTATTTACAAGGACATAGGAGGTACTGGGCTGATCAAAAGAATTGACTTATTATCCTGAAAGGAATTTGAGCATTACTTTGTATTTTCTCATTATAATCTACTAACACATACTCTATAACACCCTCTTGGTGTTCCAAGAAGTCAGGGATCCCATCACTTATGAAAACCATTACAAGCCCTGATACTGGTTGGAATGAGGGGTGTGTGTATAAGGGGAATGAACTGGGACATGAGGGGTCTGTGTGTGTGTGTGTGTGTGTGTGTGTGTGTGTGTGAGAGAGAGAGAGAGAGAGAGAGAGAGAGAAAGGGGAATGAGCCAGAAACATAGGTTGTTTGTTGTAGGTAGGGGGATGAGCCAGGGGCACGAGTCGGGTATCTTTAGATAGTTGGTTTTGGATCCCCAAGTCAGGTTCTCAAACCCAGTTTTACACACAAGCCAAGTCCTTCCTACCCACCCTCCCCTCTCTCTTTCCCCAGGCCCTCCCTGGCTCCCTCTTCTGTCACATTCACTTGCTGCTGTCTCAGCTCACTCCCATAGGGCTGGAACTACCTGTGCCTGTCTTTGGTGTCACAGCACCTGATAACTGTTGCCAAGGGAACCATCACTCCATTTTTCATACGGGAGAGTTCAGATTCTGAAGTGTTCTATCCAGTGAGGGTCAATACTCCTGAGGTTTTCAGAATCTCACCAACTGCAAGTCTTATGGGTTAACCACTGGATCCCGCCCTGAAGTCATGCCCCCACCCGCGACTTTAATAAGCATTTTCAATGCTCCATTGCTGCCTCATCATGGGTTTATTGGCCCTACCATGATAACAGAATGGCATGGTTTTCCTTGCCTAACCATGAAGAATGGGATGCCCATGGTCAGGTACAAGTCAAACAAGTGTTTACTGAAGATCCCAAGGGAAATGACAACCACAGAGCATCGTCCTGTGACTGAAGCCACCTATCACCCACACAGATCCCATAGATTCTTCAGAAGAAGAATCTGACACAAAGGCCACAGCCTCCGATCCTCTCCCGGAGGAACAGCAGCGTACCTAGAAGCACTGTGCTGAATAGGTACCCAAGCCACACGCAATTCTTCCAACAAAGCTTGCATCATTCTCCCTGACCTTTACCCTGGAACACAATGTGCTATATAGAAGCAGCAAATTATAAAAATGTGTTTGGCAGCCCAGATGTACCAGTGCTGGGTCAGATCTCAAGGCTCCTCCATTTCCAGGCTGGGGCTCCCTTTCCCAAGCAGATGTTTTGTAAAGAAATCTACCAATGTTTTTGTGACTGGTGTCCTTGAGCAAGTGCTCTCAGTGCCTCTCCAGAGCCACCTGGAGGATGCACCGGCGCGCGCGTGCGCATGCTCACAATAAATCATTCCTTTGGCTCTCTAGCATTAGTTGGCTCTAATCCTCTTAATTCTGCACTTAATGAGGCACTGACTTGGCTAATCAATGACACAAAACCTGGGATAAATTACATTTATTACAGTACGATAGAGATACCAGCATCTGTGTGGAATTTCTGCTTGAGCTACAGGGTCTTTATGTGGAGAATATAAATAATACATATTCTCCCGTGGTAGCAAAATCCAAATATCTTTAACATGTAGCTAATAATCAGTTTCTAATCACTCAGGAAAATCCACCTGTTTGTTCATGACTTCACTAAACAACACCAAGCATGCAATTAGGTGAAGACTTTCCTCTCATCTTGAGTCTAGGGTGGTAAGGAAGGTAAACTGAGTCCCGTGTCAAAGTTGACTTGTCTTTAAAACAGATGCTAAAAGTAGAAGGGTTTCTTTTTGTTTGTTTTTTTGTTTTTTGTTTGTTTTTCTAAAGGCAGTCAGGTTGTATAATCTTCTGCCAGTTTTTATGGAGTGTGGTGGTTTGAAGGAGAATGCTCCCCTCCCCCAGGCTCACAGCTCTGAATACTTGGTCACCAGGTAGTGGCTCTATTTGAAAGGATGAGGAAGTGTGGCCTTAGAGGAAGTATGTCACTGGGTAGCTTGAAGGTTTTCAGAAGCCCAAACCAGACCCAGGGCCTCTCTTCTTCTGCTATGTGTGGATTCTGGCACAGAACCCTCAGCTCCTCCCACACCCATGTCCGCCTCCATGCCTCATGCTTCCCACCATGATGATAATGGACTTAACCAATAAAACCATAAGTGAGCTCCAATTAAATCCTTTCCTTTCCAAGGGTTGCCATGGTCATGGTGTCTCTTCACAGCACTAGAACACTGACTGAGGCATGGAGTTAAATCTCAGATGAATTACACAGTAATTAACCAACATTCCTAGGATTTGAAATGGCAAATAGCACCCTTGATGCCCAAAGGGTGAGATTGCCTTGGGTCTAGCAGTTTTTAACCAATTGGCTCCGGCCATCTGAGGGGGAGGGAGGAGGCTGCAGTGAGTCTCTCAATGAACCCAGAACCTAGTTTCGGAAACATTGGTATTACTAGTCCCTTTTATCTTAAGCAATTGCATAGGGTCGGCTGGCTCATTTTGTACGTTCTTTTAGCATTCTTTCCATCCACCTCTCCACAGTTAGGCTCCATGCTAGCCCAGCTGTGCACCAATCACTGGGCTCTTGCACCAGATTCATGAGGCTCCTGATGGGGCAGCCCTGAGCACTTTCTGGTGCTCCTGGAGTCCACTCAAGTGGGCAGCTCTGAGGACTTCCCCCCAACCCCCGCTATCTCTCTACCCATTTCTAGACTTCACTATAAGTTCTACCCCCAAAACCAATCCACCATCCCTATAGTCCAGCCAGGAAAAGGAATGTGCATGATTGGCAACAGAAAATAATTTCCATTTTGCATCACTCCTCCTTCATAAATACCTGGTCTGCTCCATCAGCTTTGACTTTTCAACAGGTGGTATATGGAGGCCAGAACTGGGGTAAACTGGTCCCGTGCAACCCAGACAAGACCTGTCCTTTTTATTGGCCTACTGACAATACCTGCTTTTTTTTTTTTTTTTTTTTTTTTTGGTTTTTTCGAGACAGGGTTTCTCTGTATAGCCCAGGCTGTCCTGGGACTCACTTGGTAGACCAGGCTGGCCTTGAACTCAGAAATCCGCCTGCCTCTGCCTCCCAGAGTGCTGGGATTATAGGCATGCGCCACCACCACCTGGCTAATACCTGCTTTTCTTAATCCTTCTCAAGTTGAATATGAAATAGAAGACCAGAGGATGAAAAGAAATGTGCACAACAATTCAATCTGCCACTGGCTAAATACTAAAGTCTTATTTAAAAAAGACTGACAATTACGAAAACACTAAAAACCATTCCCAAGCATAGAACCCAGAACACAGGAAGGGATCAAAGTTTCTGCTCTGACAGAAAGTTTTGCTACAGTTTTCCTCACAGAATTCTACCATATTCAGGTTCCACGGACTCCAGGAGAAGTCATGGAGGAGGCAGGCACCATGCAAGCAGGGTAAGCGGCCCCCTCATTCTTCTGAATGAATCAGGGTTCATCTCTGTAAAAACAAACACTTCACTGCACTTCAGTTTCAATTAATCTCTAGTTAGCTCTACATTTAATAAAAATCAGAATCAATTACCCTGTTCTGTCAGAGGATCCAGACGATGACATGGTACGTGGTGGTTTGGATAAAATTTCTTCCCCCACACTGCCCTGATCTCCCTTGGTGCATCTGTGACCCGAGAGCTATGACTGAACGAGCCTTCAGATGCACAGGTGTTCAGCTCACTGGGGACACCACACAACGATTCAAACGCAGCGGCCATTAGCGCCCAGTCTCATTCTTTTCATGGCCTGGAAAGGCTAAACAAGAACACTTTGGGACGACAGCCCTTTTAGGGTGGAGTGGGAGGGAAGAAAAGTTCACTGAAGACCCTCAACGGGGACAACGTGTGCTTTAACTTCTGGAAGTAATCAGGAGGAGTGAGCCAAACAGCCGATTAACATTCAAGTCCAGACAGTCCTACATGGCCAAGTCCGGGAGATCTGACTGGTTGAAGCAGGTCCAGGAAGGAGACTAAATCAGCCTGGGCCCATTGAAAGCACAGGAAGGTCTAAGGGCAGAATAAGTTCTAAGGTTTGTTTTCTGTTTTTTCATTAGTAAGTTAGATTCCCCGATTACAATCTGGTCAGCATGCAGTCAAATGCTACATCAAAGGAGACGGTGGTGATTTACAGCAAACTCGTCGATCAAGGACCCACTGGGTACCAACAAGCCCACACAGGCTCCTGCCAAATGAACCCACCAAATGTGGGAGGTTGTGCGATCTGAACTCAGCAAATGTCCATGTGTCCCCTTCCCAGAAGATTGCTACAGTGTTGTCTAGGCTTCTAGTCTTGACAAGTATGACAGTTGTTTTTTTTTTAAAAACATCTTTCAATAAAAAGAATAGTGGAGTTAATAGGTATTTGCTCATTGAATTATTAATGGGCTCAGACATTCTCTAAGTCTTCAAGTGATTTGTTTATGCATCTGAAATTTCCTTTTTAGTTGAAGACAATTCCTGAGTAATCATTTATCTGCAGAAAGTAATTCAGCTCTAATTCGAGTTTAACCTCTGTTCTGGCATATTCCAAGCACACACACACAGCCCACATATTCACAACCCAGAACTATTGGCATCAAAACCTTCCCAATCAAAGGCATTGCCTATTGTGGACCTTTAACGTGACAGTCCATGCAGGGCCGGTGGCTTCTTGCCATCTGCTAGGGTGCCCAGCACAGCAAAGGTACTCTTCTTCATGACTGACAGTAATTAGTATTTAAGTTTTGCTATCCCTGCACGAGACACTCACTGCACAAGACACCTGGGCCTCACAGGTAGAAAAGCAGACCTTTAGTGCTTCCTTTTGCTACAACAATGTTTACTCAGGCCACTAATACTAAATCAAAGGCTATTTGAGTAAAGTAAAACGATATACCAAATACTCCATCCTTGCTAAGGACAAGTGATGATAAAGGCTCATCTGGACACACACCCATGTCAAAGGGCCACTCCACCTTGCTGGAACAGCCCGTTAAGCACACAAGTTACTGCTGTGTAAACAAAGCTGTCTATGGGTGGGGTCACTGGTAAGAGCAGTTGCAAATTGGAGTGTCCTCGTGTGATCGGGTCAAACATTTGTCTTGAGTAAAACAAGAGCATTGGACTTGATTCTAAAAATAAATGTCAAAAGACCATGTTCTATGATTTCAGGATTCCCTAGTGGGGAGGTGGAGGCATCAAGCACGTTAGTGCACCATTAGCAACTGGGTCAAGTTCAGCAAAGTGCTTTCTAAATCCATGCTGACTTGGCCTGACCATGTTAAAAACAAGCAAGCAAAACACCCCAAATCAAGGTTGGGTTGAATAGCTATTTCTCCGAGGAAGGGTAAATCTGAGCGCCACACCATTCCCATGGCACAATAGTTTGCTTTGAGAGACTTAGTTTCTGAGATGCAGCTCTGATCAGCAAATTCCATCGCTCTTTCTTCTCAAAAAGAAATTTATAGCTCATGTTTCTTGTTTCATTCTGGTTTTGAAGTGTTTATATCAAGTGCAAAAAGCAGGCGCCTCTCCAGTCATGTGCCAGAAGCCGTTAGGATCACCAAATAGTTTGGCAAACTAGAGGCAAGAAGAGCCAGAAGCCAGGACCATGGCCTGTATCAATGAAGCTCTGCAGAGGGGGAAAAAACAAAAACTCAGGGGTGGAAACAAAGCATCGCTTTAGGAACAGCTCAAAAAATAGGTAAGCTCACTTGGAGTCATAAACAAATTAGGTCAAGCAGCTTGAAAGGACAACGATTTACAAGTAAAAGGGACAAATATTGAAATGAAAATTTATCTCCCTCCCACCCCAAGAATAAATTCTTTAGAAGTACACATAAGAGAAACCAGGAGACTTACAAACCCCCATTAAGTTTGGACTAAAAACTAGGTAAAGAAATATTTGGCAAGTATAAGGACACATAAATCAGCTGGACCAGATGACACAGGGCCCCAGGGAATGCAGGAATTTAGCTAATATGCATACCGAACAATGGTGTAGTAAAAATGAATAATTATTTCTGAAAAATTGCCTTGTACTCAAGGGGATGTCAGGCAATTGGAAAAAGGCCCAACAACATGTGCTATTGATACAGAAAGAAGAAACAAAAGGAAAGAATAGTTTAAAAAAAAATAAACCCAGTGACTGATGTGTGTCACGGTGGGTTTAAAGATTGAGGGAATGATATTAGAGAAGCAAACTTTTTAAAGTTAAAAAAAATATCAAGGATGAACAAACAGAAAAAACTTGCAGGTCATTGGCTCACACCCCTAACATGCCTAGGGGTGTGTCTTGAAGATTTCAATGCTGTGCTGGACGTTATTAAGAATACAGGGGATGGGGAGGGAATTTTGGATGGCTGTGCAGTATCTCAGCAAGGAGTTCACCGTCATCATTAATCTGAAGATTCAACATCCAGGGAAAACAGATGAAAATATCGGAATCACAAATGTGATATTGAGCTGCCTAGTTGTCCTAAGATTTCTACACTCTGCCATCGCAGAGATAACCCAAAAGGTGGATGACCCTAGAGTGTTACAGAGTTTATGGATGACATTCAGGTGGGGAATTCCCCCAAAGACTTGAGAGGAAGGGGAGGGGGAAAGTCAGCAAACTTGGCTACGTTTGGACAAGGTCTGTGCCAAGAGAGCTCACTAGAAGCAGATATGACTGGGCTGGGGGGGGGGGGGGATTGAAAGCAGCAGCATTTGGATATGAGGAGAGCACTAGCCATGAACTCCCACCAAGCAGGTACGGGTCAGACAAGATGGAAGGCAGCTTCAGCATTCATGACTGTCAAAATCTATGTGTAGAGCACGCAACCCCAGAGTACTGTTTAGCTGGTGAGGGAAAGCATCCGCCTCCTCTCATCTCCTCGTAGAATGATGCAGCAAAGGTGAAAACAAGGAGAAGTGACAGGGGCCAACACTCAGGACCAGCCGGTGTCAGCTCCCTTTGCATCACTTGTTCTAACTCATGGGAATGTGGGATACAGGAGTCCTCTTGAGTATGTACTTTAATAGATAGGGACTTAGGGATCTAGCTGTCCAGAAAGCCCAACTGTGTGTCCATTCATCTTGACATTAGCTGTTTCTGATCCCTCCTATTCTTCCTTCTAGCATCTGCTCAAACATTCCTTTTTTCCCCAAGGTCTTCTAGAGGAAAGGACTTCTCTTTTTCCAATGTTCTGTATGCTTGCTCTTTATTACTGAGTAATCCCCAGAATCCAGAGCAGGCCTGATGGTTCACAAGTATTTGGTAATACTATTAAATTGTCCTCTTCCTAGGAGTAAGTGATTCCTTTTTACCAAGTAAAAACTCTTTATTCATCTACAAGGGGTAAGGGTGGCGCCTAGGTTGGAAAACAACACTTAGAAAACATCAACAGCAAACAGAACCAGAACTTATGAGAAAAGCAATAGGAAGTATCTTGCTGATTTGTTTTCTAGAACATTCTTTTACATCCTCTAGTTAAAAAGCCCACTTTTTAACTGATAGACATTCTTTGTCTTTGCTGAATGTCTAGCAGATGTTAAAGAAAATGACCTCAAGTGCTAGAGAGTATGAAGAAAAATGAATTGGACTCCTCAGTCTAACGTTCCTGACCTCTCCAGAGAAGAAAGAGGTTTTGGGGAGCCTGTTCCCACAAGCAACCTGAAAAGTGATCTGTCACCCTAGGGTTTTCTTTACATGACATCTAGCAACTGAATGAAAGACTGGTAAAAACAAAAAACAAAACAAAACAAAACAACAAAAATCAAACGAACCACATTTCTGGTTATTTTGCGATCAAAGAGGCACTGCCTGATTTTAAAGAACACACTGTTCTTCCTTGTCTCCTTCACCTCTCCAGTCCTATTTTTAAGCCCTAGATACCATTTCTCAAGGTTCCAAAGCAGATGGTGAGTATCTAGGGGCCTTTCATTGTGTGTTGGGGGGAGAATCAGCATCTCTTACTGAGTTCAGAATCCTTTCATGATGTCTAGTGTAATTCTGGTCCCCTGATGAGTGGAACCCAAGAGACCAAAGTCAACTTGTAAGGAAGACCCTTTAAGCCAGAAGATACCAACCTTGATGTGCTTTAAGAAAATAGATCTCAGGGAGTGGAAGAAAGGAGTTGGCTTATGATATAGTGCGAGTAGAGACACAACAGCTGGCACGGAGGGATGTTGCCCACATGATGGCATGAGGCTGTGTGCCACTGCTGGGTCCTCACCATCCCCACCAGTACAACAGTCATCACAGATCACAGGCGTTGGGGCCCCTGTCCAGGACATGCTCTTAAAACATGGCAGAGCCTAGCCTGCCTAGCTTCAATTTATTTCAGTGCTCATTCTAGAATGCTACTGCAAAGTTATCATCAAGGTTTGTGTCACAAGGAAGATAGGTCACTATTCCTGCTGGTGATGGCCAGATACTTAACATTTTAAAATTATCTAGTTTGTGTGTGTGTGTGTGTGTGTGTGTGTGTGTGCATGTGAATGTGGAGACCTCAGATGTCACTCCTCAGGAGTCATTTACCTTGATTTTTGAAACAGGGTCTTTCACTGGGACCTGGTACTCATTAATTAGGCTAAACTGGCTTCCTGCAAAAGCCCCAGGGGTCCTCCTGTCTCTGCCTTCTCAGAACCAGTTTATAGAAGTCAATGCAAGGCTGCCCAGCTCCTCAAGTGGTTGCTGGGGCCTGAACTAAGGTTCTCACAGCTAGCCCTACCAGATGTACTCGTCACAAAAACTGTGGTGACACCTTCTAAGAGGGAGGGGCCATCCCAACACATGTTCAATAGGGGTTGAGCCTCTTTATCATCAGTGAGCTCATAAAAGCAAAATATTTGTGGCTGACCACGTTAATGAATGTCACTCACTGGTGGGGCTCAGGCAAGATAAAAAGACATAGAAACTTTTGAGGGAGCTTGAGAAGAGAAAGGAGCCTCTCATTTAGAGTCTTTTGCTAGGAAAGAATCAAAAATCCCAGCATATAGAGGTGTTGGCTATTCACACCACTCAGAGAAGGCTCTCCCTGCCCTGGATGCCCTGTGTAAACTTTGTATACTTTGTAAACTTTATAAACCTTCAAGGCAGGAAAGTGGCCTGGTCCCTCCTCACCAGAGGTCCCTAACTGACATAATGCCATTTCCAGCCTCGGTAACTGTCACCAAAGTCATCTCCAGCCCCTCAATAGGACTCTTCCCAGATTATGCTAATTTTAGGTGAAAAGTCGAAACAGGAAAACCTACCAATTCCTGAGCTTCCCCAAGCCCAGGACTTGAAATCCCACCAATCCTCACTTTGGAAATCTTGGCCCTGGAAAGCCCCACCCTTCAACTCTATAAAAAGGCTGTCTGCTCAGTTCCCACGCTGTCCACTCAGGGAACAGGGGTAGTTTGCTGCCTGGTGTGACTCTCTTCAGAAGAAGCCCAGAAGCAATGAAGAGAAGAAGGAAGAAGTAGAGTAGGCCTTAGGCTCCTACTTTGCTGCAGAAAGAGTCCTCTGCCCTTGCTTCACAGGTCAGCTGAAGCTGCTCATGTTTACAGCACACTCACGGGGCTGCAGATGACTAAGGCCTTCATGTATACTTGATCCCAGGGGGCAAGCACTATCATTATGAGAGACTCAAGGCTCAATAATCTCTGAGGGTTACATGGCTGTTAAGGGCCAGTCAGTGTGTGAACTCAGGTCTGAGTGGCTTCAGAGGCCACACTTTCTTCTTCGCCTTTTCAAGATGCTTTTTATTAGTACAAAGTAGTGCATTTTTATACACATCCATAATGTTTTTTAATCATAATTACCACCCTAATAGTTCTACTTTCTTGTCCCCCTTTAAACTTCCTTCTTCCAAAGTAGCTATTTTTTCTATCATGTCTGTATTTGCCCGTGTGTGTGTGTGTGTGTGTGTGTGTGTGTGTCCCAGTGAGTCTCATCAGGGTTGTTTCTAAGAGCAGGAGTGAGAGCTTATTCTGAGGAGCATAGGTACCTTAGTGGGGTTTACCACCAAAGAGACCACAAACTGCAGCTTGTAGTTTGCCACAGAACTTTGTATATGAGAGCCTTAGAATCCTGTAAAGACCTTGGGATGCCACATTCAACTCTACACCTTTATTACCATCAGACGGCTCCATGTTGTATGGACAGGGAATTCCCATGATGCCATTTTCGGAGCATGCCCAGGAAGTCAGACTCCATCTGAGGAGACTCAAGTTTCTCATGGGTTATGTGTGTCACACCTGTGGTATTATGTGGCCCGAAGCTGTTAGCCAAAAAAATGCTAACAGCTCGTTTTATTGTTCCTGAGGGTGTATGTCATACAATAACAAAGCATCGTGTGCAGCAAAATGTCATGACTTATTCAGGGTCACATAGCCTGTTGCTGAGAGGACTGAGTCATTTGGGTAAACTCGGATGCCTCAGTTTCCCCATTTATAAAACAAGTTGTTGAATTACCTCCAAGATCCCCAGAGGCTCTAGATAACTACCTTGCTGGGTCGCATGCAGGTGTCACTAGACTCCGCCAGCACGCAGGTGTCACTAGACTCATGAAGAATGTGCTGGCTTGAGTCATTATCTTCTAATTGAGGAAGGGGCAGATGGATGGGAATGAGGAAGCAGATGCTGTGGTGTCAAGGTAACCAGAAGGGAGCTGAGCAGCTGAGGAGTGGCTCCTAAGGAGGAAGCGCGCAGGTGTGGTCCAGGATCCACGGCAGAGCAGAAGCAGAACAGCAAGGCGAGCATGGCCCTAGTCTGCTGACACACAGCTCAGGTGTCTCCAAAGATGTCACCCTGTCTCAGCTCCAGAAGTCGCGCCTCTCTAGTAAAGCAGGGAAGGAGGGGCCATGTCACCAAGCCCTCTTCTCTGATCTCTGTTTACCCAGGCTCAGTGGGGACAAGGCTGGGTTCCAAATTTCACCAAACCAAAGACTTGGTTAATTGTGAAACAACGTGCTATTATTTTAGAAATCATCAAGAAAAGCAGGGCCACTTTTCTTTGTATATTTCAGAGATATTAACATGTTTTAGGGTTGTGTGTTCTAGGGTTGCAAAATCCACAACATAAGGGCTTCCTCTGTAGCCAGCGCTGTCTTAAATGCTTCATGTTTTATTCAGTGCTCACAACAACCTGTGAGGTAGGTGTTGTTGCCTTCCTCTTTTTGTGAAAAAAGCTGAGGGAGGCTGAGTAACTTGCCCCAAATTTCCCAGAGTATTTCTGGTACCCATTCATCAAGCTTTCTCACCTGCCTCTTCTCATTAGAACCCCCTGGTTATAATGTCCGGGTGATGAACGGACTCTCCCTGTCTTGAAGTATGGCTTCCTCCTTTCTCATTGTTTGGGTAGAGTTACTTAGTGAAGGGAGAGGCTTGGGAAGGGTGCCCAGGTCCTGAGAATAAGCAAGAATGAAACAGGAGAAATGGGCCTGAAGGGACCACCAAACCTGCTTCTCTGGAAGGATGCAGGAGAATAATAAAGCCGAGACAGGAGGAAAGTTTCTTTTGTGGAGAGATTACGCGGTAGGAGAGCCCAGCTGGGCTCAGCAGTCTTATCACGTTCTTTCTTGCGTAAATACATTTCAGTCTCAGCACACCTGGCTCCCGCTGGGTGTCTCCAGGGGAGAGGGGCCACTGAGAACTAAGAGAAGGATAGTCCTTTCCCTCTCAACAAAAAGGGACAATGACTAAGTATAAAGGGTGCCTGCTGGTTTAGTCTGGAAGTTTTATGTGGCCGGCAGAATTGGGCCATTTCCTGCCTGCTCCTTCCAAGACCCACCCCAGATTGTCAGGGAGAAATTGTCCTCTGTTAACTTGAGAATGTTGTGTTCTTATGCCAAGGAGTCCAGAGAACTTCTTTCTGAAGCAGCAGTCGCCAGAGTGCGAGTGAGGAGCTGGGAGCAGGGTGAGGGGAGGCTGCATCAAACTCTAGCAACTTTGGCCTATTAAAATGGCTTTGTCCATGTTCAATAATGCATTAATGTAGATGTGCAAAACTTATAGATCCCTATAGTATGATGAACATATAAATCATGTACAGATGATCTATATTGCTAGTTATACAAATATATATTTGTGATATTATATATGGAAATATATGGATATGCTCATGAAGCTATATCTCTGTATAGAGATAACTATGCAGGACAGGCATATGAATATATTCTTTACTGATATAAGCTTATGATTTAAAAATTAGGAAACTATTATCCTGGGGGAAAGATACTTCAGTCTTTGTGCTCTTTAAGGTCTCTCTAAATGTCTTGGGTGACTTTGTCACCAACAAATTGAACTCAGATAAAATGGCAGAAAGATTCATAAGGACTTTAGCATGCAATGCTTTGGGTCTTTCCAAGATTTCTTTTGCTTGGTTGGTAACTTACAATCTATATTAGTCTAGCCTTTGTACTTTGTCAAAGCTGTTTCTCTAGATTCACTTTAACAACACTTTTTCATCCATGCAGCATGAATGAGGAGAGGGGCAAGGAGGATAAAGAGTGAAAGACAAATTAGGTAGCAAGTTGCAAACAAACTGTCACAAGAAATATAATGAAATGGTAGAGAAAATTGGAACCGGCCGGTTATTTTACGTTAAGGAATTACAGTTCCTTGTCTGGTGTGTAATATTAGTATTGTGGACACATTTCTTCACAATTGACCCTTTTCTTGGAAGTGGTAGCACATGCCTACAACCCAAGAACTGGGGTGGGAGGAGCATGAGTTCAAGGCCAGCCTGGGCTTCATAGTGATTTCCTCTCTTAAAAAAATAAAATGAGCAACAACAAAAAAAAGGTACAAAACAAAACCTCGAACTAAACAAAACCATCTTTTAAAGATGAAATGCTGGAACATTTACAGATTAAAAACGATAATCATGTCTAAGATTTGCTGCCAACAATTCAAGGGCACACAGATGAAAGAGATCTGACTATGGGCTGAGAAAGATGGATATGAGGGACCCAGAAGTTCTCTCCTTTCGTTGTCCAGAAATTTCCACCAAAGCAAGTTAAAATGGAAAAAAATCGAAACCAATAGGACTATTAAAGATATCCTAACTTTGCCTGACAGAGTCACATGACTAGAAAGATGAGCCCAACTGGCTAAGCATTGAGTAGAATCTTGAAACTGCTGGGTTTGGATGGAATAGAGGTTTTTCAAGAAGAACATTTTACATCAGACAGTGAAGAGTTAGGAAACAGAATTGCATCACTACTCACAAAAGAAAACTTTGTGGATTACCAAGGAGAAAAAATTAAATAAAACCATGGAACAAGGCCGACATGCTCTGTAGACATCAAAGAATCAGTACAAAGAAACCTTCAATGAGCCTCCTGTAAATGGACCAGAAACATACAGCTTCCATTTCCATCCAAATCTGTAAGTCTGATCTGTCAGATTCTATCCAATCTGTAAGCTTAAGAATAAATGGGAGGTCTGGAGAGATGGCTCAGAGGTTAAGAGCACTGACTGCTCTTCCAGAGGTCCTGAGTTCAATTCCCAGCAACCACATGGTAGCTCACAACCATTTGTAATGAGATCTGACATCCTCTTCTGGTGTATCTGAAGACAGTGACAGTGTACTCAAATACATGAGATAGATAGATAGATAGATAGATAGATAGATAGATAGATAGATAGATGGATGATAGATAGATAGACAGATCTTTAAAAAAAAATGGGAAAGCATGTGTTGAAGGCTGGGCCCAGAGTGCAAGGGAAGAATACTTGCCAAAGGTGGGAGAGGTCTTGGTTTCTTCCCTCAGAACCTTCCCATGACTGAAATGCTTTAAAGACATTCCCTGAGTCCAAAAGCTCTTCTCAGAACTGATCTTTACCCTTGTTGGAATATGATGGTCCCACTTCAGACCCTATTTTTATCTGTAAACTTTATCTCCTTCCATTTGGGTCCTGTCAGACCTTGGGTCATTCTCATGGCAAGAAACATGGCAAGAAAAATCCAGATAACTTTTTTTCTCCTCCCCTTTCAAGATCAGTGAAAAACAAACAGATTCTTTGAGACTCAGTTTCTCGACAACATTTGCTGGCAATTCCATAAAGCTAAGCCAGTGAGTGTGGACATCCAATGTGTTGGGGGGCCAGTAACATAGCAGCAATGGGGAAGAAATAGATGAAGTCATTCCTCTTGTTACTTCTCTTCCTCCTACACCCACAGTAGAATACAATTGCAGTAATCTAGATGCACCAGAATGGCTCTCCATTCACAGGAAACCCCGAAGAGGATGCTACCCTGCTTTCTATAGTCCTTGGACCAACAGCTGATGTCAGCAAGGGAGGAAAAAGAAACACAGTGATGACTGTTGTAAGACCTTGACCCAGAAAAGGGAAAGCCAGTAGCTAGACCACCTAGTGAGTGACAGACAAAACTAAGGCAAGCAGTCTTCTTCACTTTCAAGCCCGGAATGCCTAACTGTATTTGACTGGCAGCTCTTTGGCCCACGAGCCCCAAAGCAGTGTCTCTGGTGCAGAATGTCAGGGTGACCCGTCAGAGGTGTGCTTGGCAGACTGCCGTGAGAAAGTTCGTCTAGGGAGGTGGTGGGTGTTTCGTGGCCTTGGTCCTGAGACTCTTGGTGGGTGAGCTGTGTCCCTGTGCCCTTGACTTCTGGACTGGACTGTTTTCAAGGCTCCACACAGTGCTCCCACCTCCCTTGCTGCTCTCAGCAGTTTCTCCAGGAGGCCTTGCTCCTCTACAACCCTCAATGATCGAAGCAGCAAATTTAGACTAACCCAGCTTCTCTAGGTCACAGTTCTGGTAGATCAGGCCAGTCTCAGGTAGAAGGAACATCCCGCAGGAGCCAGGGACTACAGCGTAACTTCTTTCCCCAGATCCTGGAAATGGCTACTATAAATAGTGACTCCACTTCCAAGTCAAAAATATTTATCTCACTCCAAGGTAGAGAGAGAGGGTGCTCTTTGATTTCCTGAGAAGCTACAGAGCTAAGCAATAGCATTAATTTCACAGACATGTGTTCTGGCAACCATGCTGAACTGCCCTTGTTGAGAAGTCCCTACAGCAGAGAGTTAATATGCTTTGAGAGGGAACTCTGAAGGTAGAAGAAGCCTTTCAATTTTCAGTACGTTGCCTTAAGGCTTTGCTGTGGCCACTGAGATGCATGTTGCACTCTGAGCATCAATGCATTTCCCTGGAGTTCTTGCTAAATTAAAGAATTGTTCTGACTGCCACAGTAGGTCACTGAACAGGTAATGCCTACCTATCTCAGTTCTGTGACTTCAGAGCTGTGCTCTGAAACATCTGAGAGGAGCTTAGCTTGGGTTATGGTGAGCAGTTTACAACTTGTTCGTAAATTCTTATTGCAGCATATCTTGATAATGGATGGGCCAAGATGGAAAACAACTCCATTCAGTTTGGGTCCTCACACTTCAGTTGTTCAGAAGCTGGGCGTGCAGATGTACATCAGCGTCCCTCAACCACTCCCTGGTAAGTAGAACTCTTAAGGCCTCAGTGATGCCCAGAGAGGAGGTCACGGGCTATATAAAGCATAGAGGTGGCTTCCTTCAGAGAAGTCAGGAGATGATGGCTACTGTCCAGAAACGGGGCACTTAAATGACTGCTACAGACTCACCTGGGAAAGCTTGTTCCCTATGGAAATGGGAGATGGTGGCCCACATGGGTTACCTGGATAATTCAAGGAGGAAAATGGCGCCTCTATCCCAAAAGATGTAAATCTTATTAGGATTGAGTTAAAGCCAAGAATCATGCACTTTAAAACACACTCTGGGTGGTCCTGAGAACCCACCTGTTCTCGGGTTTTGCGTACACACATATCCCTACATGTTCCCTCTCCACAGGCTGGAGAGAAGGGAACTCAAGGGACACTCTTAAGAGTGAGGTTCTTGCCTGTGCTCTCTTTGGGGTCTAAGAAGGTCAGAGAGAGAGAAGCTTTTGGCTCAGTACTGTTTTGTGTATGGTTGTGGGTTTGTGGTGCCAGGGACAGATCCCAGGCTCTGTACACATGTCACAGGTGCCCTCTCATAAGCGTGCATCTCAGCCTCAGTACTTGTTTTGACAGTATGCACTCTGGGAGTGCCCTAGATTCCCTGCCTCCGATTACAGATTGGCACCCAGTGCCTTGGTTTTAGGATTCTTCTGCAGTGTTCCCTCTCCTGTAAGCTAAGGCAACAAGTGACAGCGATTGTGCTTCAAGAAGGACTTAGCTGCCAGTCAGAAACTCTTGATCCCTGGGGTCAAACTGAACATACACGAGTAATCTGCTGGCTGGGATACAGTATTGTTGCTTGGGATTAAATTAGTTTTAAATTAACTTTGAATGCCACTAGGTATTATGCACACAGTGAATTATATTACACACACACACACACAATTTAATATACATGGACCTCGCCATGGACTTTTGCCTTCTTCCTAAATGACTTCTATATTAAACATGTCCTACCTGGTTCTTGTAGATGTGAGTTAGGATAGTCTTGGACTGAATTCTGAAACATTTACTGATTAGCTCCAGTGTCCTAGGTAAGTCCCCAGTGAACAGAATATGAGCTAAGAACTTGGTGCTAGAGACAAGGGGACTGGAGGGAGATTCTGCATGTGGAAGCTATGAGGACACAGAACAAATTTCATCTGTGTAACAGAGCCTACATGAAGGAAAGGAAGCCAGAAAAATCCCCATGGTTCTGTTTCTGAGGTCTGGGTGCCCATGGTAGTTAGGAGATCAAAGTTCTTTATCTCAAGGACAAAGACACCTTCTGCTACCTCTGCTCTGGGTTTTTAAACAGTGAGAAGTCCCCTCATGGTTGGGAATTAAATTGTCAAAGTGTTGTAATAACCAGGGTTTGATAATAGCCACTGCTACGTGCTATTTGGAACTGCTCTCGAGGCCCCATTTGTGCCCAATTCCTCCCTATACTTCAAGGTCCAGCTCACACCCCAAAGTTCTCTGAAAACCAGAAGTAGACAGTTTTTACCCCCTCAGTAACTGGAAACTTCTCACAAGTTCTGACCAAAATGTCTTTAGAAATGCTATCCTAGAAATTCTGTAGCATCACACTTTCTGGAGAGCTTCAGAGTGACCTACTATGTCCACACAGATAATTTGAGATACTTTGCCTCAGGAAAAGACTTACATAGACTTACAGGAAGAATATTTTTACACTAAAATGAAAAGCTTTCCTTTTAGCAAGGTCATTAAGACTGAGACTAGCTAAATGGAGGGGCTCTTCCGTAGCATCTAAAGTAGGCCAGAGGGTGGCACCCAAAGATACCTCCACTCTGAATTGTGAGTATGACCCTATTTAGATAAAATGCCTTAGGACTGAAATTAAACTAGGCTAAGGGTCTCAAGATATGCTGACTAGCCAACTATATCCAAGCATGGTGGCCATATCCTTATGAGAGGGGGGAGGGGCAAGGATGCTGTGGCTTCTTAGCATGTTCAAGGTCCTAGATGTGGTACCCAGTACTGCAGGCAAAAAAAAGGAGGAGGAAGAGAGAAAGAGATTCAAACAGAATTGGAAAGGATATAGAAGAGAAGGTTTTATACAGACAGAGACAGGAACGAGTTACAAAGTTTAGACTGCTCAGAGCCAGCAGACACCAAGGACTATGGGAAGGATTCCCTACAGCTTGACAGTGGGTGTGGACCTACATCCTGATTTCAAGTATGTGGACTCCAAAACAGTGAAAAATATGTATCTAGATGCCCAGTTTGTGGACATTCATTTCAGCAGTCGTGAGAAACTAATGCAGTGACAGGCAAGGATGCAGGTGGGTGGGGTGGACCGAAAGGATGAACACAGCCTTGGATTCTAGAGAGCTCAACCTCAGCCACCATCAGGAGAACCACGGGAGCTCTGCCACTCTAGAGTTTCAAGAAAGGCTTTTGCAATGTCATAATCTCCCCCAGAGGCCCTCACACTGAAGATAAAGCCACACATTTTCTCTCTGAGCCTTCTGATCTCAGGTGAACTAGTGTTACTTTTCACTTAAGTAGAGCAGACACTCCCATAACGCAGCATCTGTAAATGACTTGCCTTCAAGTGTCTTATTCTATTTGTCAAGCATTCACTGAGTAGCAACTGCCTTTGGTAGACTGATTAGTCCAAATGAGTACACAAGCGACTGACTGTCTCCACACATCCGTGAGTGGTATTGCAACTTAGCTAAGCTTTTCTTTTCTGTTTTTTTTTTTTTTTTTTTTTTTTTTTTTTTTTTTTTGGTTTTTTTTCCGAGCAGGGTTTCTCTGTGTAGCCCTGGCTGTCCTGGAACTCACTCTGTAGACCAGGCTGGCCTCGAACTCAGAAATCCGCCTGCCTCTGCCTCCCAGAGTGCTGGGATTACAGGCGTGCGCCACCACCGCCCGGCTAGCTAAGCTTTTCTAACCAGAGTTCTATGAACTCTATTTAGATTCCTTGTTCTCTGTCCTGGCCCATGCAGAACACACTTAAAATCTCAGCACCTAGGGAACTGAGGCAGGAGAATGAGAGTTCTAGGGCAGCCTGTTCTACACTGAAAGGTCCCATTCCTGAAAAAAAATAAAAGTCTTGCTGTAGTTTCCTGTCTGGTTACCAAGGAGGAATTTTGTAAATACTGTAAACTGAGCAACATGTCCTCTGTGTCTGGTGGAAACCAGCCATAGTAGTCTGCAATTCTTTCAACAAAGGAGCCAGAAAAATACTTAAAGTTATGGGCCTAAGTCACTTCCTCCCATAAAATAGATCCTAGTCATGTAGGGAAAGTTTATTTATATTTTAGAAGTACACTGTGAAGTAGTTGAGGGTGAAATTTTATGACAGCATAATTTACCCAAGACTATTTTAAAGATATGCATATATATGCATATGTGTTCATCTTTGTGTGTGTGTGTGTGTATATGTGTGTGTATGTGTGTATATGTGCGTGCGCACATGAGTGTGTGTGTGTGTGTGTGTGTGTGTGTGTGTGTGTTTGCACGTATTTTAGAGGCACAGTCCTGCTATAAAGTTACATAGCCTCGGATGGCCTAGAGCTTGCCAAAATATTAGTCTTGAAATTGTTATGATGGGAATACAGGCACCGAAGTGACACAGTTCTTTATTTTCTAAAAGTTTAAAAATTATCCAAAATAAAAATAAAACTTACACTTTTAAATGCATAAGATTCTCTTTCTGTCTTACTGACACTGCCCCCATCTTCAGGTATCAGCTCTGATGGCACAAGAAATCCCTTATACAGTCGCTTGCAAGCTCTGAGCTTTAATCACTCTCTTAGTTCTTTTTATGGAAAGGGGAAGAAGTCACATCCATCAGAAAAAGGCTAAGCACGAGCGCACACGTGGCATATGTCATGCACACACACACACACACCCAGCAGCTTTAACACAGAAGTGGGAGAATGCGTGTTGGAGAAGCAGCACGCCCATTAAAATGATGTTTTCTATTAAGTCACAAAGCACTAAGCCTGCTCCTTCAGCTGCTGTAAGGCATTTCATTCATGCATATGCAGTATATGTAGAATTACTGCCAAAGACAAAACCAGCTGGAAAAGTGACTCAGAAGCTACCTCCATCACACACACACACACACACACACACACACACACACACACAGAGTTGTGGGCACTGAGAGGGGACTCACAGTTCTGAGTACAGGAAGTGCAGGTTGCCCACATTGTCAATGTAGTTAGCTGGACTCAGCCAGGGTAGAACCAGCAGCAAGAGCGCCTTCATTTTCCAAGCAGTCTGCCGCCTTCCTCCTGACCAGCTCCTGCCAGCCCAGTTAGCCCGTTTAAGCAAATCTGTTCATTTCCCCACAATCAGAAGATAATAATGCATCCGACTTGGAGCCTGTAGATTAAGGCATACTATAAATCATGAGCCTGTAAGAGGATTAGTCCTGGGCATCTCCAATAAAATGATGGGAGACGGGAGAGACCCACCGTGGTTGGCAAGAGGGCTTAGGCTGAAGGCAGCAGGCTGATGCCTGGGAGAGGGCTGGGCCCCTCCTGCAGGATTCGGACTGGCTCTTGGGAAGCAGCTGGTACGTTTACATCACTGGCTGGGAGCAGCCTGGCTGGGAGTGAGGCCGTGCTGGAAGAGGGCACGGGCATGGCACATTCAACTCCACTCTGCACGGGTGAATGTGAATGCGTGAATAATCAAAAGGCGTACTGCAGCCTGCTGCAGAGAGATGCTCAAAATAGCATCTCGGGAGCCGCCTGGCCTGGAGTCTCTCAGCTTTGTGACGCTGATTCACAGGAGGGGCAGGAGGAGGAACTGCCCCTCCCGAGCATGGATGCTGTCACAGGTGACGCTTGTGGCCAGTTTTGAAGACAGGCTTTCCAGAAGGCCAGACTAAGTTTTCTTTGAGATTACTAAGGAGCTCAAATAGAGAGTAGTGCAGTGTAAACAGGGTCCTGTCTGTGAGAAGAGAGTCAAACACACACACACACACACACACAGACTCCGCCCCCGCTCTTCCCTAAACTCAGCTCTGGCATTTGTTGCAATGCCCTAACCTCAGTTACTGAAGTTAACATCCATCTTTGCTTGCGGGGATCTGACCCCATTACTTCTTCCAGCTGAAAGTTGGATAGGGATTCTGTGCCCTAGCTCTGATGGCCAAGACGCTCCCAAGACTCCATATTCAAGAAGTGTTCATGTATCTCGCCAACTCAAGGGGCTAAGTCATCAGAGAAACAGCTCAAAGGGAGAGTTAAACTCTGGCTTAACAGCCTGCACTTGCGAGGAAGAGGAGGAAGAGGAGCACAGGAGTGCCTGCACGTGGGGGGAGGGGAACTGCCATCAGTTCTAAAGTGTCTGAGGGTTTGACATCAGAATTGGGCATCAAGGCCGGCAGAGAGCATTTAACAGAGCCGAGCTTTGTCTGCGCATTGAACTTGTCTAGGCTAGATCAGACATACACACTCCTGATAGAGCCTGACGCACTCACGGCTGATATTGCTGAGGCCCAAACTTGACTTCTCCGTTGGGAAGGCTGGGATGCAGGACTGAGTCAGAGCTGGTGAACAGAAGCGAGGAGGAAGCAGCAGGTGACAAGCTTGAGATTTAAACCCCAGCTCTGTCTCATGCTGGGTGTCAGAGTCATGCTGCCCATCCTCTCTGAGCTTCCTCCTCCGTCAGAGCCTCAGCAACAGCAGCGTTTTAACTCAGAGTGCTGCTATGGAGGCAGAACACAAGGGTGCCTACATACGCCAGTAGTTACTGATGACTCTGAGTAGCAGTGGCTTGTCTACCCTTGTCTCATTTGTTTCGTCCCTCCTCGACTGAGAAGGATGGGATGCTTCCATCTTTTTCTAAATGTGGGTTTTAGCAAGTTCTGGTGCAGTCTCTTCTTAGACATGCATGCCCTAGAGTGTAAACTGGAACTCACACGCGGTATGCTGAGTCTATCATGACTTCGTAATGATGTGAATGGACATGGCGAGGTACTGCTCACAGCTCAGTGTTCTAGGAAAAATGAAGGGTGTTCCTCCACTTGTCTCCTTGCAATTCAGCACGGACAGATGAATGAACGAGAACATAAGGACAAACACATCCTTCCTGTCATCCCTTTGTCATATTGCCCACCAGATAGCTGATCTTTCTTCTAACAGAACCCATGTTTATTCGTGGCGGCAACACGCTTGGCCTCTCTCGGAGATGGGTGGCCCTGGATTCAGACCAATAAAGTATGAGCCAATTCCAGAAAGGTCTGTAAAGGAAACAGTCTCACTCCCTTCCTGCCTGAAACTTCTAGGAGGTCCTATGGCGAACAGCAGTTTTGGGAACACAAAGTGACAAGCTCGAGGGTGGACACTAAACTGAAAAACAGAAGGAAGCCTGGATGCCTGATGGCATCAGGGTGACATCATCTTAGTCCCAGCCTTGCTCTGAGACTTTGTGTTCCATGAGAAAAAGAAAGCTTCCCAACTCCGATACCACTTGATGTCCTCTTGCCTGGCAGATGTAATCCTAATCAGTATAACGCCCCTGGGGATCAAAACTCTCTCTTGGAATAACTGTGTATTGTTCTACAGCTTCCTTAAAAGTAAACAGCCCTAATCCCAATCCTTGCCCTGGTGCATTGCTGGCTGTCCTCTTTGTCCTGCAAGGCCCCGCAGTTACCCACCACTGTTTCTCCTTTTCTTTTCTCTTTGATAAACAGAGATGAGGTGAGGTGAGGCCCCAGTTGGGCTCATGGTTAGAGAGTCATGATTACGCCAGGCATGGTGGTGTATAACTTTAATCTCAGCTCTTGAAGAGCAGAGACAGGTGGATCTCTGTTGAGTTCAAGACCAGCCTGACCTACATAATCGAGTTCCAGGACAGCCAGAGTTACATGATGAGACCTTGCCTCAAAAGAACAAAACTCTATAAAGTCACTGGAAGAAGGTGTGCCAGTGTGGATGTTCAGCCGACCTGAAATGGTCAAGCAGAAAGGCCCTAGAGTGGAGCCCTGGGTTCCTTCTCCCTGCAGTGAAATCCTCCCTAGACTTTGGATGGCCAGCTATGCACGGATTGTACTGAAAATGATACAAAAGGGGCCACAGAGGGCCCAGGGCAGATCTTTGAAGAAGATATTCTCAGGACATTGGCTAGACCTCATCAAGACACTCTTCCTGAAAACCTGCGAATCATGTTCTTATTCCAGCCTCTGTCAAAACTCTGAGCAATGATTTCTCTTTCCTTGCCAGTAGGTGCTTAGGTAGGGTCATCTCTATTATCTACCACTTTTAAAAAGTAAGAGAAATGGGGATAGAGAGACAGCTCAGGCACTAAAGGCTAAGGTTCACAACAAAAACATCAAGATAATGAGAGAGACAGAGGCAGAGTGAATCCCACGCAGCGTCGTCCTATGAATCGGTTGTTCTCAGCATCTCTTCTTTAGCCTCAAAGGGTTATTTCCTCAGAAGCAGAAATCCCAGCCTCTTTCATTAGGACTTAGGCTATTATGGTTCTTGATAAATGTTACACATGCAGATGAGGTTGTCATCTAGTGAAGATATGATAAATTGACCTAAGTCTTCCTCTGAGGCAAAGGCTAGCAAGCTGGTTGGTGTCTATCCACACTCACAATGAGAGGAGATATGGGGAGAAACTTAGCAGCCAGGCCCTTTACTGCAGCCCCATGACACCTCCTGGCATTATATTTTGGTTAGGAAGGCTGCCATCTAACTCAACCAGCCCTGTCCCCCTAACTGAGATCTCTGAGCAGACACATGTGACATCATCTAAAGGCATATAAAAGGGAAGAAATCAAGAGAACCAATCAAACCCCACACACTGTGTCCCTGACTCTCAATACTCCCAGAGTGCTCTAGTCTGAGGCACGTGTCAGCAATGGGCCAATAGCGCAAAGCCATAGTTCATCCTGCATCTTTTATTAACACTTTCCCAGCTCAGGCTCTGAAGGTCACTGTGTGTAGATGGCCAGAATCTTGGAGGACACAGCATCTGCTTACAGATGTGATACAGCTGTACCTGAGATGCAAGTCTGTTAAAGATGTGAAATTCAGTGAAGCAGGCCGAAAAAGTTCATGAACCCCACTCTCTGACGTTATCAGTTTATGATGGATCATGTACATTTAAGAGTTTTCAACACCAAAAACTTAGTATGCGTAGCACACGCTAAGTACACACTTCATTAATCCACTCCACAATGCATTGATATTTAAAGCATGATGCTGCAAGACATAAATATATTATTGGAGACAGGACATTAGGTAGCGCATACTAACTTTAAACTCCCTATGAACTCACGATCCTTGAACTCACGATCCTCCTGCCTCTATCATTTGAGTGCTGAATAACAGACTGCACCACTGCCCCTGGATGAGGAGATGCTGGGGGTCACACACAAGGCTTTGTGTACAGTAGTCAAGCATGCTACCAACCGAGCTATATTCCCAGTTCAGCAATTCTTAATGTAAAAAAAAAGCTTCTATGTATACCTACTGAAGAAAGTGGATCAAAAATACTAAACTGTTGGGTGTGGTGGTGCATGTCGCTGGCTGGTCCCAGCACCCAGGAGATGGGGGCAGGAAAATGAAGATTTCAATGCCATCCTCAGTTATAGTATAGAGGTCCAGACCAATTTCTTCTTCATGAAAACTTCTCTCAAAAACTGAGAAAAAAAGAGCAAAATGTCTTCACAAAAGCTCTCTCCAGAATATCCACAGGACAATGGTCCCAGCCGTCAGCCCCACCACACCCTTGAGGCAAAGAGACACTTGTCTGCTGATCACCTGAGTCTTCCCAGTTCAACAGATACCTAAAACACTAACTACTGGGTCTTCTTAATGTCCCTTTTAAGAGAAGGAAAAGGTGGTTTACTGACCAGTAATGGCCAAGGCCTATGAGAAGACAGGCCCAGAGTTAGCTCTGAATTCTTAAGTTTTTGCAAACAAATACTTGGATCTGGTGCTGGAGGGTGTCTGTGCATATATTAAGCACTTGATGACTAATATGTATTTTGGGAAATGCTGGTGTCAATCTACTTAGGCAGCTCTAGTGTGGAGGGAGAGGTGCAACTGTAGGTGTTGAGGCCCATGCTTCCTTGAAGTGGGGGTTTCCTCCCCAGAGAGCTACAGCTTAAAGAGGTAACTGAATTTCTGTCAGTCTGGGGTTCCTCCCTCACAGCTCTTTCCCAAGTGCACATCATTACCAACTGTGTGATTTCCAACACTTCCCCAGCTTCCTGGAGATGTTCTGGTCACGGGGGTAGCATGGCTAGGTGGATGAATGGAAGTTCTGTTGGGGCAGCTAAGTACGGATTCCTTTCTTTGTAGCCCCACAGGTCTGCCATAGTCTACCCTGGCTTGCTAGCCTCCATCACTGCTTGTTCATCCTCAAGGAGGAAGTGTTTAAAAGCTGAAGGGGGTGAGAAACGAGAGCCCCTACCCCTACAGCCACAAGGAGCTCAGCCCAGACACCCCATGATGTTGGTTGGATGACTCCCAGCTGGATTGGACTTCCTGGATGTCTAACCTTTTGGAGAACTCTGAGATAACAAACCCGAAGTTATGTGGAGTCAGAAAGCATGTGATTACTATTATAGCAGCAACAGGGAACCAGTACATTCCAAATAGAGAAAAAAAGATGAAAATATAACAAACTGGACAGTGGCACATGTTCAGATTTCTACCAGGACCCTTTCTCTTTAGGCCTCCTGTATTCCCTCCCCAGCGAGCTCCCTGGCATAACTGAAGAGAACCTACCTTACCTTTGTCCTTGAGTTTCCTTTCCTTTCTACAATGCCTCTGACCTGGGCAAAATTATCAGCAAAGATCACTAGTATATACCCTCCCCACCATCTCCTTTGACCACACCCTCTATGGGGAAAGCATTTACTGCAAATCTATGCTGGAAACATCTGGCTGGACATCTCGAGTCTGCTGGCATAACCAGCATGGTAAACACATGCTAAGCATTACACACAGGCCCTTGTATGAGAAACGCTTTCATGTTAGGGAATGCACTCATGTCTCAGGACACAAAGCCACAGATTCATGACCTAAGGTATGTGACCTTTAAAAAAGTTACCTGCTTCTGCCTCTTGCCCTGGCCTTGACAGGAACCAAGATAAACACAAGCCTGCAGATTTCCTCTTACAAAATGACTGTGGTATTATTGTTCACACTTGATTAAGCACCTTAAGCACACTGAGAAGAGTTCCTCATGGGGAATAGGCCCAGAGCCACCAGTGAGGCCATCCACACAGGAATGCCCAGGCACACAACACCAAGAAGGGACAAACTGAGAAGCAGGTAGGGGAGCAGGGCATGCCAGTCACCAGCAGCAGGTAGCACATCTCCTTTCTGCCACCAATGTGTGCACCTTGGCCAAAAAAAGAAACAGAAAGTCACTCAGAGGGTGTTCTGGTTAAGTTTATGTCACCTTGACACAGCTACAATCATCTGGAAAGAGAGAACCTCAATGGAGAAGATACCTCCATCAGATTGTTGGGAGGCAAGGGAGACATTTTCCTGATTAATGACTGGCTTGGGAGAGCCAAGCCCAGCGTGGGCGCTATCGCCCTTGTCCCTGGATGCTGTAAGAATGGAAACCGAGCAAGCCAGGAAGCAGTGTTCCCCCATGGCCACTGCTTCCGCTTTGCCTCAAATCCCTGCCTCAGTTTCCTCTAATGCTGGACAGTGTGACTGGGATGTGTAAGCCAAATAAACCATTTTCTTCCCAGCTTGCTTTTGGCTATGGCGTTTATCACAGCAATAGGAAGCAAGCTAGAAGGAAGGGTGAGATTTTTCCGATTTTCTCATGTAAAACCTTAGTTGACTTATTGAAAAGAACTTGTTATTATAGAACACAACTCTCTATATGATGAACGTATGTCGATAAAAAGGAATTAAAATTAATTAAATGAATAAATGTAGATCCTACATTAGAGAGATGGTTTACATATAGAAGGGTTTCTTTGGGCTCATGGTTTCAGAATTTCTGTCCATCCTGGTGAGAAGGGCAGCCAGGAAAAAGAAAGAGAAGAGGGGAACATGGACCTAGCATAAACTCAGAGGTATGCTCTAGTAGGCTATTTCTTCTATCTCTTGAAGTTCCTGCTGCCTCTACAAAGAGCACTGTTGGCTAGGGACCAAGCATTTGAAACACAACCTGGTGGTGCTACTTGTTATGTAAGCCCTGACATTCACACTACCATTTTTTTCCAAATTATAAACACATAAGCACATGCTTGCACACAACCCAGTCCTGCTTAGTGATATTTCCTCACGCTAGGTCACAGCCATCAACATCTAGGCTGTATTGTATTGGAACAGATCTCACTGGTTCCAAAGAGAAAGTACAGGCATCCTATAGAGTGCCAGGGTGCCGGGAGTGAGTCCTGACTGCACCCTCATGGATGTCTTTCTAGCTGGTCCCAGGGAGAGGAGAAAGAGAAGGGTTCCTTCCTACCTTGTCTGGAAATGATGCTGGAGATCACAGCGCTGCAGCACCTCGGTGCAGTGTTCTGTGAACGGGCAGGTGACCAACAGCTTGTTGAGAAGCTTGTTGACCAAGATGCTGGATTTCTTGCAATGCTGCAGAACCACGGGCTTTCGATCCACAGGGCAGAAGTCTTTCTCCACCAGGAAGTTGGTGAGGCACAGGGTGCAGTAGGTGTGTCCACACGGAGTGTCCAGAGGGTCCAGCAATGCTTGCAGGCAGATGTGGCATATGAGGTCGTCGTCTACATCTTCTGAGTAGGTGTAGAAGTGGTTTTCCTCCAGGGAGTGGTTTTGGCCACATACTACGCACAGTGGCTCAGAGCTAGGATCTGGGTCGTCCGCAAGGTTCATGGTGGAGAAGGGATCAGGAAACTCAGGAGAGCAGTATTTCCTCAGGAGCAGGTCAAGATATTCTAAGAGTCATCCAACATGCAAACCTACGAAAGAGGCAGCTCATAGTCACACTGGAGCAGGAGGGGAGCAGAGCTCCTGTGAGCCTGGCTGAGCTGGGACTGAGAAGGCCAGGCCTGAGCATCTTCTCCAAAATGTCCAGGCAAATAGCTCTGTCTCACCGTACCTCCGTTTCGTATTATAGGAATAATATAGACCAGCAATAGCCTCTTCTTAACGGGTTAATAATCACTTGGGGCCTGTCTCCTGGTAAAATGTGTAGATCACACATAAGAGATGTAAGTGATAATTATTAAGAAAATTGAATCTGATGACTCTTCGTTACCTTTCTCATCTGTCTAGTTATTATTAGCGAAGTGGCATCTGGGTTGAAACCTACCACTACAGTGCATGGATGTCCTTAACCAGTAAAGAGCAGAATAACCAGAGCCCACCTTATAGGGTTGATGTGAGGATTAATTAAGTTTGTTGGTGATGTTTGATTTTCACAAAGTGTACACTAAGTATGGCTTAACTACTAGTGCGTTTCTGTCTTTGGTCTATCTCTGATGGCCTAGAAAATGGAGTTTCAGCTCCCACAAGAGGATCTTTCTGCATTGTCATCACAGTTGTCTTTGATGACAGTAGACTTTGATTCAACTATATATTGATATTTTCCCCAGGGGAAAAAAAATGCTATGGCATATGTTTTCTCCTTTGATACAGGAGTTCCCAAAGAATGGAATTTTTCCAGTGTTTGATTTTATACTTTGGAAGTCTCTTAGACAATCAATAAACTCTCAATTATCAACTCTAAGCCAGGCTGCGAGATGACAGGGAGACCTTAAAGACTTATGTAAAGGATGAAATTTTAGGGAGCCTTTAGTCCAAGAGAGGAGGTGGGCATCCACCTAACTTGGCAGAGCTCATGTAACCATTGTCTGCTGGGACTCTGCCACTGTTTAAGCCAAGGGCACATTGAGCCTCCATGTTCCCTCCCCTCCCCTCCCCTCCGTCTTCCCTCCCCTCCCCCTCTCCCCTTCCCTCCCTCTCTCCCTTCTTCTCCCTTCCCTCCAACACAACTCTTTTTTTTTCCCTTTTCAAAAATAAGTAAAGTCTTTCCACTTTCTACAGGGACATGAAGACACACGGACTAGACAGGAGGCATGTGCGTGTGGAAGGGGAATGCATGTCACACACTAAGGCGTATCTTTCTTCTTTTCCAAACATTTTGAGCTTGTTTGTGTAAACACAGCTTTATCTCAGGAAAATCCATGCCTTCCAACCTGCACAGAGACAGCACCACTGTTTACTTCTCTGAGCTCAGCTAGGATGCCTGAACTGTCAGCGCCCAGCATGTTGTTTCTCTCTCCACGAGACCACAGAATGCAAACGGTAGAGGGATGAAGTTGCTGTCAGTCTAGAGTTCAAGGAAACCTCATGGCTGCTATCTGTCCTTTGGGCTCTGAGAAGGCACCAGGAGGTCACAGGAAATGCTTTCAGGGAGACCAGAAATAGGCAAAAATAAATGTGAGGATGGAAGTGGGCCACCCAAGCAGTTGTCATCTTACTGTAAGGAGAAAGGTGCAGAAGGGTCAATCTCTAAGTCTTGGGGGATTCTTCTAAAGTTGTGGCATATATTCCCATGTGATTTGGTCCTGCCCTTCCTCATTCTGCTGTAAGGAGACAGTCTAACAGAAAACCAGGCAGTAGCAGCAGGTACCAATGAAAAGATAACTGTTCATTTCGAGTGCCGTTCCTTTCTTAGCGACATGGTGGTGGAGACCTGATGTGTGGTTAGTATAGTGTGTTTCCAGAGGAGCCTCACTCAGGATCTTCTAGGGGAAGGAAGGTGGAAGAAGACACGGAGAAGCTCTGCCTCCCTTGCTCTGGTCTGAGCAAGTGCCTCCCAAAGGTCCATGTATTACAGGCTTGGTCCCAGGGTGCTACTACTGGGAGGAGGGAGTGTGGAGTCTTTGAGAGGTGGGGTATAGGGCTGGTCATACAGTCGTTGGGATGTGCCTTTAACACAATATTATCATCATCATCATTATTATTTTATGGATCACATAAGGGTGTTTCAAGCACATATACACTGGACATATTCCACTGCACACCTCCACTGCTCTCTTCCTCTTAGCCCTTCTTCCTTCCCATGAATCCCCTTTGTGCCCCAGTTCTTCCGTAAGTTGCCTTGGTCATGGTCTGCACAGCAACAGAAAGACAGACACTGCCTGGGGTCTTTCATAATTGTTACATGAAGCTGACTAAATGTATGGCCTCCTTCCGCCATGCCTATATATACGCTGGCACATCACGTTTTTTAATAATATTCCACACTAAGAGTCACACCTTACAAACAAACAAAAAACATCCTCACAACAAAAACCCCTGTAGGCTACAGACTAGATATCATCCCACTCACAAATAGATTTCTGCAATTCTATGTTACTAAGAAGAAATGTGTTTGTTTTGTTTATGTGTCTTTCTCTGTATGTGTGCGTCTGTGTGTGTGTGTGTGTCTGTGTCAGAGTCTCACTGTAAATGAGACCAGGCTGGCCTCAAATTCAGAGCTCTGCTGGCCTCTGCCTCCTAACTGCTGGGATTAAAGGTGTGCAGCACCACACCAATCCAGATGGACTGATGTTTTTATACCTTTGCTTCTAAATAAGTTACTTAGCATCTCCCATGTGCTAGGCACTGTGCTGAGGACATTACTAAACTGTGTCATTTTATCCTCTCAAGGCCTCATGACATTTTGTTTTGTTTTTAATTAAACAGATCAGGAAACTGGAGCATAGCACCTAAGTGACTGGCGAGTCACACCCAAAAGGAAACTAAGCAGGCTGACCTGCCAGACTCTCCTCCTCCTGACCCTTCCACCCTCTTTCTCCTGGTCTGTATGAAATGGTTAGAACCCCAATAATGTAACCACTTCAATATAAAAGACCTAGGAAACCAGAGGGATTTAAATCTCTTAGGTCTCTAAGTAGAGATACCAGAGCTCTGAAAAGATAGAGTCCTTGTTTCTAAGGAGAACTACAGTGCCCCAGGGACAGAATTAGCAGGCAGAGTAGGGTTCAGCTCACACTCCAATGCTCCCCCCACCTCCCTACTTCCTCCCCTCTCCCAACCTCGCTTCCAACCTCTCTTCCCTTTCTCCCAATTCCACTCTATTTTTCTTTCCCTCTCAGAGCAATGAATCTGCTGGCTCTTGGCCAGATGGTAAACCAACTTCTTAATGTAATGTTAATGTAAACACCACTTATATTTTTTTGTGTGAATTTATTTTAGACTAAATAAAGTCTACATAAATAAAAAACGGGCCATGAGAGCGTTGGCCGAACAAGCAGTTTGGGCTCTACAGCGATAGACTAGGTAGACTCCAGAAAATAGAATTCTTTCATTTACCTGGAAGTTCTTTTTGAGTTTCTATCCTGTGCACATACAACACACATCATCTTGCTGTAACATAGAATATACCCTGCTTTTAGACATACATGAGCCAAGCTATTGGGATGAGATAACAGCTATCAAGAACCATTTAATCTAACAGAGAAACACGCTTCTCCCCTATAAAGTAGAGTTCAAGACTGAGGTGGGTAGAAAATATTTGTTTAAATATGCTCAGTAGGCCTGTCCTTCTGGCCCTGTCCGAGGAGGGCAAGGAGATGTGGCTTTCGTATGGGTTAGAGTGAGAAAACACACAGTAGAGGTCAGACTTTCTTGGTCTCCTGCATTAGCAACAATCTCCCCCCTTTTCTTTTCACTTAGAAAGCAAACATGCCTTTCAGAAGTTGACATAAACTAGAATCAACTGAGAAGAGAGTCTCATGAAGGATTGATTTTCTCCTTTGGGTTAGCCTTGGAACATGTCTGGGTCGGGGACTGTCAATTGATATGGGCAGCTCCAAGCCACTATGGGTGACGTCATTCCCTAGGCAAGGGAGAGACTTGAACTGTATACAAGTGGAGAACCAGTTGAGTGCAAGCAAGCTAGCATGCATTGTCCTCTGCTCTCGAAGGTGGATGTAATGCGCCCCATTCTTTCCAGCCCCAGTCACAGTGTACACTGAATTCCCTTCAGTGATGGACTGAAACCTGGGAACATTGACTACAAAAAACCCCTTTCTCCTCTCATTAGCTTTTGTCAGGGTGTTTTTATTGTGATAGAAATGAAACTGTTAACAGGAACCTGCTGTAACAACATGGCCCTGCTGTGCTGTGTTCCCCCTCTTTCTTCTTTCCCCCAGGACACCCTTAAAGCTCACAGAAAGCAAATGGATAAATACATCACTTGGCTCCACTGAGAAGACTGTATTCTTCTATTGAAAGAACCAATTTCACCCTAAAGTACCCCTTAAACTGTTTCTTGAGTCTCTGTTTCCAACAGCAGTGAGGAGATTCTATATTATTCAAGGAATTGAAGTATTATCCTATCTGGCAGATAGAACTCAGGGGTGGAGTTCTTGTCTAACATGCATAGGACCCAGCGCAGCAAAACCAAACAAATAAGGAAGTAAATAATGAGAAAATTAAAATGCCTCCCCAACTTGTAGAGATGCTAGTACGTCTTGCATTGATATCTTTAGAAAGCTGACACATAGACACTGAATTAAAAGGATGTTTTGAGAGTTGTCCTTATAGCAGACACTAATGATTTTATAAAAGAAATCATTCCACCCTTGGGTAGACCTTTATCTTAAGGGACATGTCCACACACTGAGGGAGAATTTGTCTCCCCATGGCTCCTCCCCTCTTCAGGGTACACAGGACTGTCCATGGAGTTCTTTAGTGCTTCAGTATTTGAAGACATGCCCTTCTCTGCACTGAGCTGGATTCACTGAGCATTTCTTCATGTTTCTGGTTTTTATGAGGTTGGCTATCTCTCCTCAGCAAGCACCCCAACTTGTCTTGGGCCTCCTACAATGCCTGCAAAGGGCAAGCTCCAAAACTCCGGAAGAGGCAGGCAGGTGACTGTACTGGTGAGCTGATCTTCGGCCAGCCCAGGATGCTTCCTTGCTGCTGCTGGGTGGCCACGTGGGAGATGCTGCTCTGAGGACTGGTTGGAAAAGTGTGTGTTTGCCTCCATGGGCATATGTGCATGCCTCTGTGTGTGTTTGTGTGTGTGCTTGCCTCTGTGTGCATGTGTGCACGTCTCTGTGTGTGTGTGTGTGTGTGCATGATTCTGTGTATGTATGTCTCTGTGTGTGAGGGGGGAGAGGGAGAGGAGAGGGAGGAAGACAAAGTGGGGAAGGGAAGGGAAGGTGGGAGGGGGAGGGGGGAGAGAGGAGAGAGGGGAGAGGGGAGGAGGGAGAGGGGAGGGGGGAGAGAGGAGAGAGGGGAGAGGGGAGTGGGGAGAGGGGAGTGGGGATAGGGGAGAGGGTAGAGAGGGAAGAGGGGAATGGGGAGAGGGTAGAGGGTAGAGGGGAATGGGGAGAGGGGAGAGGGGAGAGGGGAGAGGGGAGAAGGGAGTGGGGAGAGGGGAGAGGAAGCCCTCTATGTGTGAGCATTTAATGGATTCGGTCAACCACAGGTCAGAGTAGAAGGAAGGCATCTATGCTAAATATGTGGCCTTTCCTCATTATCATTTTCCTAAAAATTCAGCATAACAATACTCCTACATTGTTTTAGATATTTTAAGTAATCTAATGAAGACTTGTGGTATGCTGGAAGATGTGTGATTATTAAATGTAAACATAGCATCATTTTATAGAAGAAACTTGAGCCATCTGTGGATTTGGGTGCCTGTGGGTGGGAAGGCATTTCTAGAAGAAATCTATACTGTAGAAGGACAGCAATCTCTCCATAGGTAGACAGACAGATGGAGATAAGATCTAGAGTTTTAAGAAGAAGCATGGGGCTTGTAAAAGCACAAAAAAGGTCTGTGGACATGGTAAAGAAGATGGAAAGCTATTTTGTGACTTTATATAAACGGAAGGAGACTTTCAACGCCTAAACAGTCTGGCATAGAATCTATGGTTTTCCATTATTCTCTAGGACTAATGACATTTGGGGATGCTTTCAGCTATTTTATTCATCTCATTTTTAAAGGTATGAACAACACATAATGTAAGAACACAGAGCTGGAGACCAATTAAACAAACAGTCAGCTGGTGATATTTTTGCCACCCAAAGCGCAAATATTAAAAATCAGCAGCACATGAAAAGGCTGAGGTGATGAGCAGACTTCTGCCCAGGAGATAGGACCTTGCAGCCTCACACACCTGCACAACCCACACAAGACACACAATACCGAACAGGAAAGTGTCTGAGGAGAATGCTTGTCACCCTAGATAGTGACAATTGTCCCAACTCAGGAAAAAGGCAGTTGCTGGACAGCCTTGCCTGCAGGAAACACCTCACCATCTCACTACCCTGAGAAAGCCCCCATTGACTCCGTCCCCAAATAAAAGACACACTTATCCCACCGGTGCGGTGCTGAGCCACATCACAGCTTGAGGTGAAGGAAAGTTGGGAGGAGAGTTTGTATATAAATAACCAGATGCCTGACCTGATCTTTAAGGTTAATTCCCATCTTTCCATTCATTGTTCATCATAGTTTGTTGCCTTGCTTTTGGTTTTTAAAAGCGTAAAAGTGTTCAGCTTCACTGTCACCATGGCAACACACCCAGGCGGTTCCAAACAGGTTTAACTGAGGAATGAAGACCTGTTCCCAATGTGGACAGTGCCAGTCTATGGCTGGAGCCCTGGGCTGACTGCAGTTGGGGAAGGGGAGACGGGGCTGAGCTCTAGTGTTCAGCTCTCTCTGCTTCCTGACTGTGAATATAGGTGCCCAACACTCGCTCCCCTATCTTCCCTCCCTCCACGGACTGTATCCTTCAAATCAGGAGCAGAAACAACCCTCTCTTTAATTTGCTTTTGTCTGGTACTCCATCACCACAAGAAGACTAATATAAAGACTATTAAAATCATGGTTGCTGAGATTTTTTGGTTTGTTTGTTCCTTAAACTTTGCCTCTTAAGGTGAGTGCCTTATTTGCTTTCGTTAGAACCAAGGCCTTATTAATATTTTTTCTTAGAAGTTCAAGTAGGGAAAGTGGGGCGTCAACACTGTGGCTCAGGCCGGCCCTGGGTTTAACTGCCTTGGTGAGTCTTCATGTTCCTTGCATCATCCCTGGTAGCCAGCCAGGTGCAATGAGGAAATGGTGGACTTGGTCCAGTACTTCAGAGGTGTGCCACTGAACTGTAAGCAAGCTCTGAATGCGTTACAGCTCCACCTCATTTTGTGCGTGGTAGTCATCAGGTGCACAGCTGGCTGGTGGGCTCACAAGAGGGAAGTGCGGAGTGAGGTTCCCAGAGACACAGCACCTGGGTCCTGTGGGAGCTTTGCTGTGAGTACACCCAGGTACCAAACGGGTCTCTCTATCCAGGATATTGCCCAGAATGTGGCAAACAGTGGGAGGCTCATCCCTACTGGAGAAGCATTCATCTTGTGATTTGAGGGAGTTTGGGGACACGATCCCCGAGATGTAGCTCACCCCATCCTCCTGCCTTAGTCTCCTGAGGACTGAGCTTACAAGTGTCTACCACCACGCTGGGCATCGCTTTGTAATGATGACTTAAAATGGTTCAAAATCTTTTTATCCCTCCACCAACCCCAATGTTTTTCAAATATATAGAGACTACACCTACATCAAGTGATCACACAGGTAACTTAGTTCCACGAAATGGATTCTGGAGAACGGGGCTTGGAGAGGTGGCTCAGCTGGTGAGGTGCTAACCTTGAAACCACAGGAACCAGAACTAGATCAACAGATGTCACAAAAAAAAAAAAAAAAAAAAACACCAAAACAAAAACAAAAACAAAAAAACAGTCAGGCCAACAAAAAGCCATGCCTGTGGCACGAGCTTTAATCCCAGCACTGAGAAGGAGACAGATTCCTGAGTCAACCTAGCAGATGATGGGAAAACTATAGGCCAAATGAAATCCCCTGCCTCAGAAGAACCAGGTGGATGGTGCCCAAGGTACGACACCCAAGGTTGTCTTCCGTCCTCCATATATGCATGTGTGCACCCACACATAAACAGATTTCCAAGGTTTCCTCTGTTCTCCATATACACATGTGCACCCACACATACATACACACCCAAAGCTATCTCTGCCCTGCACCTACACATGTATGTCGCCACACATACATGCACACCCTGCATGAACATAAATACCTATGAAGTAGAAACGGAGCCTGGTGAGGTGGTATGGTGGTGTGGGCTCATGGTAACATTCTTCCCTGGGATGTGTGAGGCCCTGGGTTCAGGCTTCAGCATCTCAAAACAACAGAACAAAAAAAGACATCTAGAAATCCCCGAGGTGTAGAGTTTTTGTTAATGATGCTTTAAAACTTGGGGAAGCACTGTTGGGTGACATGGTGACAGCATTTCGAACTGACCCTAGGGCCCCAACACCAGCCATAGCCAGGTCATTCATTCTTGTGCAGAAACTTAACCATGGAGAAGCCCAGGGGACCATTGCCAATAACTGCTTCCCACAGTGGCCCTAGCCACCTGCTCTCTCTCTAAAGGAATCTGCCTGGCAGGCACATTTGTCTCAGAGTGCTCTGGCCCTGGCTACACCTCTTAAAATAGGTTATAGGGAAAGCAATTCCCAAAGTCGAGATAAGACCTCTCTCTCTCTTCCTTGACCTTATTGATGCCTTAAGTCTCGAATTCATTCAGTGAGCATTGAAGGCTCTGATAATGTGTGATTTTTTTAAATAAGTACTGATTATGAATGGAGATACATTATTCCTTGCCTTACAGAATTGTAGATAACCAGGAAAACCAGGTGCTTCAATGACCTGAATACAAAGAGTCACTTATGGGATAAAATCCTATCTTTAAACTAAGAAGGAAGGTTGGAGGAGAAATCTGTGTGTGCATAGGGGAGGGACAGGCACTTTTCCTTGGGAGGAGGAAAAGGAGGCAGATACAGCTTGCTTTGAGGAGGATTGCGGTTGGACCTGCTTCTGCTTAACTTCTAAATCGCTGGCCTCAAAGAGGGAGCAAGAGACTCATTAATGAAACCTGCGAATGACATTCGCCTGCAAAGCGTCTCAAACACCAGAAAGAACAGAAAAATAGAAAGGGTCTCTACAGAGGTCAGAATCTGCCAGGAAATGACAGAACTGAACCAGGAGAGATGGCAGAACACATCTGGAGTCAATAACCAGGAACACAGACATTCAGAAAGTGGGAAAGACAAGGGAAGTGGTTGAGCGAACAGAGTCCCCCTGTGGCTAGCCAATTACATATGAGTTCTAAAGGTGGGGGGGGGGTGCAGGTGGGGGGGTGGCTTTTCACAGCTTTTCAGGAAAGAAAAAAGCATCATCTCCCTTGATGGGTGACCTCAGCAGGCTTCCCCTAGGTGATGTCATGGTGCCCTTGCCATCCTTGGGTTGGTCTGTAAGTGCTCTGCCTCAGACAAAATGTCTTCCCACATCCTAGCCTATAAACATGGAGTCCTGCAAACAATGCACAATTAAGGCAAATTTCATCTGAGCAAGCACTCTATTACTGCTGAGTATCAACATGGACTCCCGGGAAGAGCTGACTTTGGGGAAGTATGGGAGGGAAACAGCCTGCAAGCTGATGTCCTCTCTTTCGAAGATTACCATGGCAGGAAGAGACTCTTTGTTTTTTCTTCTCTTTGTTTTTTCTTCTTTCTTTTTTTCTTCTCTTTCTTTTTTCTTCTCTTTCTTTTTCTTCTTTCTTTTTTCTTCTCTTTCTTTTTTTCTTCTCTTTCTTTTTTCTTCTGTTTTTCTTCTTTCTTTTTCTTCTTTCTTCTTTCTTTTCTCTCTCTCCTTCCTTCCTTCAACACATAACCAAATTTTTTGAAAGATAAGTACAAGAAGAAATGTATTTGAATTCTTAACATTTTCCAACTATTTCAGTTCTACAGATGTGTGCTAACTGCCCTGTCCATGACAGTTACTTGTCTTGAACTCTGGGGACCTCCAGAAAATTCAATGCCATCTTCATGGAGTTCAAGTTGAATTAGGAGAATAGAGTTAGGTAAATGGCATGAACAGGTGGCACACACCGTGATGGTGATGAAGATCTGAAGGACAAGGAGCAAGAGAGCCCACAGAGGAGGCCCAGGAAACGTAATGGACCACTCGGCTCCTAGGAAGGGTCACAAAGGTGACTGTAGTTCAGTTGCACAGCACACACGTGCTAGGGTTCAATCGTCAGCACCACATACACTGGGCATTGGTGGTACATGCCTTAATCCTAACACACAGGAAGAGAAGATAGGAGGATTAGAAGTTCAAGGTCATCCTCACCTTTATGGGCAGTTTAAGGCCATCCAGAGCTACATGAGGCCCTGTCTTTAAAAAAGTTAATAAAACCCAAAGACAAACAAAAGCAAGTAGGATTTTGATAAATGAGAGGAAGTCCTGAGGAGAAAGAGCCTGGCCAAACACTGTCATCAAGGACAACAATGCACATAGGTTGGTGGCACTGTATGATATTAAAATATTCTTTTAATGTCTTATATAGAAGTCATAGATTTTTTTCTTTAGTCAGGGCCTCATTACATATGTAGCCCAGTTGGTTTCACACTTACAATGTAGCCCAGGCTGTCCTCGGACTCATGACCCTCCCTCAGCCTCCCAAGGGCTGGGATTACTGGTGCGAACACAATACCTAGCTTAGAAATTACATGGTTTTGTGTTGGGAAGGACCATAGGTTCTCACCAAGTGAGGAAACGGTGTTTCAGCATATCTAGGGGTACCATGCCGGTTACTATTCCAAGTCCGTCCAGTGATAGAGCCTGGGTAGTTTTCTAAGTTTTTGTGGCTTTGGCTGTTGGCTCTTGTTCTGTCTTTTGGTGTTCAGCATATGACACACTATTCCTTCAAAACAGGATGCCCATCCCCCAAATTAAAGATAGCACTGCTGGTTCTCCCTTGTTTTCTTAGTCTCTGGTCCTTCCAACTGTCTTTGTAAGTCGTCCGGGTGATGATAAAGAGTCCACCTAATTGGGACATTTGCCTTTTAAATATGTCATCAAGTGTTGGATCTTGAGATGAGAGCACCTTGGATTACCTGAGTGATCTCTAAGTCTAGTATCCTTAGGAGAGAGAAGAGAAGACAGACTCAGGAGGCAATGTGAAGGTTTAGTCTAGCAAGTGACCTCTGGGCCCAATAGAAGAGGCAAAGGTAGATTCTCTCTGGCCTAGGTCTCTCAAAGACAGGAATGTGCCCCTGCTGATGTCTCGATTTCAAACTTCTACATACTCTAGAACTGAAAAAAAAATTTAATGAAATTGTTTTAAACTCCTGAGTTTATGGTCATCAGCTGTAGCAATCCCATATATAACCCTAGAGGTAAATCCCACAGAAATGAGGTAAATGTTCCCAATGACCCACTCTAACCCTTCTCCACATGGCTAAATGACGGGGTAGAAACATTTTGACATGGCAGCCACTAAGACTCCTGTATACTTAGGATAGCAATCCCTCCCCAGTGTACAAATCTAATGATTTGCTTTTGGTTCACTAATAAGTTACAACGCAGATGTCTTTAGAGGTGACCGTGAGACCAATTTACAAGGGCCCCCAGGGGCTACCAGTGTAATGGCTGAGTGTGTGTGTACTGTGGAAGATGTCATACAAGTGTGACCACAGTTCTTAACGAGGAGCTTGAAGACACAGGGTGACTCACGTGTTGATGTGAGGACGAATGAGCTGAAGCATTCGGAGTTCTATTCAAAAGAGGCCACGTGACTGACAGACCGTAGTCACAGGCAAGCTACACATCATCTCAACAGATAGCAATGGCATAGCTAAGCCTCCTATCATGCAAACGCTGTTGCCATGCTGTGTGCCAAGAAGCTATTAAAGGAATTCCTAGAGAGCTTCCTCTCTGCTGCTGGTGAAGTCTTTCTCGTTCTCGGTGACAAATGCATCCGAGTCACCGGTAGGCAGTGGTGACAATGGTGATGTCTCAGCGAGCATCCTCCAGAGTAAAACTCGGTGTCAAACAAACAACATTTGAGATGAAACTTTGGGCACATGTTTGAAGTGAGCTGGTCAACCCACAAACAACCACAGGGAATGTGGCCCCTGGGCAGGGAGGAGGGACTCTTTGAGAGATAGAAGAAGTACAGAGGGATTAAAAAAAGAAAGAGAGAAACACTCATCGTCAAGCATGTATGTGTCCAGTGTGGAGCCAGCTCTTCTGCCCTGTCTGAAGTGGGGAATGCCTCTGCTCCTTTCTGTTTTAAAATATCAAAATTGTAAATTTGTTGCTACGACTTTTAATCGAAATTTGCTATGGGATAGGGGCTATGCTGGTACTAGACAGGCGTTTTTCTCATGTAATATTTAAAGCAATTGATTTTACATTATGTATTCTTATGCCTCATGTGAAGAAACATCTCAGCTGAAGAAACACAAATAATCTTTGGTCATCCATCTATGCATCCATCCATCTGTCTACTGTCCATCCACTATCTATCCACACATCTATCCATCAACCACACATTCATTTACCTATCATCCACACATCCATCTGTCTGTCCACCCAGCCACCAAACACTCCAGGTATTACATATGGGGAATAATGCTCACTTTCAGTGACAACACACTCAGCACCCCCCCACCCCCCACCCCAGGTAACCTATTGCATTTTTTGAAATGCCAATTCACAGGAGGCGCTTTCTCTCCTTGATTTGAAGTCTGTATCTCTGTGTTGCTAAGCAGTTTCCCTGAGCCAAAAGACACAGAGTAAGGAGGCAGTGACAGGTGGGAAGTTAGAGGAGAGAGCCAGCATTCTATGACCGAGATCTTAGCCCCCCTGTAGTCTCTGTTCTTAGTGACTTTTACGGCTTTCATGTTGATCTTCATTCTTAGGAGACAGCAACTACTTAAAATATAATTCCCCCAGGAAGAATGACAGTCTCCTTCAGGTAGTTTTGAAAGGCTCATCTGTAATTGTTTGGGGACACTGTCAGAGGACAGTCAATTTACCACCCACATAAAAGTGAGTCTGTAATGTTGGCACATAAATATCAGGAATAGTTTCTTGCTGCCAGGGAGTCCAGAGATACCGAGGTGGGGAGGGCCTACTTGAGAGCCTCTGTAGCCCTAAGCAAAGCAGATCTTTTGGGCTCTCCCTTAAGGGTGCAGAATTTTAATAGTAACAGGAGAAGAAATACTGAGAGGTGCGGCCATGAGTCCCCACTGCAGGAAGATGCATGGATTGCTTGTCTTGTACTCCAGATTGCTACACCTGCTGGTCTTTAAAAGGCCAGCCACCACACTGGCAGCCACCCTTCCCTAGAAGGCCAAGATTAACAATCTGATCTTGGTTAACAGGCTTTCCTTATAAGTCCATGGGGATCTTTCCAGAAATGTGCAGTGTTCAGTCAGAGGCTGTTTCCATCATTATGTCCAGACCGAAGCATGAGCTAAGTCATCTCACTGTAGTTAATATAACATATCCATCCTAGAATTGAGCACCTAAACTGAACACCTAGCATGCGCAAGGTACCCCACACATGAACCCTGTAACTGTTTTCACAAAAATCCTGGGTACCTGGCTGCCAGACAATCAGACTGAGGCAAAGATATTAAGTACCTCATGCAGTCTAGCAATTGTGCAACAGGTCTGTCTGATCACTGCGACCTCACCTTCTTTTCAAGAACATCACATGAGGTCTAGCTAACATGGTGCCAGGGCCGTTCCAAACAGGTTAAAAAGTTTGTCTGGGGCATAAAGAAATCACATGATAGAACTGGGCTTTGAGCCCAGGCAGTCTGATGCCAAAGATCAGTTCCCTATTCTAGGATGGCAGTGTCACTTCACCTGGAATTAAATGAATAAGACCATCATGCCTTAGTGAGTGGCGCTGCCCACTCCGGCTCTCCATTACTCTGACCCATGCATTTAGGTAGAGTCTCTCTGTGTTCTATCGTAGGATGCAGGGGTTTCAAATAGGGGAGTTTGGGGGTCAAGGCAAGTGATAAACAAGGAGCTCAGGGTTCTTCTTTAGAGTCCCCTTCAGCAAGCTGGAGTATTTTTAAGGTTAGAACCCACAGTCCTCGGCTCACTGGGCCCTTGCTCTTGAATGACAGAAATGTATGTTGTACTTTGGGAAGAGGATGGGACAGTTCAAAGCGAGTCTGGGGCCACAAGTGCTCTGATGCATGATTCAAGGTCATTGATAGGTACAAGCCATAGTCTATTTAAGGGTGTGGATCTTCTCCAAAGGACCCAGGAACCTTCCCTCCACAGAATGGTACAGGTTGCAATTATCTGTCACCTCTCATACTGGCCTGGCCAAGCGCTCATGGAATCTGAGGTAGAAGATGTTTAGCTACAAGATTAGAGGGGACTAAGTACACAAGGCCACTCAGGATGGTAGGATGATTAAAACAGACTGGGCTCCCTGAAAGTCAGAGCATCCCAAAGGAGGGTGACAGCGAGACTTCTCCTGAAAGCCTTTGGGAGTTCACACTTTGTGAATGCATCAAGAGATCCTTGAGCTGGGGACAAGAAGGAAGAGCGACCACTCCAGAGACACACACTGTGTGGCCCAGGAAATGACAGCTCGTTCCTTCTACCTCCGGACTGTTGTATTTCTCCAAACTGTTAACAGTGGGGTTAATTACTGACAATTAATTACAGTAATAAGAGCAGGGTTCTGAACCATTGCAGCCACAGGAGAGCTACAAGGGCCCACACAGGCTCCAAGCTCCCAGGAAAATTCCTCCAGCAGAGAGGAATTTATTTGTCCCAGGCTTTTATTTGTCCCTGGCTCAGTAGCAGGCACTGCTTACTCTTAGCTCTGCCTATGCACAGAGAACCACATTATATAGCACATGGTACTTATCTCTTATCCTACTGAGAAAGAAGTGGAGGCCCAGAGAAGTCCAGTAATTTGCTAAAGGATGTAAAATCTCCTATCGCGCTTTGTATACACCTGAGCCAATGGAGTTGTCGTGGCAACGCCTCAGAGCACACATTTCAAGCTATCCAACAAGCTGCCTCGACCCCTGCACTAGACACTGTGACTCTGGTTTCTGCCCTGTCGTGTTTTTTTCTCTTGAATTGGGGGCAATAAAAATATAATTCTATTTTTTCTAAGCAGTTAGAGACATTGATGACATGATTTGTTATTTAATAATAGGTCCATTGTTGTAAAAATAACTAATTAACCAGAGACACAGGAGGGGGTGAAAGTTTGCAGAGGGTTGGAACATCAGAGACTAATTTTATGCGTACAGAGCCCAGGCTACGGGGAGTCCTTTTTCACTTTGCTCACAAACTTCTGAACCAACTGAGAATGTTATTCAGCAGCAGTCACTCTGCAAACACACGAGCTTAGAGGACAATACAAGGCACAAAGGTCAAGTAGAGAAGAGACCACAAGGTTCCCAAGGGTTGGAAAGAGACCGGTAACAAGCCCGGAGCAGACACTTACCAGCCAGCAGCAGTCGATCAAGGGCAATACATTCTGGTTGTTTCCGTTCATACTCTTGAACATTTGGTGTGTTCTTTTACTTCCTAGAGGGCCGTCTATGGGCTTATTTCCTAGTGGATGATTTCCTTACAAACCCAGCTGCTAACTTAAGTCCCGGGAAAGCAACTAATAAAGGTCTATAAAATGAAATGTCTCAAGTCATTCATTTATTTCTCTTCTGGAGTTTCCCAGCTAAGTTGATAAGAAGAAGACAGACTGGGGATTTGTTCCCCTGCTCTTGTTTATAATACTAGCTGGTGGAGTGGGGGCTCTTGGGCCTGTTGAGAGCAGGTTATATGATCAGGATTAGAAAAACAAATATGGGTCCTTGAGGTAAAATTACTTTTAAAGTCAGGTCCTAGTAGAGCAGCCTCCTCCAGATATTTATTATATTAAGAGCAAGACAGAAACAACAAGAGTTTCAACGATTTAAACCCCACACCTGGTAGTACATTCTTGTGGCCTTGAAGGGGTAATCTTTACTTTAACCAAAGGTCACCAGGCAGCCTATCTGGCCTGAAGGTAAACAGAGTTCTAATCCAGACTGCTTTTTTTCCTTTACTGTTTTCCACAAGTAAAGGAAACTAAAGACTTTTTATGAGAGAGAGAGAGAGAGAAGAAAACTTATAAATAGGGAGCCAGAATTTATCACCTTTAGTACTACTGACTTTCTGTTGTAAACAACAAAACCTATTACAGCTTTGGATCAAAATTGCTTCAGATGAGATGAAAGAAGAAAGCAAGGAAAAAAAAAAGACAACTTGAATTTTGTGAATGTCCGCGGCAGCCCCCACCCCCCTACACACACACAAACAGGCTGAACTGGTCCGTACATTTGAACTAACTTTCAAAAAGCATCTCACCTCAATTTTCTCTGGGGTTTTTAAAAGAATCAGATCAACTTTACCAACAAGCAGAGGCTGGAGTAATAATCAGGAAAGAAAAATGATTAGATATCTGGCTGAGACAACGTTGCTGACCACGGAATTAGACTGTCACAGACATCTCTACTCTCGGAGTGTTACTCTGGACTGGGCCAGTAAGCGTTTTTTTTCTTTAACTTTTTTATTTTTCTTTTTGTTTTTTTAGATTCCTTGGTCAGATTTCTTCTGGGTCAGGGGTCTAAAGAGGGGAAAAAGTAGTTCCTTCTCACCTGTTCAAAGATGTTCGGGGCTTTCAAAGCAGCAGTGACCAGCCAGCTCCCATCCCTGTGCCAGAGTCTTGGGCCGGCTGAGCTGTGACCAGTCTCAACTTCAGTGTACAGGTGGCTGGAGGAAGAAGGAGGGCATTGGTTGGTTCAGAGCAGGAAATCTGTGACATCACGGAAGTCTGGCTGAGACCTTAGGGACTAAAAACATTCCCGGAGGCCCCGCCCCCTGTCAATTACCTGAATACCTTGGAGCAGGTAGGTGGCGTCTCTCTCAGAGGACAAATGAATCAGTTAGAGCAATTTGCTGGGTGGAATTTACTTTCCTTCCTGAGCACAGCACGTGTCTAGCCCCGTGTACAGATCTGAATGCGGTTGCCCGATTGTTTCCCAGGTCCATCTTGTATGCCTGATAATTGTTTCCCCCATCTCCGGAACCCACACAATTGCCATCATCAGAATTAAAAGGGAAGTTTAAACACTGGAACGAGACAGGGATTTTTGTAGGAGGAAAAAAAAAAAAAAGGTTGTGAAGACTTACTTAGCAATATCTGGGATTTGTCAATGCCTTTCTGAATCACCTCCCTTTGAGTTCCTAGTGCTTTTCTGTTCGAATATTCTAACAAACTGGAGGTGGCATTATAAGTCTACTTTTTAAAAAATCTAAATTCGATGCCTGTCAGCATCATTGCCCAAACACCCTCGCGGTCCCTAGCACATTCATAGATTCAGACATTGGTAAAACTTCAGTCATTCCTACCTCGGTCTGTCGTCATGTGGTGGTTACAGTCCACAGTAGGCCTACAATTAGGAGTACTTGAAATGATTCAGGTTAGAATGATAGCGCCTTACTAAGGCAATGTTGTCTGCAGGGAGAGCTACGGAAGAGGAGTCAGAGCTATTTTGGTCCCAAGCTTGGTGTGTGACCCTGGACAAGTCACCCTTGCTTCAGCTTTTCCAGCAGGAAAGAGAGGCTAATGGCACGACTCAGCTGGCACTTGAGTGACAGCTAAGAGGATTCCTGCCTGCTGGTTAAGGCCTGTGGCATCTTGTCCCATCAGCCTGTCGAATTGCTGGGTGCCCGTGGCTGGCAGCCAGCCTCCCTCGCAGATGTATTCACTGTCCGGAATGTGCTACCTGGGGGGACTGGGGAGTTCTCTCTCCTGGCTTGGTCCAGGCACACGTTTGTCCCCTAATGAAGAAAACACCTGCTGAAAAATCTTTCCTCCTCCTGATCTTGAAACTGTAGGTTTTCACCTGTTCTAAGGCCTCGGAGCTTAGCAGTGGTTTGTGGGCGGGACGGGGGCGTGGCTGGGGGGGGCGGTTGGAGGAAGAAATAGAAAAAAAAAGCACCTCATCCCTGAGCGTCCACACCGGTAGTTGGCTCCCTGTCACTATGCACCTTGTAAAACAAATGGGGAGGGGAGAAGGAAGATGAATCTAACGCAGGAGGCAACTTCAAAACAATGGCTCACTCCAGACAGGCCTAAACAGCTTCTCCATCTGGGACCCAGCAGCTTGGGAAGCTTTAAAACAAACACACACGCCCCTCTTCACTATTTTATCCAATAGAAATGTAGGGAGGTGTGGCTACCCTGTATTGATAAAAGCAAAAGGTTGGAAACCGTGGGGGGTGGGGGTGGGGAGAAGGATGTGGTGGAGGTGAGATAAAGACCGCTGAACCTTTCACGTGCAGGTTTTTCGAGGTGTGTGTGTGTGTGTGTATGTGTGTGTGACTATTATCCCACCAAGACAAAAGTTTCTCCTTCCTGAGGCAGGGTGTCCCTGAGGCTAGGAGGAGGAGACTGAGGCTAGCCAGGTTGCAGGAAGCCACGCCCCTCATTGAGTCCCGCCCTCTGTGTGCTGTCAGTCAGGCTTCACCTTGCCCAAGGGGATTGGCTCTGACCTGGAGAAGCAGTTAGAGTTCCTGGCACTGAAACTGTGGGCCAAGGTGCAGGAGAAATATATTTGCATAAAATGTGCAATAAAGGAGCGCGCACAGAACTTCGCTGTGGTAATTTTTCTGGCTGTATTCACAATCACACAGCCACTTGCACGGATAGCCTGGTGAAAGACAGACAAGCTTGGAAGAGAGACACAACACGGGTAGGGAAGGGGGGGGGGTGACAGACAATGTGAATCAGCATTAAACTGGGAGTGGAGCTAAGGCTCAGGTGTGCTGTGTAAAAGAAATACTCCTGGCTATTCCATATGGTCGGCCAAGAGAAGGGCTTCTCCATGCCGCCGAATGTAGCCTAATTTTTAAAGACTAAAAACAAGTTCAGTATAAACTCCACTGTTTCATTCTGGATGTTGTGTTTGAACAAAGCCTTAGATTCTAAGGTGGTGGTGGGGGAGGGGGGACAGGAACAGGAGGAAGAGCCTGCTTGCTCTCCCCAAGCACTTTATATCAGAACCCCTACGTCAGCTCCTAGCACCATTTACACGGGACAGGAACAGGTGGTGGGACCAGGGCACAGAGGAGCAGGGAACTTGACTCATGCAGCGAGCGGCAGAACAAGAGTAGTTTGTAACCAGGGCCCGTCCTAAACCATGAAAAGAAATCATGGAAATTCTAATTGTATGTTCACTGGGTGAGGTCCTACATGTGACTGTACCTCTCTCTCTCTCTTCTTCCTCTCTCCCACCTCCTCATTCACCCCATCTCCCTCTAGGCAGGGTCTCTAGTGCAGTCTGGTCTCAAACTCCCTGTATCTATGAGGACGGTCTTGACTTTGGATTCTTTTGCCTCTGTCTCCTGAGTGCTGGGGCTCCAGGTGTGAACCTCCACATCTGGTTTTATTTCCTGCCCGTGTTTGTACCCAGGGCTTCCTGAATGTGAAGCATTGTACAACTGAGCTAGCTGTATTCCCAGTCCCGCCCCGCCCCCTTCTTTTGAGACAGTATCTTGTAGCCCAGGCTGATTTTGAACTGTTGGTTCTCCTGCTCACTCCCAAGGGCTGCCATTCCAATCATGCTTCACCATGACAGGCTCACTTCAGCCTCCTACCTGCGCATTATTCTGAAGGAAGAGCGGGTTAAAGCAAGAGTGTGGTCTGAGAAAGAACGCCGGGTGCAAAATTAACAACCTGGTTTATATATGAAATGGATAGGTGTAAGATGTTTACTCTTGTGTTCATGTATATATGGATATATGAGCGGTACAAGGAAATCATCACTTCTGCGGCTGCTCTTAAACTTATCTTTTGGAGACCTATCAACCCAAACGCAAGAATGAAGACAGCTCAAGGGTCCCCCTTGAGAATGACAAATGATTCCCTAGGACATCTTCCATGGTCCTTTCTATCAGAAATGTCTTTGAAAACCCAATATGATCTGCACACAGCCGAATATGATGAGATAATGCAAAAATAACTCTCATTATACACTACTTCCAAGGCGAGGGGTTTAGACCAGCATCAGCAAATAGCGGACCCACACTATCTCTGCAGCTGCCTCCCCACAACCATTTCATTGTCATTGCTGAATCCCCAAGGTTCTCTGGAGCTCAGAGGTAACCCTGCGCCATACAGGACCATCACAAACTGATGCCATCTCCGTGAATTCAGCTGTGTTGGTATGCCAACGATCGCCACAGCTTGGCTGGTTGACTGTGATGTTCTCATAGGAGGAGGATGGCGGAGTGGAGGAGAGGGGGTTCTCCAGAGTGTGAGCCTCCTCCTAACCAGCTGTATGCTGCCTCAATTGCATGTGACATCAGGGAGGGACTAGAAGTACATAGCTGGAAAGGTCTAGGGAGGGGGTTCCCACATTCTGCCCATAACCCCCACAGCCCTGTGAGTAAGCCCACTAAACTCATTGGTTCCAAAATGAAGACTGGTAGGATCATACCTCACTTTGCCCTGGAGACCTTAGGAGGAGGGGTTGGCTTCTTTTACAGTCTCCCTAAGCAAAAAATTTTAGCAGCTTGGAATATACCAACTATACTTCCTTGGACTATGCCAACACCTCCGGGTACGCTAGTAGTTGTTAACCCTCTTCCTCCAGAACAAATGATTTCTAGCCCAACTTTGACAGCACACTAGAGGAAGGGGTGGCCATGTTGCCAGGGCTGCTGGGAAAATCATCATGTCAAAAGGAATATGAATAGGACTTGGAAGAGGAACTGGTGGCAAGGACAACTCACAGGGCTGGGGGCAGGGACAATAGATAGTTCCCTGTATGGTGAGGATGACTGTGGAAGGGCAGCAGTACAAAGGCAGGTGAGATGGGGTCGGATCAGGACGGGAGGCTGGCTGGCGGAGAGAAGGCCATTCTTTGAGAGTGTTGGACTACTACTCTATGGCTTTCCTACTCTTTGGGAGCCGGCCTCTTCTGCTGTGACTGGGTCCTGGACCTTTTATTTTCTGCAGAGGCAGGGGTGGGAAGCATTAGGAAGCTCACAGAACTCAAGGCTGGGCCTCTCCTGGTTACTCAGCCAGCTCACGTGAGCACTATGATTCCCTTAACTCTTACACATCTTGACAGAGCAATGGAAGCAGGAGAGGAGGTCCGTTCTCTGAGCTCTTTACTTCTTGATCCTGACAGTGGAGGCTAGCATTCTCAAGGCTTCCTTGTGGTAAAGAACCCATGACGAACACATTTCTTCTGACTCAGAAGAATGACTCTGCCCAGTTTGCATCTCTCTTTGACCCCCAGCATCTCTGTAGGGTTTTCTAAGAGTGCCACAATAGGGAACAGATTTCATGTGATTTTAATAAAATCATCTCTAGAAAAAGCCTCAACTACATAATTACTGAAGGTACTCTGCATTGTGAGATGAAATTGCTATATATACATTACATCACATTGACCTCGGTGGTTTTTTAAAACTAGCTCAGCTCTAAGTCTTTCATTAGCTAAGGTCAAGTGCTAAGCCTGGATGGGTATGAGTACTGCCTCCACAGTGCCATTATTGGGAGAGAACAAGGTTTTCCAGCTCTGGAATGTAGGAGACATCCCCTCGCTCTCCCCACTGCAGTATTTACAGATATTCTGCTAGGTACCCCATGCACAGCACAGGAGACACTTGCCCTCTGGTTCACTCACTTTCTGTAGGAAGATGGAAGATCTCAGGAAGTTCGAATTACACCAGTTATTGATGAAGATGCACATTTTATAAAGGTTCACTATGCAAGTTGTGGCCAGCATACCCTTATTTAACAGAATGAAGACAATGACCATGCTATTGCTTTTTTTTTTTGCAGTTGTCACGTGTAAAGCTTGGGATAACTCTGTCTCCGTGTTTACATGGTTCCATCCTTGCATTAACCCAGAAACCATGTGACATTTCTTCAAGCAACTGTTAGTGGTGGTGGTGGCTGCTATAATGGCAATGACGCTCACCCCACTCTTCTAGAAGCATCTATTTTCAGGCTTACCCCTTGGATCTCATTCTCAGCCTGTCTGTCGGAAACTGTTTTACATTGTCTTTCTTTCTCTGCACTGAGCAACAGCTGCTCCCTACCCCATATTAGCCGAGAGTAGGCTCGCTCATGGCCGTATCACCCTAAAGCACACACTCTTTCTGACCATATTCCAGTGTTTTCTCACTTTGCCCGTGGGTGTCTCAGAAAGAACAGAGGGTAGGCTCAGATCTGCTTCTCCTCTAACTTAGAGGGAGTCCAACTTCTCCAGGTCCCGAGTTTTTCCTGTTTGGGAATATGCCTTATCTATGTCTTCCCAGCTGGGTATCATCTAGAGCTGTCTTCCCAGTTCTATGTTTAGCCTCTGATTTCATCTTTATCATTTTAAAAGTGACATAGTTAGCTTCCATAATGACTTAAGTTTTTCTTATTTTCCTGAACACTAGTGAAAAAGAGGGTCATTGTTCAATGGGGTACCCTAATACATGCCAAAACCTGATTGTTCATAGTTCCCATAACAATCTGTCTCTGTTCACTTCCCATCGCCTGCATCCACAGGATGCACCCGTGTCGCTGTACTGAGCCTGGCCAAAGCCCATATGCTAACTGTAGTTGACATGCAAAAACCAAGCCTGAGCAGAAAGCAACCTGTCCAACGTGTCCAGCTGGTTCCAGGCAGGTCCTCTGCCCACTGCAAGCTACCTGGAGTGTCACTTCGACAAACCCTGAGGCACCTTTCTCTCCGTGGAACCATGGAACCGTTCCTAACTTCCCCAAGCAGGTACTTGAAGGCACTCTCTACAGGCTCTACACTGGCACTTTACTGAGTATGGTTTGTAGATTGCCTTGTCAAAAGATAGATTGAGGCTTTTCCTATAAGCCCAGAGCTCTGCCCAGAGTCTGAAAGGGTCACAGGTACCCTTCAGTAAATTTCACTTTAAAGATCAAAAGAGATGAAGGGAGGACTCATTGCTAAATTGTATCGAGCCAAACCTTCCTTCCCCATAAGCTTCGGAGAACTGGCTACCACGTTTAGTTTTCACAACAATGGATAGCAATCTAAGCATTCATTCTCCATTCATCCACCGTGTCTAGAACACATTTATTGGGTACTTTCAATACCATAGTCAGTGCCTAAGAGAAGAGTCCTCAGCTTTTTTATATTTACAATCAATGGGGAGCCAGGGTTAAATCAGAATGCAAGGTGGAAATTGTTCTAAAGAAAAGTGCTATAGATGTAGTTATCCAAGAGAAGGAGGCTATCTTGGGCTAATTTAAAGTCTTCCAAGTTCTCTGTTATTAAATAGCAGAGCTAGCCTAGACACAGAGTGCTATAGTTCCCATGATAATTTCAGACCCTAGCAATCTCATCTTGGTCCAAATTGTGCATGTTCCCAGATGACTTAAACCTTAAAGCTTTTTCTCTACACTTATGGGATGATACGTGGACACTCTCAGCAGATAGAAAGACTAGCCATGCCTCAATTATAGCCTCTGTCTCAGAGCCACAGTCAGGGGTGCCTGGCACCTAGGCAAGAACATGGGAAAGCTCTGGGTCCTGCCAATGATGGTAACATCTGTAGACACTGAGATGAACTTCAGTTCCTTTTGAAGTAGTATTGGCAGCTTAGTGGACATTTTAAAACAGACCCTACTTCAAGTATCAACTTCTAAAGCATTTCATAACTTACACACTCTAGATTGTATCTGTGTATGTGCAGTCATCGGTGGAAACAAACAAATTGTCATTTGCCTCTCCTCAACCCGTCTTGCACTTGCTGGCTTGGTCTATGAGTCTAGGAAATGATTCTCTAGACTTAGGAGACCAAATTCTTCAAACTCTTTTCCCAAGGAAGTTTAAAATTCATAATCATCAGTGATACCAGGTGAGTTCATACACACAAATATTCTGCTGGGGAATATAGCAGAAAGGGCAAGAGGGAGAGAGGAACTGTGTTGCTGGCCAGGTGGGGCATGTAAAGTTCTGGAGAAGCCAAAGTCCTAGGTGGAGAAGCTTTTTCCTTCCTAGTGAACTTTCGCTTCCATCTACCAAAGGGCAGGTCCTCTAAAACCGGGATCATAGCCAAGGAGCCATCTCTCTGGACCTTCTAAGTCAAAGACTAAGAAAGAGAGTTATATGAAAGTATACTCACCATCATGGAGAGACAGCTGTGACTAGATTCGGACCAACAGAGCCTCCAAAACAGGGAGGCTCCCTTGACTTCTCTCAAATCCCGAGTGTGAAGACACTCTCTTTTACTCTGCTTGGGGAATTTGTGTCAGGTGTCTGATAGCCTAGGACCTTCTTACAGCTGAGTTCCCCATGGGCACCTGTTCCTAATCCACAGTGAGGTAGCCAGAGTCAACAAGACTAGGCTTCCTGGTGAGCCGCAAGCCATACTACCTAGAATGTCGGGTTTGGAATTGGGTGATGTGGAGGGAGGAACTGTCCATGTCCTCTTCCGATGACTCTGGCCCAAGGTGCAGCCATCTCTTCCTCATATGAAGGCTGAACGTCCATCCAGAGTTCAGATTATCCACCGAGTAATGAGCACTTTCCCACCACTCTCCTTTGTCCATTGTACGGGGTGCCATTGAGGAACTTCTCTGAAGTCCCCCATTCCTAGACAGATGAGTTAATCATCAGTTGGAAGCGTTGACTTTGGCTGTAATCCAGGGACCAAAGGACAGGACAGGTGAGAACAGGAACTCATTCCTCTGAGGATGTGAGCATGTCTGAGAAGGGCCTGGTATGTTGTGTTCTGATCTACTCACCTCAGCCCAGTGAGTTGCAAGGAGGGTTAGGAGCTGGGGATATGTTATTAACCAGTCTGGGTACTTGGAGGCCCCAGATCTCAGTTTCCTGTTTGTGATGCTTTAATTAGAGCCTTTGACTGTTATCGGTATCAGCCATCAGCTCAGGCTGGCCAGACTGGTTTTCCTAGTGGTGGTGTCCCCCTGAGACAACAAAGTCCCCTTCTCACTCACTTTGTCATAGTTTCCCAAGGAGATGGACTAGAATGACAGCCCTGTGATCTCCATACTGTGTGACTTTCACGAAAATATTTCCCGGGAGACCAGTCCTCCTAAGCGATTAGCCTGTCCCTGGATTGGCACCATTTTCCATCTACCCACCCATCACTCACAGCAGCTGTGGCAGCATGAGGGTGGCAGCCAGATGCCATCCTGGGGGTTTTCCTCTTTGGTGCTATTTAGTTGAGGCCAGAGCAGACAGCAGCTGTGCTAAAGGATGCTCATGAAGACCAAGTGTACTATCACCTACCTGGAGATGTAGTGAGAAGATAAATGATTGTCCTGGTTTCCCTTCAAATTGTCTCAAAGGATGTCTTTTCTAGCATCAAGGACTCACATTATCAGGATCACCAACATGTCAGTCCCAAGCTGCCAGTTACCCTAGAGCCACACTCTCCCAAGTGGATACCATGGTTTCTCCTTGTCCCTGTACCTCTCATGCAGATTATCCACTCTGTAGCCCCTACAGCCATCTACCCTGAAAAGCGCATCTCTGTCAACACCACTGAAGTTCTCTGTTGAATGTGCAAATCACCACAAGTTCGTGCACAAGTCAAGTCAGACCACTGAGAACAGTTTACAAATGGGGCCATTTCCACAGTTGCATTTGAGATACAGAAAATCCACAGCGAATTGCTAAGCTGGATGACAGTAACAGTGTGGGCCCCAGGAGGTGGGTGGGTGGTAAGGGTGGGGGTGCATTGCATACACATTGATGTGAAGTAGCAGGGATGGGTTGTAGGCAGGATATATATGAACCCATAGGGCTGTGCTGGATCTGAACTGTCTTCCCTTGGGAATGATCATATGAGATTTCGTAGACAAGAGACATGGTTCCTCATTAGAAAGTCTTAGAAATCTAAAGTATGAGAGGCTAGGGCCCCACCGGGTGTACACCCAGAGCTGTGGGTCTGAAGTTACTCTCTGCAGCAAGGACCCTGGAGTCAAGGGAAGCAAACTCTGCTACCTGTGGCTTCTCACCTGCTGCTCCTGACCTGGAAATGATGGATTCAACCTTAGTCCTGCGAGTGCTTGGTACTGAGGAGAGATTCAATATGCAAAGGCTTGATTAGGAAGAGCAACATGGGGGTGTGGGCTGAGAAAGGGTGGGGGAGCTGTCAGATTGCAACCCAAAGCCAATGCCAGGGAAGGAGAAATAGGAAAGGCTAGGTGAGAGTGTCCTTGGGACAGAGGGCTGTCATACCTGTCCATGACAGGTCACAGTTCTCTATTTAAGACAAGATAAACTGACTTGGCATCCAAGGAAGTGGACATTAGCAGGTGCGGAACTCCTGAGAGTATTTTTAAGACCAGAGAAGGATCTGTAAAAAAAAAAAAAAAAAAAAAAAAAAAAAAAAAAAAAAAGGTCAACTTATTACTTATTACTGAGTTTAAAGAAGACTTTCCAGGTGTAAAACTACAAAATCGAATGACGCTCTGAGCCCTGATGAACAAAGTTTCTATAGAGGGGCACCACTGTGCCACAGCATTTAGACAGCAGAGGAGTCAAATCAGTCTTGAGGACTGTGGGGTTGTGCAGGGCGTCATGGAGCTGTGGGGCTGCCTGGGGGAATCAAAGGATCCTTACTGCATCTGAGACTACTCGTTTTTATATGCACTGTGCCTAGTTCATGGAGAAATGACCTCATGCTACGGATGCACAGATAAATTCAGCCTGGGAAGGGAAAGAGAAAAGAGGATTGGATACAAAGGGATACAAATCAGCAGAGTTGGGTTGTAGGAGGTGGCATATATGAACTCCATAGGGCTATACTGCCCCTTCTCTCCTGAACTCTCTTCTGATTGGTTGATACTATGCTCTAATGATTGTTGCACCTGCAGACCAACAGGGGAAATCATAGTGTCTGGACTACTGGGAGCTGCTCTTTTCAAATGAAAAAAAACTTACTTATGATGGCTACTCCGCCCCCCACACCTGTTATCACATCCTCCAATCATATGAACAATTCTTGTAGATAGGGGCGGACAAAGGGAGCTGTCAGTCAGGCATGTAATAGCCATTTGTAAAGCCAGGCATGTGATTCTTTTACTTGAGCAGCTGAGACAGGAGGTGTGGTGGTTTGTAGATGCTTGGTTCAGAGAGTGACACTAATTGGAGGTGTGACCTTGTTGGAGTAGGTGTGGCCTAGTTGGAGTGGGTGTGGCCTTGTTGGAGTGGGTGTGGCCTTGTTGGAGTGGGTGTGGCCTTGTTGGAGTGGGTGTGGCCTTGTTGGAATGGGTGTGGCCTTGTTGGAGTGGGTGTGGCCTTGTCAAGTAGGTGTGTCACTCTGGTTGTGCTTGGAAGCTTGTCTCCTAGTTGCCTACTGATCTATCAAATGGAACCCTGTATTTATTCAGAATGGCCGCTGATTCTGATTCAGTCCATCGGAGGAGAGAATTCATGCTACTGTTTGCTCACTGCCCCGCTCACTGTGCTCACAGCTAAAGGTGGCGCATCCCTTACCGTCCCTGCGTGCTGACCACAAGAAAGGGTTTATCCCTTCCTTAAAGGGAGGAAATACTGAACTCAGGCTGAAGGAAAAGTAGCTGGACAAGTTAGGAAGTACTTGAACTCACAAGACGCTTGAGGCAAAGGATATGGTGGAAGAAAGCAGTGACAGGCCAGGCTTCAGAGTCAGGTGCTGCATAAGACAAAGGCCACACCCACTCCAACAAGGCCACACCCACTCCAACAAGGCCACACCCACTCCAACGTAGATTCCCTGTGGAAGCAGAAGGAACAAGCAGAAGCCCAGGACCTCACTAACAGCAAAGTGACGGCTGAGTTCTCCTCAGTGGTGGTACTGAGTTCAGGCCAAACATTTTGTTGTTGTTTTAAAATCTTTATTGTTATTACCGTTACTACTATTTTATATGTTGGAGTAGTTCGTTACAATGCAAGTTACAAATGCTGGCGAGCAGATGTGTGGGTCCTGGGACTTGACGGTGAGTCTTCCAAAGGGTGTGTGTGCAAGGGAAAAGCTGACACCTGAAATGTGCTTGGGTTCTATTTGGTTCTCGTAAGTGACAAGGCAGCACAATACTAGTTAGGAGTCAGACATGGATTTAATAGTCTTTTACATAGTAAGCTGATCTCATGCCTGGATTGCTTATGGGTGGGTTGGAGGATCACAGGTTAACATCTCCATGAGGGTGCTGAGGCAGGACACTGGAAGTCCTGTGCACACACAGATTCTTGAGAGAGTGATATGCTGTCTCAGAAGTGTCAGAACTTCCCTTCCAGGGATAGTTCAATTCCCAGCACCTGAGTGCCAGTTCACACTACATCTGTAGCTCCAGTTCCAGGGAGATCTTATGCCCTCTTCTGGCCTCCTTAGGAACTGCAATCACACAGTGCACAAACAAACATGCAGGCAGAATATCCTTGCACAATACACAAAGTAAATCTTAACGAGCAAACCCTCTCACACTAAGGGAGTATTTGAGGGTCTGACAAAGGGTATAAACTTTTGCACAGCAATGGCTCTACCCACCCTCTCCTGGGGCGCACACTGTCACTATCATCTGCCTCAGCATGTCTCCTTGGGGGCTATTCTGTAGTCTGTATCCTGAATGCACATTTGGAAATGGCCCCATTTGTAAACTGCTCCCAGGGACATGGCTTGACTATATGGCACTTGTTTCTTGCCCAGAGATGTGCACGACCTGCCGACGTGCACATTCTGCAGAGAACTTCAGAATACAGGAGACAACACAAAGTCACAGTAAGACCTGAGGACTCCATTGGCACAGAAAGTGGATCAAAGCCAGTCAGCCACAGGCTGGCTGTACTGAGAACTGGCCTGGCACAATTTCTCCATAGTTTTGTCATTGAAGGGAGTTAAATGGCCCAGAGGTAAGGAGATGAGAAAAGATGTGGCCCAACCACACTGTAATGTATATAAGATGGGCGGTAGTACACTATGGCTGCCATCTTGGAAAAATAAGTGCTAAAACACACTTTTAGTAATAGTTTAAATTAAATATATGTAAAGTGTATAGTATGATATTTTGATATATAAAGAGACAGGTACATTACTGCAGTCAGTTGAATTAACATACTTACCATCTTATTTGGGCAAAGTGATTATGAGTTGAGTACCTAAAATTCACCCTCGGCACATTTTAAACACACGCCGCCCCACTCTGTATGCCCCATGCTGGATCTCTGGACTTACCATGCAACTTGGCACCTTTGAACTATGCCTTTCTACCCGCCTCCCACGTTTCTATGTATCCAACCCCCTTGCTTTAGCCTCCTAACTGTCTGGGATGACGGGTGTGACTGACCTTGCCCAGCTGAAGTCTTTATTTTAATGGATGAGACAATATAATACAATAGCCCCTTCCTATGGTCCTGACACAGAAAAATTCTAAAGGTTGCCATGGCTATAAATAAAACCTCACCAAACTCAAAGGATAAAAGCATTATAATTAACATCATCTTTTGATTTCCATGAGCACCTTGCACATGCATGCACACAGACACACATGAACACACATAAACAAAAAACCTTAAAAAGTGTGTCTGGAGATACGGCTCAGATGTTGTGAGCATGTACTGTTCTTGCAGGGGACCTGAGCACAGTTTCTAGCATCCACATTGGGTAGCTCATAGTCACCTGTCACTATAGCTCCAGAGAGATCTGACATCTCTGGCCTCTTAGGGCACTTACACTCACTTGAAAACACACACACACACACACACACACACACATACACACACACTTAAAAAATAAAATAAATCTTTAAAATGGATAATATAGTCTAAATAAAGCATTTAAAAAAGCAATGGAATGTACAACTAAATTTAAAATCTTGTATAAAAATGCTTGCATGTGACCACCAGGTCTGAGTTATTTAAAAGGGAAAAAAAAGCAAAATGAAGGAAGGAGCATCAAGAATCTGAAAGAGCTGGGCGGTGGTGGCACATGCCTGTAATCCCAGCACTGGGAAGGCAGAGGCAGACAGAGTTCTGAGTTCGAGGCTAGCCTGGTCAGCATAGCAAGTTCCAGGACAGTCAGGGCTACACAGAGAAACCTTGTCTTGAAAAACCAAATTAGTAGTACATTTTTAAAAGAAGCAGAAAAGAACAGATATTAAAATGACTGCAAGTATTAAAAAAAAGAACCCAGTTTAAAACTTTGGGGCAGCTGGGCAGTGGTGGCGCATGCCTTTAATCCCAGTATTTGGCAGGCAGAGGCAGGTGGATTTCTGAGTTCAAGGCCATCCTGGTCTACAGAGTTGAGTTCTAGGACAGCCAGGGCTGCACAGAGAAACCCTGTCTCGAAAAACCAAAACCAACCAACCAACCAACCAACCAACCAAACAAACAAACAAAAAAACAACTTTGTGGCAACAAATTTGAAAATAGGAATAGTCATTGGAAAAGAAGAAGTAAAAATTATCTGCTTTTTGCAGCTGATGGGCAAGGCTGTAAAGACAACAGGAAGGATCTGACCCAAATCTCCCAGCATCTGTAAACTTTTTTTTTAAAGGCAGATGGATCCAAAACTATTTGAAAACAACATTTCTTCTCTATTCTCTGAGTTAAAATAGGAATGAAAAAAATGCCCTTAAAATAGTAACAAACAAAGCGATATAATGGAAAGATGATTTCCTGTCATGGAAGGTGGGTCATGATGGTGGGTGGGAAGACACTGCCACAAGCTACAGAGCTCCCTCTTTGCCTGTGCATTTTACCAGTGGTGACACAATAGGTGGGTTGTTTGTTTATTTGTTTCCAGTAATTAGGTAAGCGATCTTAAACTTTTAGACGAAAATCTAAACTCCAAGAGAAAGGAATAACATGAAGCATTTTGGAAAGACAGCCAGAGACAGGGCAGATGACTTGAACAGTAGCCAAGTTCCCCACCTCATATTCCACTTCTGATAGTACTTCACATTCTGTGGTGTAGGTCAGATGTGTGCAGGAATCATAAATGAAGTAGAGCAGAGCTCTAGCAAGAAGATCCAGCAACGTGGTACCATGCTGAGGCAGGAGGCTGGCTGGTCAAAACCTCCAGAAGGGAAGATAGATATAGCAGACTGTACATGACTGCATCCAAAGATGGAGGAAGCAAAAAAATACAGCAGGTCATGACAGATGGGGCACGTGCCCATGGGATGTGTCGGGAATCATTACAACTCAACAAAAGGAACATGGAAAAGGGAACATGGAAAATGGAAACACGTATGGGTCATTTATGTAATGGCAAAGAAGCAAGGAAAGTCTTAAGATTCTCCAAGGGTTGAAGGGACCACAAACACTACCAGTGACATTGGGCTTTATGCCCTGCAGCTCGGTGACAATATAAGGAGTCTGCAGTGCTTAGTGCTGGCCAAGTTGTGGGAAGGGATTGTGATCACAGAACATGGATGAAACAAGAGATGTGATGCTCTCTTAGAGACAAGGCAGTATGTAGAGAAAGTGTAAGACATACGTACTCTGAGCCAGGACTGGAGGCATAGGATCCTAACACCAGATACTTCGGAGGCTGAGGCAAGGTGACTGAAAATTCAAGGACTGTTTGGGGTAGAAATAAAAAGGGATAGGAACACAGGCCAGTGGTGGAACACTTGCCTGGCTTACACAGAGTTCTAGATTCAGTATCTAGCCAGCCAACACACAAAGCAGCCCCATAATACAAAAATCAACACCAAAACTATAAAAACAACCAAACAATAAACCCATGCTCTTCCAGCCAACGAGCAATCCCGTCCCAGAAACTCTCCAATCGGGAATAAAATCATCAGAGTGTATTGTGTGGGTCATTGTTTGTTTCTGCACAAATTGTTGTATAAAAGCTAGGGATTGTTTCTAGGACTAGGGGAGTAGCTGGATAGATTATGGCCCACCTCCGAGATGGGCAACACAATGATCAAGAAGAAGGGATTGGAGTTACTTATGCTGGCCAGCAAGAAGGACTTCAGAAGGTGCTGTTCAACAAAGTCAGCGCAGGACAGGGGGTAATGCATCACCTGGGTTGGTATTAAAAAAATAAGCAATGGTCCAGAAGCACCTTGTGTGCCTGTGTGTGCATGTGTATGCACGTGTGTGCATGTGTGTGCGTGTATGTGTCCACACAAAGCTACAGAGCTGTAGAAAGATAGGAAAGAGACTAAATAGGTTCTAATGATGGTGTTTTGGGAGCTGGTATGTATGCTTATAGCAGAAAGGAAGCTCTGAGAGCAAAGGCAAATGTTGAGAGAAAAGAAAGGCACCCACGTGTGACTGCACCCACGTGTGCCTGCACCCACGTGTGACTGCACCCACACACTTCTCTGTAAATGTTAATTCCAGAGGGTTTTCTACATACCTCTCCCCTTGTTCCCAAATAAGGACAGGGCATTTCTCCTACTATAGCCCACTTTAGCTCCTGAATAACTAATACAGAGACCTATACTTATATAAATATATAGTTCTATAAATATAAAAGTATTTGTATAAAAGCTTCAGGCAGTATAGTCAGCTATTCTAACCTGATGGTACTGGCTTGGCCTATTTTCCAGCCATGTGGCATTACCTGCCATCTTGTTCTTGCCTGCCCCTGCTCCATCTGTGTCCTCAGCGATTCTCCTATGACTTCATAGCAAATTGCACCTTGCCCCCTCCTCCTCTTGGGATCCTCTCACTACAATTGGAAGTCCTGGCTGATTTTCTTCTCCTGCCTGGCTATTGGGTAATCAGCACTTTATTAACCAATCAGAGGTGATGAAAACAATCTTTACACATCATTGAGACAGGAGATGCTCCAATGATAATTTCAATGCCAGTGTCCAGACATCAGCATCTGAATACACAATGCACAAACCATATCCCATCACTTCTCCTTGAGTTGGTCAGGCATTGGCATTTGTAAAAATGCCTGAAATCACTTGGTCCTCTTGTGACTGTCTCATAACTGCTTGACTTACAGAAAAGTTTGCTGTTCTGTGTATGACATTGTTCCTATACATTCTCCAGGAAAGACTTTCCTAATTTTGTTGTTATTAATTTTTAATTTATTTTTGAAATTATAACATTTCTCCTTTCCTTTTCTTCCCTCCAAATCCTCCCATATACCCCTTTCTACTGTCCTTCAAAATCATGGCCATTCTTTTCACCAATTGTTATTGTTGAGTGTGTGTGTGTGTGTATGTGTGTATGTGTGTGTGTATTTCTAAATATAACCTGTTCTTAATCTGAGTTTTTTTAAAAATAATTTTTTGTTTGTTTATTGAGATAAGGCTTCTTGTAGGCCAGCCTGGCCTCAAATCACAGTATATGGAGGCCAGGGTTATAGACTACACTGTCATGCTAGTCTTCTGACTGTGAGATTCCTAGCACTTAACACTTTCTTTGGAATGACCCCCAAGTTTATCTCAGAAATAGCATTAGAGAATCTTTGACTCCATCACAGAAGTGGATTCCCAGTGGAGTTTCCTCTTCTCCCCCTTCTTGTCCACACTTCCTTTTCTGAAGTGAACCTCACACCCACCTGACTTGCTTTTCTAGGCAAAGCAAGTCAGATCACTTTACATAGACTTTCTTGGGTTCATGTTGCTTCTCCATCCACATCCAAGAAGCCAGAGGGAACCCTTTATACCCTAGATACCTGGAGAAATGACCAGTTTCTCATTTGGTCATAGGCCTAGAGTGGCCTAAATTGTGACATTTTTCGAAGAGCACTGACTTGAGCCACCTCTAGCAAGCAAGTCCATGCAGTGGGCAGCTCAAGCTTCTGCCTCACCCTGGATGTTCCAGAAGGGCTTTCTAGTTTTACATTTCAGCTCAGCCCAGCTTCCTCTGCCCCACAATCTTGTGCAGCACTGGGAACCTTCAAAGGAGACTCCAAGGGTGTGGTTAGACCCAGCCTGGCTCCTTTTCTCACTACCTTCTCTTCCTTGCATCCAAGCATCCAGAGACAATTCCTCATTACATCTGTCAGCGTTTGACCTCTCAGAGTGGGAAAGATAGGTATAGTTTCTTCTAGTTACTGAATTTTCAAACTAAAGTAATTGCAGAAAGAATCCAGAGGGCTGTTTAGGAAGGCCTCAAAGGAGAGGATGCCACAGTTGAAAGCATAGTAAGTAGATGAAGGAAATTTAGTATACTTTGTAACATAGCAATGATTAGCTGACAACACACGCCATAGCCCTCCATGCAATGGTAGGCACTGCTCCTGATTCCTGCAGGCTCCCAGAGTGACCTTCGGAAAACTGTGGGAGTGCTAGAGGCTTTTGTATTCTTGCCTTTATGGAACTTGGAGGCAACCAAGCTACAAAGATGCCAGGCCATCTAGTGGTGAATGAGAGACCTCATCAAGAGAACTGAGCATCTAGTTACTAGCCGGCACGAGGGAAGCCATCTTGGATTTCTCACTTAAAGGCATCCTCCTGAATAACCACAGGCAAAACTCACAGAAAAATGCCTCAGCCAACCCATGATTGTGGCAAATACTATATAGTGGTTATTATAAATTGCTAATGTTGTTTATAAAACAGCAGTGTATTCTTAGTATAGGGCTTGGCCTTTTTAATTCAATCTACATTTTTCTAGTTTTCTGCATAATGAGGTGTGTTTTCTACTTCCTTTTCAGGAACCTGGGAAAACACATTCTTGACACACTCACAAATAATCCCTATGTCCTCCACATTGCAAATCTCACAGGAATCAGATGACTGCAAACACAGGCATAGCAGCTTCTTGCAGCTCTTTAGTACCCTGTTCCCAGGGTACCAGGGCTTGGCCACTGAGAGGTCAGCGGGCCCTAACAAAATGAAGTGTTTTACACAGCACCTCTTGGGCTGCTGTGCCATTTTCTTGGAACTTGGTTGTATCACAAATATGCACTGTAGTTCTTTAGATTAGCTACCCACTTTGCAAATGTCCCCATGATGTCACATTTTCCCTCAGGGTCAGTTTTGCAAAAAAGAGAGCATCTTTCCAACTGATGGAGGACCAGGCTCCTTGGTAAAGGGCACAGTGGTTAAAACTGGATCATGGGCATCAGCAGTGGCTAAGGTTTATTGAAAACATATCAACATGCTGACCATGAGGTCATGTACTTTGACTAATTTCATTCTTTATCATCTACAAGGAAATCGAGGCACAGTTGGTTTTATTGACTGTTCCCAGCTTATGTAGATAATATAAAGTCCCAATTCATAGCAAATGCCTGGCTCTAAGTGTGGCTGGTTGTGTACTTAGAATTTACACTAAGGAATGGTAAATAGAACTACCTAAAAAATTGCCCAACTGGAAATCTACCATAAATTACAAACACCAAAAAGTTAAATGTTATTTACATTTTTTTATGAATCAAAAGCAAACACAACTGAGAGTGTAATATGTCCTTGGTTGTATCAGTTATTATACAAAGTGATACAACAAATGTGTTATAAAAAAATAGCATCTGAAAAACTTGGCTCTAAACGGGTTTATTTTGATGATACCAGACTTTCACAGTGAAATAACTGTGGAACAAGACAGGATGTAATAATTTTTTAAGAGTAGAGGAATTCAGAACCCTCGTCCTTGCCAGAAGGCTGTGGGTTATATTTCAGGTCTCTCTCTTCCTCAGAGTGAAATCCCAGTGTTCACTTTTGGATGTCAGGGCACTAAAAAGATAGTTCAATAGGGCCAGACTAACCTGTGCTAGCAACCAGAGTAATCTCCAGAAAAGAAAATTTACTTTGGGGTTTAAGATGATCAAAACTGATTACTTCTCAAGAGGCTTAGAAACCCAGTGCTGTAAACACAGCTGGGGAAGTACTTGAATGTGAGTCCATAAAACCCCAGCGAAGAATCTACTCTTTCCTCCCAATGGGTCGCACGCTCTATACATGAGTCCATAGAAAAGCAGTAGAGGTTTTTAAACAAGCTTGTTGGTAGGGAGGAAAGAGAAATGTATAGAGACATGCTCACTGCCTAGCCTTGGGATAGTCTGTAAATAACTTCCTTCTTTTGTTGAGTTAAAGGCAAAAGACTTATTCTCAACTGATTCAGGGATGTTATACAAATGAATCCTACACAAACTGAAGTCTTCTCCAAAGTTAAAGCACTAATACAATTCTTTTTTAATTTGTGTTAGATTTATTTACTTTATTTTACACGTGCAGGTGTTCTGAGTGCATTTATGTGCACTGCACATGTACCTGGTGCCTGTGGAGGTCAGAAGAAGACATTGGATTGCCTCAAACTGGAGTTATGGATGGTTGTGAAATCCCTGTGGGTGCTGAGAACCAAACCTGGCTCCTTTGCAAGAGCAGCAAATGTTAACCAGGGAGCCATCTCTCCAGCCCCTAGAATTATTTTTGAATGTATGAAAAGAAAATTGATTTGTTGAGGAAGAGCCTACAACAGACATGGAGTTGTTTTCTTTGATTCAGGGACATTCTTCATTGAACAACCCCTCTCCGGAGAATGAGAATCCGTGTTATAGATTCTATACACCACCACCAAATCTCTGCAATGGGATTAGAAATATTAATAGTTACTTGCTGCTTATTGATTTTTAAAAACGTTTTCAAAATAACACTTATTGTTTTTTATAATCAAAAGACACTGCAACTTCTAAGAAACAATTGGTCTACTTAATTTTCTTCTTGAAAGACATTCAGTTATCATTCAAATAAATTCCCCTGGATTATTTTGCCTGTCAAGTAAATCATTGTGACTAACTCATTCTAAAGCAACTTTCCTCTCTGGGGTTGTTCTTATAATTAATTTTTATTCTTTCATACATGTCAAGGTTAATGGCATTTTAATGCAGGATTTGAGCTTTGGTGGGGAAAGAAGTTAATCTGAGAAAGAAAGAAATTGAGTCTTAAGAATGTGATTCTCAGCTGTCTCACTGTGTTGCTCATTAGCAAGAAACACACAAAGTACTTTCAGAAATAATAATGGCTCAGAACCTCATGCTTGGAGATAACAGGGCTCTGTTATTGCAGGTGGCCTTCTACTCAAAAAACAAAGCCGGAAACGTCCATTGAATTAGCCTGTTTACATGGGTTGAGCCATGCTAATGAACCTGAGCCATGGAGGGCCGGGTGCAGTACCCTTTATGTACGGGGAAGCCTGCCAGCCTTCACTAGCCCCAGATGCACAGGCTGTCCTTCATCCCTACAAAGACACACGACACACTGTGTAGCAACTTATTAATTGACAGCCCCCACCTCCATTTTGTATACTACGAACAATGCTGCTACAGACATTCATGTAAGTTTTGAAAGAATGCATCTTTCAATTCTATTGGGCATAAATCTAGGAGGGGCATAGCTGAGTCACACACAGTAAGTCTATGTTTAACTTTTGATGAGGACCAGGCTCCTTTCCAAAGTGACTTAGCTGACCTAACCTTTTTTGTAAGCCCACCAACTCTGTGTGAAAGCTTTAGTTTCTGCATAGTCTTCCTAACTTTTGTTACTGCTTGTGTTGCCTCACATAGCCATCCCGAGACTGTAACAAAACCGAGTCAGCTGGTGCCTTCATGAATTAAGACAATACTTAAAATTGTGGTCACAAAATGCAACAGAAGCTATGGTGTTCTTATTTAGTCCTAGAAAGATTGAGGGAGCTGGGTGTGGTAGCTCCTAGTACTTGGAAGGCAAAAGCAAGTGGATCTCTTTATACCAGAATATGGAAAGATTCCTCCCATGCTCATGGGTTGTCAAGATTAAAGTTGTGAAAATAGCTATACATCAAAAAGCATTCTATGTATTCAATGCATTTGCCAACACAATTTTACATGGAAATTAAGACTCAGTCTTGAATTATGGAAATACAAATGACTGAGGATATTCAGAACAAAACTAAATATTAAGCATCAACATGCTGGAAATATTACCATACCAAATCTCAAGTTATTCTACAGTGCAATAATAAATTCAAAACTTGTACTGGCATAAACATAGTCACTTATCCTCTGATCTACACAGCAAGATCTAGGCCAGCCGGGGCTACACAGTGAGACCCTGCCTTTAAAGGGAGGAGGAAAGTGCTAGAATAAAAAATAAATATTAAAAATAACCTATGGGCTGGTGTTAATCCCAAAGATATGAGGAGAAATGTCCCTGACTCAAATCATCATGACCAACTAATTAAAGCAAGCAATTAATTAAAGCAGGGTTTGAGAGGTGAGCATGGGATGTGAGGAAGACAATGCTTTTCTTTTCTTTTTTTTTTTTTTTATAGCTCAGGGGTAGAAGATTTCCAAATGAGGGATTTGCCATAATAGATGGGGTTCCAGGAGCAGAATTTAAGCATAACAAGTAAGTCAAGGATCTCCTGAAACAAAGACACAATTTCCGGGTGGTCCTAACAAGGTTGTCATAATCATCTTCTTGAAACAAAGGTAGGGTTGCAAGATGGTTATGCAACCTTTTTGAAACAAAGACATGATTGCCATTCCTGGACAAGACAGTACAGAACCATCTGAGGTTAAGGTTGAGGCACCACCCTATCCTCTAGAAACAGGTTTAATCATGAACATGAACAGACCTGGTTTGTCTTTCCTATAAGATGATGGTTAAGCCTAAGATGGAGGCCTGTTCTCCACCAGGAGATAGGCATGTGTTTTGGTGGGAAAGAGTACTTTCTGTGCAAGGATGAAGACATGAGTTTGAATTCCCAGCACTCTGTGAAAGATGAGCATGACCTTACAAGCTTGTAGCTGTAAGGGGAGGGGCTGGGAGAGATGGGCAGATCTCAGGAGTAGGATGACAAGCCAGCCATTCTAGCTAAACTGTGAGCTTCCGGTTCAGTGAGAGATCCTGTCTCAAGAGAGTAAGACAGAGAATGAGAAAGAAGAAAGGCAACGGTCTCTGCTGTCTATATAGGTGCATGCATGCACGCACATACGCACACACACACACACACACACACATGCATATACACACATACCACACACGCATACACACACACAAATTAAATTCACATTTGCTCAGTATATATGTAAATAAACACCCAGATCCTAATTTTTTTTTGAGAAGGAAATTCTGAATTACTGATCATCTCCTAAATTCATTTTTAAAAGGTGTTTTATTTAGTGCTCTCAGTAGGCAAGGTGAGTCCTTGGGCAATGACAGCCCTGATTTGCTGTTGGCAATTCCTCCACCTATATTACTACAAGCCAACCTTCCATTGGATCTGGGGGACCAGTACTGTGACTGCCTCTGCTGCTGATGGCTTGTGTGTGGTATGGTTTGGAGGGACTAAGCAGCCGTGTAGAGCCTCTGCCCTTAGCTGGTAAACTACTTTACCCCATTTGTTAAGACTTGGTAAGAGGCCATCAACTGGGTTTTCTAGACCAGTCGCTGCTTAGATAAGACAAATATATTACTTCACTACTCTATTGCACAGCTATGAAATCCCTAGCTACTTGTGGCTCCTCCAGACCACGTGGGTCAGCTCCATCTTCAACTCCTCCATCTTGTCGCCTTCCCTTTTGTATTGCACAGCCCTTCTCTCCTTCCCCCCCCCTCCCCCCCCCCCCCCCCCCCCCCCGTCTGCCCGGAAGATCCCGCCTCCATATCTTTGCCCAGTGATTGGCTTCCTGTCGTCTTTATCAGCCAATCAAATAACTAGGGGAAATTCCCTCTAGCTCTAGAACCCTTCTCATCCTAACACACAAAACTGTGGGCCAGGCCCAATGTAAGGTGGTAGATACATTGAGTTGGAGAACTCAAAGCAGAGAAAGACAAAATTGTTCCCTCTGTTAGACTCCAAGTGAAGTTAGCAGAAGGGCAGATTGTGCCTAACTTGCAGTGAAGGGCAGTCAGACTATGCAAGCCTGAGAAAGTATCCCTGCAGAAGTGATCTGGGAGCATCTGAAAGATACAGCTGCTGAAGCAGCCGTTAGGTACATGCATCCCTTCATGTATACGTGCACTTCCTAGACAGGCCCAATTCCACAGCATGGCTTCCAAACATGGCTGGCCACTGGCTCCACACTCATTTCCCCGCAGTTCCTTGTTTCTCCCCCAGAGTCCCTGTCCCACAGAGGACACTAACATCACCAGTCACCAAGGGCTTGGGGCCAGTGCTCCTTTCTGACCTCCAGCATTGGGATCTGCATTTGAACAATGCGCGTGTGTGAAAATTCCACAAATCTGTTCCAGGTTCTGGGAAGAACTCAGCTCTCCAAACCTGCCAAATTCTATTCCCTGTGTGACACCCTTGGCCTGGGATGCCCTTTCCTCTGACTGCAGAGACATTGGACATCACTCAGGCTGTTGTTTGTTTCTTTATCATGTTTGTCTCCAACACTACAGTGTGAGATTCTCTATAGTTTGCAGAATCTTGTCTCACTTACTGCCTTGCATATAACAGCGATTCAGTCAATGTCCACTCAACAAAGCAGTGGGTGGATGAAGGGATGCACCAGGTACCTCCCATGGACACATCCGTGCTCATGTTATCTAAAGACTCACTCTGCTCTTTCTACTGACTTAAGTCTGGTCTGCTCTTTCATTCAGTTGAGGCAAACAGAGATTTAAAGAGACTGAGAATGAGTCGAGGTGAAGGAGGGACTATTGTTTCCAATGTTCTGACGAAGTCTTGAGTTCTCAATATATTTCTGTTTATGAGATCCTTTATCAAAAGGCAGTTCACTGAAGTGAACACTGGGCTGCCATCTTAGCCCCTGGGGTGACATTGATCTAAAGTGGAGGCAATTTGGGGTCTTGGCATTTGGGCCTCTGGCTCCATTGTGTCCTGATTCCTGAGTGAGCAACCTTGCAAAGTTCCCCATGTCCCCATAGTGTGTGTTTGTGTGTGTGTGTGTGGGGGGGGTAGGCCAGACATCAATGCTGTGCATTTGCTTCAATTTCTTTCTATTTTTTAAGATGAAGTCTCTTAATGAATCTGGATCTCAACTGAAAACCAAGGCCAGCAAGCCCCAGGGGTCCTCCCGTCTCTGCGTCCTTAGCTTTGTAAATACAGGCATTCCCCACAGCATCAGGCTTTACATTAAAGAAAAAGATTCATTCCTGTTATGTGCATGAGTGTTTTGCCTGTGTGTGTGTGTGTGTGTGTGTGTGTGTACTCTATGGATGCCTGGTTCCTGAGGACATCAGAGGAGCATGACAGCCCTGGGACTGCAGTTATGAGTAGTTGAAAGCCACCACATAGGTGCTTGGACTTGAGCCCTGGTTCTCTGCAAGAGCAGCAAGTGCTCTAAGCCGGGAGCCATCTCTCCTGCCCTGCACCTGGTCTCTTTGTGTGGGTTCCAGGGATCTGAACTCAGGTCTTCAAGCTTGCGTGGCAGACACTCCACCAGCTGAACCATCTCCCCAGCTCCCTATAAGTCTTCTCAAGGACAAAAATTCTGATTTTTATTGGCATGCAGACTCTGTTGGAAATTAAGGTTTGATTTAAACAAGCCCCCAGAGGTTAATATTCCTTTCTCATGATCTGTTTTACAGGCAAGTTATGGTAAGATACATGGGTCTCCTACTTCCCTAGAGATATTTATGAACATCGTTTATTATATCTTTAGTGTCTCAAGACAAGGAGGCGATTGAATAAAACCTGACTTGGAAAGATGTGAGTGTGCAATAACCCAGGAGAAGTGGATTTTGATCAAGGAAGTTGGCGTTTACTCACAATCCAACTCTGTTTGAGCAATTAGGTTCTTTAGAAAACCCACAGATTTGTCAAAAAAAAAGAGTGCACGGGTTAGAAAATCCTGACAGGTTTGAAACCACGCCCTTCGCATGTTAATGTCCGGGTGTTGTAGGAATGAACAGTGCAGCCACTGTTGACACACAACTGAACCACTCAGTGTTGTGAAGTGTATGCAAGACGGCCCTCACGGCGAGACCACGGCTCCCCTGTTCCTCAGCGTCCCTCCCCGCAGCCAGCGACGGACGATTGTCTTTCATTATGACATTTGAAGATGGAATCTCAATGCCAGGAAGGAAGTTTTCCAAATCAGTTTAAGGAACAAAATCCTCTTATTATAACAGGATCCAGTGAAGAAAACAAGGAGGGGATTCAGCAGAGGAGGAGGATGACAGACATAAAGAGAAAAATACGTCAGAGGAAAATGAGACACCCAGAAAATGCAGTTACATGTGCTTACTGAGAAAATGCTTGTTTCTGGGAACGCTGTGTGGAAAGACGGCTGACCCGCATGTCAGAACCTGTTCACTGTCCTCTGTCACAGAACTTTAATGCTGGCCCCGTATAGCTGCGAGACACGAGCGTTTTTCTTTCATCATTGCATTTCTCTCGTAATCAAAATATTATTCTCTGGGAAGGAAGCTTTAATGAGTTTTGCTTAGTATTGTGTAGAGTTGCACAAGGAAGAGACAGATTGTCCTTTCATTAACCCGTGAAATGAGAGGATATCCAGAGATGCCGGAGGCTGAAATGTTGCAAAACGGGGCTCTGATCACATCACTTGGGGCTCAGGGTCCTAGATGGGTCCCCTAGATGCCTTTGTGTGGCTAGAATGGGCGTGTGCTAACCATGTCTATGCCAGAGGAGACAGCGCAGGACTTCAGAAGAGGAGGAAGACTATGACAGAATAAACTATAATTTCAGCCAACTCTAATTTGAAGCTACTTGGGTATTTTCATTCTTGCTAAGAATTCACAGCTATCAATCATTCGTGACTTGGTGCTGGAAGCTCCTCATGGAGACTGTCACTCCTCGAGGGAATGGGGTTTTCTGATGGCTGAGCTAAGTGTAGCCTAAGTTCCCACCGCGGTTGTTCCGCTTGCCTCTGAGAGGCAGGTCTGTTGCTCTTCCTGGAGCACCTGTGGGCTCTCCCTCTTTCCTGCTCCCATTCCTCACCTCAGATATGCTCAGGTTTCCCCTGTGTGGGTTAGTTCTATGACTCCTTTGTGCCTAGAATCACTATCCAATTTCTTTAATTTTCACAACAAACAGTCTCTCTAGTGGCAACCTCTCAGCATCCCTGGCTGTCTTCCCACCAGGCTGCAATAGCAAATTGCAGAATGCTTTTGTTCCAACCTGCACAGTGCCGGCCTTTCCCAGGTGCCCTTCACCTTGACTTTTTGACAGCATCTGACCTTTCAGGTCATCCACTCTTTGGGAGACTGTACATGTACACCAGGCACAAAACTATTAGAGGGCCAGATAGATAATATTCTAGTATTTTCTGAATTAATATACAAGTAAAACCGGAAATGTTATATAAAAACAACTTTCTATATATTTTTAAAAGATTTTATTTCTTAATTGTGTGTAGGTGTGTGTCTTGGGTATGGGTGTGCACATGTGGGTGCAGGTGTCTTTAGAGGACAGAAAAGGGCAGTAAATTCCCTGGAGCGGTTTCATAGGTGGTTATGAGCCACTGGACGGGGGCCCTAGGAACTGAGCACAGACATCTGCAGAACCAGCACACACTTATAACTGCTGAACCATCTCCCCAGCCCCAACTTTCTATATTTTAAATATTTATAGAAAAATGATTAAACTGTTAAACATTATAGCAGCAGATCCCCCCTCCACCCGATTTTGTGGAGTAAGGAATAAATTCAGTTTAACATTTAAAACTGTATTTATTTTATTTTAAATATTATTATTTTAAATAAAATATTAATATTTTATTTTATTCTACTGCATGTATGTTTGTGTGAGGGTGTTAGATCCCATGAAACAGGTGTTACAGACAGTTGTAAGCTGCCATATGGGTGCTAGGAATTGAACCCGGGTCCTCTGGGAGAGTAGCCAATGCTCTTAACTGCTGAGCCATCTCTCTGGCCCTCAGTTTAATACATACATATATACATACATACATACATACATACATACATACATACATACATACAATACATTATATATTAATGCATTATATATGCATATTATATATAAAGATTGTATGCAATCTACATGTAAAAATACATTCACAATGGTTATGCTATGGCACTTGGAGAAAAACGAAGAAATCTTTATGATCATGAAATATATAATCACTTCTTAGCTAGGACAGAAAGGAGACAAGCACACACACACACACACACACACACACACACACACGCACACATGCATACACATGCACACACCCAAGTATGCACACTTATGCTAGAGGACACCATTAAGGAAATAAAATATACTCAGAAAGCTTCACGAAGCTATCATTGAGCCTTGTTTGTCTGGTTGCTTTGAACTGTGCAATGGCTTCCTCCTCTGGAGAACTTCTCTGTGATTCTGAGTCAAAGCCAAAATTCACTGAACATCAAACACTACATTTCAGTATAGATATGACATTTCTTTAATACTGCCTGCTTAATTTTGTTAAAAATGCTTACAAGTTTGCTGTACTTTCTATTTGTGTGTGCGTGTTGGGGGGGGGGTTCTTGGGGGATTGAATTTAGGTCCTTATTTATACATACCCCAATTATAAATGTAAAATTTCCTTTGGTAAGTAAACATAATATATTTTTATTATTATTTAAAGCTATATTAAAAGTCAAAATTACCTTCAGTAACTTTGACAACATCTGTAACCAGCGTTAATGATATTTTTAATAGCACAATGCTTTAACATGACTTTCAAAAAGCCTATTATGTTGGAAAAATAACTTTGAACCTTTTTATTTTTTAGTGCTTCATTAAAACATTTAACTTAAATTATTTGGCCATTTCAGCCCATGCCCTGTTCTAACTCCTCACTGTAGGGACTGAATAGCCTGTCAGAGTCTACATGTCTTGTTCACTGCATTTTATTTTTGCATAATAACTAAAGGCAAAAAAATAGTTGCATTAGTGTATAAAGAGGTCACAGGGCTGTGCCCTATTGCACTTCAATACTATGTAGAAACTCATGATCATTTACATTATTTTTTTTCACAAAGTAAATATCTCAAACAAAAACCAAACCAAACCAAAAACTAGCCAGTGAGATGGTTCAACTGGTAAAGATCCTTTCCACCAAGACTGATGGTCTGAGTTTAATACCAGAAAAAAGAGGTTTTTTTACATGTGTACACAGTGCGCGCGCGCGCACACACACACACACACACACACACTGCATATAATTATAGAAAAGAAAAACCTTAAATAATAAAATAATAAAATCACAAGGAATATGAGAGTATTTTTGTAAATCATATATATCAGATAGGGGATTTATATCCAGGATATATAAAGAAACCACTTAACTCAAAACTAAAAGCCAAGCTGTCACCCACTTTCTTTTTTATGGTAAAGTACCTGAGGATGGTAATACCTAAAAGAAAAGGGGTGGGGGTTATATTTTGGAAGACTACCTTGAAAAATCAGGCAGTCACATTGATTTAGTTTCTGAGGAGTGTCCTCTTGGCCTTTGTGTTAGTTATTTTTCTGTTGCTATGACTATGCCCAAGGTGTCTTAGAGAAAGAAGAGTTTATTTGTGCTCCAGATGGATAAGAGTCCATCATGACACAGAGAGACTGGACACCAGTAGCATGATAGTAAGAATATATGGTGAGAGAGATCACATCTTCAACCATGAGTACAAAGCAGAGAGAGTGAACTGGAAGTAAGTTGAAGTGATGAACTCTTAAGGCCACCCTCAGTGACTGACTTCCAACAAGACCACACCTCCTAAGCTAAACAATGCCACCAACTTAGAACTATATATTTCAAATAACAAGACTATGGGGAGCATGTCTAATTCAAATCGCTGCATTCTATTCCCTGAAATCCATCAGCTTGTGGCCATATCATAAGGCAAAATGTCCAACATAGTCCAGTTTCAAAAGTCCCTATAGAGCCGGGTGGTGGTAGCACATGCCTTTAATCCCAATACTTGGGAGGCAGAGGTCAGCCTGGTCTACAGAGTGAGTTCTAGGACAGCCAGGGCTACACAGAGAAACCCAGTCTCGAAAAAAACCGAAAGTCCCTATAGACTTTCATAGTCTCAGCACTGTTTACAAGTTCAAGTTTCTTGACAGTCAAGGCAATTTCTTGACTTTAACACCCGATAAAATAAAAATGCAAATGATATACTTTCAGCATACAACAGCCTAAAAATAAGATGAGCTTATAGTCCGTGTCCAGTGTCAAGGCTTAGATGGCTCTGCCCCTCCTGTTTGGCTGCCTGTAGATTCTCTCTCTCTCTCTCTCTCTCTCTCTCTCTCTCTCTCTCTCTCTCTCTCTCTCTCTCTCTCTTTGTTGGGCTGGTCACACACTTCCTGTATAAATTCTCCTTAGCAGATGCCTCATAGCTCTGGCATTTCCAACATCTTAGGGTGCTCACTGCGACCCATTTTTCCACTCTCAGAGCTTCATGAGATGCCTCTCACAGCTCTGCACAGGGCCACCAACCATACATCGCCTGGCCTCACAGCTCTCTGAAACTTTGGAGGAAGGATCCATGACCTTCTCTCTTGAACCATTCAGGCCTATAAAGCCAGCACTGAGTGCATGACACTGCCACGCTTAGCTGCCATCCTGAGACAGACCCTCCCTGCCCCCTGAATCATATGAGCAGCGACATGTTAATTTAGTTCCTTCCTAGGAGCAGTGAACTCTGGATGCTTCCTTTCTTAAACTGGACGTTTAGCAGGGAGAGGTCTTGCCCTGAGCACATCTTTCCATTTGTTCCAATGCAGAGCAGGAAGCTAATCTCCTTAAAAATTACAGTCTCCCTTTCAGACAGATCTTGGCTGCACCATTAAGCTTCATAGTGCTCCAACTACCTTTTGTATTTCTGTCCCATGTGTCCTTTTTCACTGTAACCCTGTATAATATTATGCTGCATTGAATTTCCTCCACCAAAGAAATTAAACCCCTACTTTTAAATTTAGCCCTAGGCAAGTTCTCAAGATATGGGCAGAAGGCAGCCAGACTCTGACAAAATATCCTATGTTCCTCTCTGAAATCGCTTGATCTGGACCTCCACAGTCATACTCTCTCAGCTCTACTTTCTCCCAGGATCCTACTAAAAAGGCCTTTATAGTTGCTTACAGCATCCAACCGTTACCTGTGTAGTCCAAAGGTACTACTTCCAAAGCCTTCTACAGTCCTCAAAACAGAAAAGCAATAAAAACCGCAGAAATCTTCTTCACAGTCACAGCCAAGCCCTAGTACCAGATTCAGCATTGGTTACTTTTCTGTTGGCCGTGATAAACTACCATGACTCAAAAAGGAAGGCTTTATTTGGGTTTATGGTTCCAGGGGCATCCAACATGGCGGGGAGGCATGGCAGCAGGAAACTGAGGGGTCACATGTTCACCTGTGAGAATGAAGCAGAAAGAGAGGACAGGAAGTAGGGCAAGACTATACAATTTTAAAGCCCAGCCCCACTGATATACTTTCAGCAAGACCACACCTCCTAAGCCTACCCAAACAGCGCCACCGACTGGGAAACAACTTTTTAAATATCTGGATCTCTGGGGGACATCTCTCACTCAAACCACCTCAGCCGTATCTCATGATATGTTGCTCAACTGTATGAGTGTGAGGGAGAGGAAGAAGTTAAACAGTAACGTAGAAAGGCAGGAGGAATACAGGAGCCAGTTTTGTTCTTTAGAAACAATCATCTCATAGGAAATGACTGTAATCTTTCTTCTGATGGCAGTGCCCCAGTGGCCTAACCATTCCCCAAAGACTTCACTGTTTGAAGGCTCTGCCACCCCCCAGCATTAGTAGGCTGATGGCCAATTGTCCAGCTTAAGACCTTTTTGAAGACACACTCAAACCATACATAATACAAGCCAATTAAAACTGCATTACTCCAAAGTGAAATATACAAACAGCCAATAAACCCATGAAAACAAGTTTAGCATTATCAGTAACTAGGGAAGTGAAAAAATCAAAACTGCAATAAGGGCTGGGAGGTAGTACAGTGACTAGATAGATATTTAGCATCCAGGAGGACCCAGGTTCAAATCCCAGCATCATCACCAAAAAATATTTGCAAGGAGATATTAATTACCATTCATTAGGGTACCTACTTAAAAGGAAAACCAAAAGCATCTGGTGTTGGCCAGGGTGTAGAGATGCTGTGTCGTTTGTACTCTGTAGGTAAGGATGAAGAACTGTACAGCTAACATGGGAAATATGTGATAGAGCGTCCTCAAAAAATTAAACGTGGATCTGTCATCTGATCCAGCACATCCATTTCTGGCTATTTACCCCCAAAGGGCTAAGAACAGGGACCCAAGCATGCATGTTTGTATACCATTGTCCATGGACTTACCATTCATGGTGGCTGTAAGGCACAGGAGGTTTTCACACTCAGCAGTATAAAGAGGATAGGAGGCTGAGAGCAGCGGGGCCTTCCCCAAGGCTGACCACAGTCACCTGAGGTTCCTGGCAGAGTCAGGTCTGCAGAGAATACAGAATGGGAGTCATCAGGTGCCAGGCAGCTGGGGGCTTTGTTGGGTGTAGAATTTCAGTTTGGGAGGATAGAAGAGTTTTGGAGGGGGACAGGTGAGTGTTGCTCGTGCTGTTGAGCTGTGTACTTTAAGGGGGAGTGAAAGTTAAAGAGAAAAAAAAAATCAGTGCTGACAAACCAGAAAGCTCAGAGCCCACACCCATCCCTGAGTTTGTAAAGTGGTGCAGCCACTTTTGTCATTTTCTCAAATATTAAACACAAATCCCATATGTGCCTTCAAGAAAACGGAAGCTTCATGTTGCCGCAAAATACATACACAAATGTTTATAACATCATTTTTCATAATAGCCACCATGAGAAACAGTCCAAACGCTCATCATCTAGTGAACAGATAGAGAAAATGTTTATATGCACACAACGTAATATTAGTCACTGATAAAAATGAACACTTACAACACACACATACTTTAAAAACACTACACATGTGAAAGATGTCTAACATGAAAGGTATGATTTATTTTAAAATATACACTCAGAATAGGTAAATCTATCAAGATATAAAACATTAGTGATTTTTAGGACTAGCACTGAGAGGTAATCGAGGAAGATGGGTCCATGGTCTCCCTGGGGGATGATGACATGTTCTGACATTTCACAGTGTTGGTGGCTAAACAGCTTTTACAGACTCACTGAGACGCACAGTTTAAAGGGACTATCTCATAGTATGGGAAATTTATTCAACAAAGCCCGTTACACCCATAAACCAATGAATTAAAAACCGAGGGTTCACTACCTGCAGGCTAGAATTCATTTTGTCAGTCACTGATTTGCTAAATTTTTGCTGACCACACTGAGCCAGGAGCTGTGGGAGGTGCTGAGTGTAACTGAGCTTTGAAGAGATCCCATGGTCTCAGTGTGGACAGCAGGAGAGAAGAGCTCCCAAAGCCGTGTGGACAGCCCACACAGTCGGGGGCTAGCCAAGACCAGAATCCCCACTCAGTTCAACGTCGGTTCTTTATATTCTTCTTGCTATAAGCAGGCAATTCAAATGAAAAGCTGTGTCTTGGGTGCGGAAGAAAAGCCCCAGCTTTCGCAGGGGCCTCAGAAGGAGCTTTGTAATAATGAGGAATGAAGACTTGAATTCTGATGAGGACCATCCCGTGCCCATCTCTGGCAGCAGCTGCAGCAGAAGTGAAAACATGGGAAGGGGCCTGTGAAAACTGAGCCTTTGCTCTTCAGGCATCTTTGAGAGCGAGTGGCCAGGCATCCGAGGCTAGCATGGCGCTTCTGTCTCCCTCAGCTACTGAGACATAGCTCCTAACAGGGCCATGGCTCAGGAAATTTCAAGCTGCCCCCTGGTCTTTGTTTCACAGACTATGGTGTTTCCAGGTGGGGGGGGCACTTAGTAAGCAAAATAAGACTCGTCAACGGTGTGGTGGGCCAATGTGGGATTTTTTTTTTTTTTGATTACTAAAGAGTTTCCTCATCCACTTACCTCCCTTGTCACATCCTTGAGGGTCGTCCTGAGTGGCCTCACAATGCACTTACCATGTTTCCCAAATAAGTAGCTTCTAGTCATTATGATAAAAGCCCAGTCGCATGTTGGCAACCAGATTCTAACAGAAATGAGCGACCTTGTTGAAAGGTGCACTGACCCCCACATCGTTCCCAGGAGAAGTCCTGCTGACCCTCGAGTCTAAAAGCATGCCAAGCCCCCATCAGCTTTTGCTTCAGATGGATCCTCTCCTAGACACGAGGTAAACAACCCCAAGTGTAACTCTCACTGAGAGGAAATCAAGGGTGGCAAGAGGGGGATCAGGATCACTGTTAAGTGAATACACAGGCACGAAGCCATTTTCTGCCTTACATGACTGTCAGGATAGTTTGGAGTCAGAACTCTAAGGTGGAGAGCCGTGTCTGTTAGCAGCATAAGATATGAGCCTCCACAGCCATTGTGACTTCTGCAGAACAGTCTGGACATGACTGGGTCAGGTCCCCACGCACGCCTTCTTAGCAATGCCTTCCCGGAAGACCGGACACACCATATTTAGTGGGTCAAGTGGACCCAGGACTTATATAATCATGAAACCGCCCTCGCCCTGCCCCCACACCCGCCAAGGGAAACTGTCCTTAAGACCTAGCCAAAAGAGAAAACCCTTGGTATCCATTTACAAACCTCCAGCTTGCCAGTGTTTCATTGGCGACTCTTCAAGTTTTCAACTGGGAGTGAAAGTGAAATTCACTAACAAAACCAAATAATTTCCAAAATTTCTGTGAGGCCAAACTCAGAAGTAGCCCTTTGGAGTAGAAGGGTCAGGACAAGTGACAGACTTCCAGAAACTCCCTACATGTCACGCACAAGGAAAGGGATGCTTATCCCGCCAATGTGGAAGCTACTTGAGAGGAGGCTGGTGCCCTAAAGCCCCTTCTTTCTGCCCCCAGCCATCTCCCCGCACCCAGGAACTGGAAATAGCAGTAAAGTGCCCCTGGGATCCTGATTGTGGTGTCCTTATAAGCAAGAAACAGACTGAGCTTGGGCTGACTCTGAAAGAACAGAACCCGATAGCTGAGAGGTCCCCGTGTCTCTCTCCACCTCCTCTGTTGCTCATTGTTATCAAATGTCCCAGGCGATGCCAAGGCTTGGCTTCACTCCAGTACCTGGAAAGAAGGTGAGTTATGGCAGATGCCGTCTGTCTTCCAAATGGTTTACAAATGGCTTGTCTGCACCACAAGACACTGGCTTGCCCAAAGGGCTCTAAACCAACAGCCAAGCCATTTGTCTAGTGAGTGGAGCAACAGAGTTGAAGGGAAAGGCGAGGCTCAGGGCTGGAGCCTGGGAAAAAGACGCCCATCTCAGGGTTTGCTCAACCCTTGGAAGAGGGATGGTGTGGTGCTAGCCCACACCTTTTCTGGCAGATGTCCCCTGTAAAGCATTAAGCCATGCCCTGATTTGCATGTAGGCTTTCTTATTGATTATATGCATCACACGTACACCTTGGTTTGATATTTAATGTATAATATACATAATACATTAAAATATAAAAATATATAAAATACATAAAATATATTTTATGTATTTTATATATTTATGTATTTTATTATTGTATAATAATTTTATTATATATTTCTCTATTTCATATATATAATACATAAAATATAAAAAATTATATATATAATTTTTTGTTAAAGTACTCATCCTCTTCAGTTTAGTCTGGATTCTGGGCCAATTAATTCTTTCTTGAGGGTACAGCCCAGGCATTATTATTATTGTTTGAAGGCCTTGATCTTTGACACCCCGAGACCCATAGTCACAGAATGGTAACAATGTTTAAATAAAGTCTACCAAGAACAGCAAAGATGGCGGAGTAGAGGAGGAATTTTTATGAACACCTGAATATTGTGAGGCAGAGACCAAAGATCCTGGGTCTCGGGGTCCCAACCTACTGTGTTCTCCTAGGACAGCCCCTCTTCACCTCATTCTTTACACTGGCCTTCATTTCTTTTGGCCATGAGAATCTGTGTAAAATGCACTCCGTTGCCCAGAACACAGATCCCCTTTCTGTGGGTCACAGCCAAGGAAGCTGCTAGGAGGTTATCGGTTTCTGTCAGCTCAGCAGAGTTAGGTTGGGTTCATTTTTGTAAACAGGACTCAGGAGACTGGTTTGTGGCTTTTCCTGAAATAGTGTTTAGCCAAGGAAGGCTATGTTATTTTCCTCACATTGAAATAAAGGTCATTAAAAACCAATCAGAGACTGGCTCGACCTAAGAGCCCTCATCCATCTTCCCCATCTGAGCCAAATGGGCCTCCCTGCAGTGGGAACAGATCCCCACAGTTAGCACAGGAGACAAGCGTTTACAGGCTCAGCCACAAGCTTGTCTTGGGGCTCTGGGGAGATTGCATAAGCTCCTCACTGTCCAGTTTCTCCATGATCAGTAAGGTTCTGCAGTGACATATGTCCAGCCACTTCACAAGGGACTCGGGAACATTCATAACAGTATTGGGGAAGCTCTGGAACTCTGTTCAGAACTTATAAACAATATGTCTCATTACTAATTCTGTTAATAACTCCATGGAACCTTTACATGAAGTATCTTTCAGTCCATATCTGCTGTGGCAACACTCCACGCAAAGAGATGTAGGAATGAGGAAGTCAGTCATCAGCCAGGAACCCTCCTTACCAGCAACTCAACTGGGTTCCTACTGTGCCCATCCTATCTCACGTCAGTGGAGCAGGCTGAGATAAATTAACACTCGTTCATCAGCTCAGCTCCTCAGCTTTTCATCCTTGCTTTTCTCCATCGCTTGCTCCTAGGGAGGCTGTAGTCAGGACATGGCATTGGCTGAACACCTTCCAAGTATGAAGAGTTGGGCCCAGACCCCACAGCCTGCGTGAAAATTGGCCTGGAGGGTTGCTCGTTCACTAAGTCCCCAGGCTGAGACCTTCCCCAGGAAGGAGTGGAGTGGAAGGTCGATTCCCCTGACTTTTGAGAACAAGTAGTTAGGGTACTTCCACAGGGGAAGAAGGATACCGGGACATTACAAAGCAGAGCAGTGCAGTGGTCAGATGTCGGGAAAGACAGCTCGTGGGAACCAGCTCCAGGTTTCTTGATCTTCCTGATCTGTAAGCCAGCAAAGACCCTCTTTAAATTAAGTTTATATTAACTTAGCCTCACTCCATTTACCACAAAACTTAAGAGGATATATCGTTTTGAAAATATAAATTTCCAGGGCTGGAGAGATGGCTCAGCGGTTAAGAGCACTGACTGCTCTTCCAGAGGTCCTGAGTTCAATTTCCAGCAGCCACATGGTGGCTCCCAACCATCTGTAATGAGATCCAATACCCTCTTCTGGTGTGCCTGAAGATAGTGACAGTGTACTCATAAAAATTAAATAAATAAAGAATTCTTAAAAAAAAAAGAAAACATACATTTCCACTTAAATGGGCATTCTTTTTGTCTACTGTCTTCTATTAAGTCCACTTGTTATTAGAATAGGATTCCACTCAGCACTGATATATTATAACCACTCAACATTATTACAAAGGAAAATAAGACTTATAGCTTATAAACATCATTTATTTTATGTAATGGTCATTTAGGAACTAAGGGCAGGATTTGGTCACTGATATAACCAATCCATAAAGCCTCCTTAGAACAAAACATCAAAAAAAAATCCACAAGATTGAAAGAGATAAATACTAAGTCAAAGCTGAGGCTTGGCTGTGTTGGACCTCAACTTTGTGTTTTCCATTTATATAATTGTGTCTATATAACTGTGTCCATAGAATCCAAGTTTACATTTTCTCCAACTGTTTCACATGCATGTACATCTACAGGAGAGTACTTCTTGTCCTGAATGCAGCTGGGAAGATATTAAAGATGTAAATATTTACCAAGTGTGCACCAAACAGTGGTGTGGGCTTATTCTGCTGGTGGTGGGGAAGAGAGGCTGAGACATGTTTGACATTGGACTCCAACTGGGCCTGTGGCTGATTCCTGTGTGACCTTGGGCAGGTCAACTAACAGCTCTGTGTTCTAGTGCCAGAAGACGATAGCCTTTACTGTTGAGATTCCGAGAGCAGTAACTGCTGAGAACAACAGCTGCTGCTCAGAGTGGAGGCCACAGAGGAGTCTCACAGATGATGTAATCGACTTCCTTATCTATGTTTTAAATGGAGGTGGGATGAAGATGAAGAACTCTGTCTTAGTTTGATTTAAGAAAAAAGTAGTTTAAATGTTTCAAAAAAATTAGTATGTGGCTGTTTATGCCTGGCTTCCTGGTAGGAAGAGCCTGGCCTGGACAGAGAAGCTAGGTTTGAGTGGCCCTCAGAACACATCACAACTGCTATGATAGCCAGGAAATGGGAAGGTGTCTCTGGCCCTTAGGCCAGATTTTCCTGTCCATTAGGAAGTAGATCGGGGAGTGTTTTAAATAAAGACATTTCACCTTCAAGTGTCTGTTTCTACAACTTTCAGCGGAAAGAGCAACCACGCACATACAAGAAGAGAATAGTTCACCCTGACGAAGGATCTTAGAATACAGAGGAGAGACTCTCCCCCCCGCCCCCCGCCCCCTGCTCCCCGCCCCCCGCCCCCCGCCCGACCCCCCCAGTCATCGAGTCACAGGCGACCTCATGGTCACACACAGCAGGCATCGCTGCCCTAGCTTCAAGGTTTCTAAGTTGTTTTGGGAATCTCTTTCCAAACTTAAAAAAAAGTGGTATGATCTACTAAGATCATTTGTTTGTAGCCATCATTATTTGGACAAGGTTGGGTTGTATCCCAGGGGTTATGCCATAGCTTTTTATAAAGTTTCTCAAACAGCTTGAAGAGGACAATACAGTCATGCAGGTAGTTTCTTAGCCACAGTGCTTACACTATGCATGTCTTTCTACACGTGGTTCACCTTGCACAACCTGGTGGAGTTGTAGCGCACACAGCGTTGCTCTGTCCTTAGGACACCATGCGGTAGGCATCACTATTTCCCAGAGGCCAGTGGGTGGACCGTACACCCCAATCTTATGTGCCACCCAGAAAGAAAACAGAACACTGCCAATTAAACCGGAGTGTACTGACAATTATAAAAATCAAACCAAGCCAAACACGCAGCTTCAGAGATGCTATGCAATAATGGCTGCCCTGCCGTGTTGAAACTCGACTTTCCCTTTTGCAGATGAGAACATCTGTGCTGTGTTCCAGAGCTGGTGACACATGGAGTCCCGGCCACTATTGGACCTTCTGACTGTAGCCCAAACGGACTCCACCCAAACAGACCTAGCAATCTTGAAGGTTACCTTCGAAGCAAGACACAAGAACAGGTATTCCTAAAGCAAGCACTGCCAAAGAGAACCTTTGTCATGGATTGTGGCAACACCCTGGTTAGTGTCTTTAACCCAGATATAAGCACCAGCTTTCCATGGGAAGCCCAAGTGACGGCCTGCATTCTGTCTTCCTGATGATATTGCATGAATACGACAGAGGTACTTTGTGGACTTCATAGTTGTGAATTTTCCTGCTTAGATAAAACATTATTATAATTGAAAATCAATACCTACTGGTGCTTTCGTGGGCATCCGCAGACATGCATAGAACAGCGAACGCTCGAGGAGGCAGATGCACTTGTTCCCAGCGAAGGCTGGATGAGCCTTCTTGTTCCAGCGCTCAGGCTGCAAACAAGTGCCCTTTAAGCCGTCATCAAGTGCCTTGTTGTCCTCATTTGGTGCCTTTTCATGTTCCCAGCGGCCCTTAAGCACAGCTCTCAGGGGCTGTCTAGTGTTCTCAACTTGAGAAGGCAGCGTGTGATGGAGGAAAGGCTTGTTAGGTAAGCCTTATTCACGCTTGAGCAGGACATGAGTTTAATGTTAAAGAATCAACAACATGTATTACATTAGATCTCCTTAAACAGAAACACACAGCAGACAAAGTTACACATGATCATGAGATGAAAATGTGACTGCAGGCTTACGGAGTGATCTGACCTAATTCTCACTAATAAGAACTCACTGCCCTGAGGTGGCTAACCTGTCGAAAGGGGCGTTTCTTCTACTGACAGCCTACCTGCCATTCCTATCCGGTAACTGCAAACCCTGTGGGGAGGTCAAGTCAGAGAACAATCAGACGTCTCAGGGCTGAAGAGATGGCTCAGTGGGTAAGAGGATCTGCTACATAAGGGCAGAGACATGGTTCAAATCCTCAAGACTTACTTAAAAAGCTGGGTTTGCTTGCAAGAATTTCTATAACCACGGGGCTGTGGCATTGCTGGGGCTTGGTGAATGCTGTCTGTGTCTTTCCACTGCCTTTGCATGGGAGCACACACACCTGTGCATGCATCTCTCTCTCTCTCTCTCTCTCTCTCTCTCTCTCTCTCTCTCTCACACACACACACACACACACACACAGGCGGCTGAGCCTGGACTAGGACAAGTTTGAAGCCATATGCCTATTAAGTAGACAAAACCAAGCTGTTGATTAGATCTGGGAGGAGACATGGGGCAGCGGTGACAATGACACTGTGAACACAGATGGTTTCTAGTCGTGAACACTTCTTGGGGGACTTATGTGGCTAAAGCAAACGGTCAATAAGGAAGGAACTTACCCCTAACACAGCAGGTTTTGGAAAAGTAACCTAGCCCAGAGAGCCTGAGAGTCAGAGAGGTGGCTGCGCCAAGGGACAGACGTAAGGGGTGGTCTGTGAGTGACAGTACCTGCTCTGAGAAGTCAGTGGGGAAAAGAAGAAAAGAGGTGCAGAGAATGAGACAGAGAGACAGAGAGAGACAGACAGAGAGACAGTAAGAGACAGAGAGACAGAGGGAGAGAGAGAGAGGGAGGGGAGACACAGAGAGACACACAGAGACAGAGATAGTAAGAGACAGAGAGAGATAGAGACAGAGAGAGGGGGAGGGGAGAGAGACACACACACAGAGAAATAGAGAGGGACAGAGAGAGAGAGAGAGAGAGAGAGAGAGAGAGAGAGAGAGCGCCCAGGGCCCCTGTGCACTCCTGGGAACAGGAAGCATCAGGTCCTGAGCCACTCACCCCTTCACTAAAGCCCAGGCTCACAGGCCTGGATGTGATGTTAGCAATAATGAACCACCAGTTACCATCACCCTGTAGAGCACATCAGGGCGAGGGGAGCTGTTGTCCAACTGTGGGAAGAGCCATCAAGACTGTTGGAAAAACACCTGCCCCTGTTTTGCAAGGTGTTTGGCTTCCTTGGGGCCGTTCACTAATTTCCCACAAAGCTCTGCACTGGACAGTTCCCACAAGAGGTTTTGAAAATGAAGCTGGATTTCAGGTTTGACTCACACAAGCGACGGTTGGACAGGCTTTGTTCTCCACAGTCTGGTCGGCTCTCCTGCCTGGGCTGCCTTCCATCCCTGGCTGTGGCTGTTGTTTCAGGATGAAAGGTATTAGGAGCCTGGCAGCTGTAATTGGAGCCTGCACCTGCAGACCCCGAGCCGGGGAGGAGGCTCGGTGCCGGCTGCTCTCCGCGCAAGGGTTTATGGGTGTGTATTTTATTTCCTCCGTTGAACCCTGGGATACTGCACAGCTTGTTTGGGGCATGAATATGCTGGAGGGGATCCCAGTTGTTCAGCTACTTTCTCTGTTTTGAGAAAGTGGGGATCACTCCCTTACTCTCTAAGAAGGAGGATATTTTTTCCTAAGACATGAAAACATACCCAGTGTATCTGGGTCTGATGGCCCCTAGTCCCACGAGGGGAATTAGATAAACGGTGAGTGGACAGCACAGCCAGGCTTTCTCCCACCAATAAGTGGATGGGTCTTTATGTCTCTCAGGCTTGCCTTGGGTAGCATTATCCAAGCAACGGGCAGGACCAGTATCCACAACCTCTGCATCCGGAAGAAAGAGATGGCGGAATCTCTCGAGTGAGACAAAGGATGATGCCTCTGCCCTTGGCCCGACCACACCCAGGGATCCAAGTTTACTGTTGCAAGGCTTTGGTTTCTCACGTCTCTTTTCTCCTCAGCTCTCCACAGCATTCATGGCCACCGCCCATCTGTTTTCTGTAACTATAGATTGTTTACATTGTTTGCAATTTTATGTAATTTAATTCCACGTGGCTTCTATCCCTTGAACATGATAACTTGGGGATTCATTCATCTTGTGTGTCAACGGCTTATTCTTTTTGTAACTTTCTCTTGTATTATATGGACGTAGCTCAGACTTTTTTTTATTTCCTTACTTCTGTGGTGGTCGTGGTGGTGGTGGTGATGGGAGGGAGGCCACAGGTCAACCATGGGTGTGGTTTCTCAGGTGACAATCATCTTGTTTTTAGAGTCAGAGTCTTTCACTGGGTAAATAAATCTCAGGGACCATCAGCCTGCCCCACTAAGCACACACTACAATGTAGGCCATTTTTACACAGATTCCAGGGCTTGAATTTAGGTCTTCATGCTTGTGTAGCGCATATTTTCCTGACTGATCTGTCTTCTCAGCTCTGTTCTCATCTCTCTCTCTCTCTCTCTCTCTCTCTCTCTCTCTCTCTCTCTCACACACACACACACACACACACACTGTTTGTTCTAGGTGGTGCTTTAGCTTCGATCGGTTTTGAGATAGAATCTTGTTACATAGTCCAGGCTGGCCTTGAAGTCCAGCTCCTCAGAGTTTTAGGCATGTGTGCCCCATCCCCAGCTAATCACTCACCTCTTATGGGTGTTTTAGTTATAATTTCTCACTGAGATAAAACACCTGACAGGGGATGGGTGCGGAGGGGGGGGGCTTTATTTAGACTCGCAGATTCAGGGCCTTCAGTTCCTCGTGGCGGGGAGAGCGTGAAGCCACAGAGATGTTTACATCATTCCATACCTGCCCTGGTGTCATGGCTCATAGTCAGACCAGAGGCATGCTCAAAGTGTGATACGAAATTGCCTTCAGGTAGAGCATATAAAGTATGCATACAACATAAACGCATTTTGTGTTTAGACTGGGCTCTCACCCTCACAAGTTAGTACTTCTGGTTCTAAAGATTCCAACTAATGAATACTCAACCTGGACAGAATCTAGAGGCCTTTAACATTCGGCTATTGTATTATTTAAAGAATTACCCTGAATTTTGAGATATTACCTGAAAATTCTTCATGAAGGTTGTTACCACTGACCAGAACGTGATTAATCTGGGGCTTTGGGGCTTTGGGGCCTTGGGGATCAAGTTCTCTGCCTGCCTTTGTGCCTTTATGATGAAGGCAGTCATCAAAGTCAAGATAGACCCAGGGCATTTCCACCTTTTGGAGTCCTTGGAATATTAAAAATGAGAGAAATGTCAAAATCGACATATTTATGTTCTTTGAATTAACGTATATATGGAACAAATTAGTGATTTTAAATATACATGAAAAATCTGACCTGCAACATTGACGATGATGTTATGATTTTAAACTCAAGCCTGTGGTGGAGCTTGGGACAAAGGGTTGTTTCTGCCACTGGCCACCTTGTGATAGGCGGGGAGCATCAGTTTGGAGCCTTTCTCACAGAAACTTTACCACCCTGAATTTAGAGCTTCCATGGTTCCCCTTTAACACGTTTGCTTAGGAGAATCAATCAAATGAATGCTACAAGAATAACTGTAGAAGAGAGGACTATTTTTTTCATGTATGTCCACCAATTCCTTGCCCAAATGGCAAAAATGGGAAGACTTTGTCTCTTCGGAGGAATACTATACACCATAAGCCTGCCAGCTGGGGCTGAGGGTAGGAGACTGGTGCTTCTGTTACCTATTTTCTTTTGAGTGTATTGTAAAACACAAAACGGCAACAACAACATCAACAACAACACTCTCATCATGGCTATGAAAGGGCTCCTCTGCTTGAAGAATTCCCATGTCTTTCTGCCCACAGGAGCTCCTACCATCACCTCTGTGGGGGTTTGCTCTCCCCCGCCTCTGTGTAGCTGGGATGGTGGAGTGACTTCATGTGGAGTGACATGTCTTCAGAAGACACTGGCATTGTCTGGAGGCGGCATTGCTCATCACGGCTTTGAGATGCTACTGAGCCTGGAGTGTAGTGGCTGAGGGCGTGGCTGAAATCTTGCAACACATGGTTAGAAATAGCTCAGCCCCAAACACCTGATGGCAAAGCCAGGAACGTTTATGATGAAGTCAGCAGTCACCCAAGATGGACAGAGTCTCTCTCTCTCTCTCTCTCTCTCTCTCTCTCTCTCTCTCTCTCTCTCTCTCTCTCTCTCTCTCTCTCTCCTCTCCCTGTCTCTCCTCCCTCTCTCCTCTCCTCTCCTCTCCTCCCCTCCCCTCCCCTCCCCTCCCCTCCCCTCCCCTCCCTTCCTCTCCTCTCCTCTCCCTTTCCATCATCCTTGTCTGCCTCTGGTGGTTTGAATGAGAACGTGCTTTTTTAGGCTCGTGCATTTGAACTCTTGATCCTCAGTTTGTGACACCGTTTGGGAGAAGTTTAGGACCTGGTTGCTCTTTCTTCCTCCTTTGCCTGCTTGAAGATGTTATCTCTCAGCTTACTACTGCAGCCCCCCAATGCCGAGCTTCTTCCCCCATTAATAGACTCTCCCTCTGACACCATAATCCCCAGATAAGTCCATTCTTCCATTAATTTGCTATTGGTTAGTGTGTTTTTATCACAGCAACAAGAAAATTTACTGGACACAAGGCATCTTGCAACCCTAGCCATGCAGTACCAGTTGGGGGCCATTTGTTTTTAATCTTCAAAACATGAGCATGGAGATGGGGCTCAACAAGCATGAAGCTCCCCAGAACCCACGTAAACACGGGGTGTGACGGCACATGCTCCTAACTCCAGCACTTGTGTGGCCAAGCGGAGACAGGCAGCTCCTGGGGCCTCCTGGTCAGCTAGTGTACTTGAAAGAGCGAGTTTCACATTCTGTGGGAAGCTCTGTCTCAAACAAAAGTAGGCAACAAGCAACAGAGGAAGAAGATACCTAAAGTCGAATTCCACATACACGTGCACAGACAACTGTACCTGCACACATATGTGTAGACCTCGGATGGGGGATTTAGAGTGCTCTAAAAGTCTTAAGAACAATGACCTCACCCTTCAAAAACAAAACTCAGTTGAGTTGTGTTTTATTTTAGTGATGAAAGACATACGGAAAGCAGTAACTCAGAAGCATTAGTTTACAGTCTGATCATGTGGGTAATGAAGTAGTTTGTCTTAAAACCCAGTGTCGGGCTGAGGCTCTAGTTCAGTAGGTAGGGAGCTTCCCCAGTAGGCGTGAAACTCTGGGTTTCATCCCCAGCATTGCCTCAACTTGGTATGTTGGGACATACTAAAGCTCAGGAGGTGGAGGCAGGAGAATGGTTTCAAGGTCGTTCTCAGCTAGTCAGGAAGTTCAAGGCCAGCTTGGGCTAAAGGAGACCCACTCTTAAAAAAGGAAACACAAAGACCAGGTGTTAGCTGGGACTCTCACAGCAAATATTCAGCCGTTCCTGGCGGCCGCACTCCAGGATAGGGCTGGATTCCATGTCAGGTGAGCTGGGAGCCTCTCTGGTGGAGTGGGTTAATTGGACACCCGAAGGGCCCAGTGCCAGATGGCCAGGCAGACACTGAGAGATTCCTGCTAGAGGGAGCTCTGGGCACTCCTGGGAGGACCTAGCTCTAAACTCAGAGAACCAGTTCTGTGAGGTTGGCTCAGAGGGCACTGAGTCAAAGGAACAGGGAGGTGTGGCCGGCTGCAGGGTGGAGCGAGGTACACTGAACCCTCCTCTAGGAGGAATGCCTGGGCCTGGCTCTCAGCTGCTGCACTCCTGCCAATAGGAGGCGAGTGTGTCTACAAAGCCCTAATAAACTAGAAGATAATCCAGGCAGGGTGAGCTTGGCCAGGCAGCATCCATGCAAACAGAAGGATGGCCTTTTGGATTGATTCTGATTTGCTTGTTACGTTTTCCTGGGACAGAAGCACTTTGGAAGACCACAATCAATGTCCTCCTAGGGGTACAGAGTGTCAGTAGGATACCAAGAGAGCCCAGGGGAGAGGCTTCTTCAGCAAGGGAACCCTTCCGAGACTAGGCAATTAGACCATGATGATGTTCCTAAGGAATGTTCTAGAAGGTAAATGGCATTTCCTGGCCTGTGGTCCCTGGCAAGGCAGTGTGGCATAGCTCTCTTGTGCAGAGAATGAATGAGGAGATTTAGTGATTTCTCCCCTCAAGTGGGCTAGTCTTGGAATTAATACATCAGCAAGCACAGTCTTCGGTGTTCCTCCCTGAGACTTTTCCAGAAAGGGAAGGAAGTATTTCCCACTGCTATCAAATACTCAAGGGCTGTAGAAGATGCCTTTTAGTAACAGGACTGACCTGCTCACAGGCCCATCACAAGGAACCCTTGCCTCCTCTCTGTCGAGGCAGCTTAAAAAAAAGAAAGATTTGGGGAAGAAGAAGTTTGACTGACAGCAATTCTGTTCACCTTTCCCTGAGAACTGCTATCAGTGGGAACTCCTGGTCTGCCACTGTATTAGCTTTGCCTTGTGCACAATGCCCACTGGGCTAGGTTAGATAGTGTACGTCCTCATCTCTTACCTATGGACACTAGAGAATGAGTGTATCGGTTTCGGATCTCTGGTGCTTATTTTAATATTTCAGTAAAGATGTTCTGAGGAGCATCCGTAATGGTGAACATATCACACTCCTAGGGATGTCTGGTGAGTGAGGCTCGGCCCTGGTTTACCATGTTCCCTACTGAGCCTGACAGAATTGATTTCTACTCCAAGTTTGGGGAAGGAAAGCCTTATATCTATAAAAGGCTGACTTGACTCCTTCCTTTCTGAAAATGAGCTTGATGTCACTAGAGATATTTTCTTTTTGCTTTGGCTGCCAGGAAGCTGAATGAAATCTGATACAGATCAGGAAGACTCTAAAGTTGTCTGCATTCAGTTCTTATTTCCTCTGGGCCTGTCATCTCTCTTATTTTGTGCTGATCCTGTTTAAAGTCTGGTTTGTATTTTACATCATTTCATGGAGGAATTCACAGCCCCGGATTCCATTAATAGCCAGGCATCAATAGCAGTCTACGACCAGAGGGAATCTTGATAGGGGTTGCTGAAACCTGAGGCAAACTGAGGCTAAGTCTTCCCTGAGTTTGCCAGTAAAGCACATTACCTCTTGGACCACTGTCAGTCTCTAGTTCTTATTCCTGATTTGTTCATAACACTTACAATTTTCTATAGCTATTTTATTCATGTGTGTGTGAGTGGTGTGTGTGTGTGTGTGTGTGTACACGCGCTCGCTCAGGGATGGATGAACGTGAATATACATGTGTGCCTCTGTGTGTACACACGTAGGTTTATGTGTATGTGGGGGTGCATTTGCATGTATGAGAGCACCCAGGGGTTGGCCTTGGGTGGTGTTTTTTGAGACAGGGCTTCTCATTCTTCTCATTGGCCGGTTTAGCAAGTCCTGCAAGCCCTAGGACTCCACCCATCTCTGACTCCCAAATGTTGGGATAACAAGTATATGCCCGTGTTGGTCTTCTGATCAGGCATTCAGGAGGGGGCAGGGGGAACAAAAGGCTCTCCTGGCTCTATTGCCCACTTCCTGTCTACATGTTACGTGGGCCTTTCCCCTGACACAGGCTGTGCCCTTGAATTGTTTAGCCTCATGCTGGCTCTATTTCTATACATTTTGATAGAGATCTAACCTGTGATGGTGGGTGTTTCTTTAAATCCTCTCATATGCTACACCCTAAGTGTTGTGGGAAATAGTCAGAAATGAACCCACTAACTCTCTGTGCTCCTGTTTCTCTCCACCCACCAACTCCTCAGTGGGGCTGGACTGTGCTCCTGCGCTGCTCCTGCGTGCTCCTGCGCTGCTCCTGCGTGCTCCTGCATGCTCCTGCGGTGCTCCTGCGTGCTCCTGCGCTGCTCCTGCGTGCTCCTGCATGCTCCTGCGCTGCTCCTGCGTGCTCCTGCGCTGCTCCTGCGTGCTCCTGCATGCTCCTGCGGTGCTCCTGCGTGCTCCTGCGCTGCTCCTGCGTGCTCCTGCATGCTCCTGCGGTGCTCCTGCGCTGTTCCTGCGCTGCTCCTGCGTGCTTCTGCGTGCTCTTGCACTGCTCCTGCATGCTCCTGCGTGCTCCTGCGCTGCTCCTGTGCTGCTCCTGCGTGCTCCTGCGTGCTCCTGCGTGCTCCTGCGCTGCTCCTGCGCTGCTCCTGCGTGCTCCTGCGTGCTCCTGCGTGCTCCTGCCCTGTTCCTGCGTGCTCCTGCGTGCTCCTGCGCTGCTCCTGCGTGCTCCTGCGTGCTCCTGAGCTCCCGCACTCCTCTCTCTCCAGCTAGCCCCTGCAGCATCTGGCTGAGCTGCTAGTTCCCAGCGGCAGTCCCACATTTCTGTAACCAAGTAAAGCAAAAGTCTTGAACCTTATAATTAACCAATCAGATTTATGTATCAATAAATTCTCAATTTACAAGAAGCCAATACAATAATTTCAGAACCAATTGCTAATGATAAAAGCTTTATCCCAATTATTCTAACCTTATGATATCATAACTGCATGTCAAAGCTACACTGGTTTACTTCAGTCTCCATTTTCCTTTCCTCCCTGAGATGCTGTCTCTACCACTCTTACTCCACCTCCCTTTTCCCTGTCCAATCACAGGCCTCCTGCTTCCCTAATGTAATTGGACAGGGGGAATCCTGTAACATATCACCCATTCTGTTAAAAACAGAAAAACTTTCTCTCAAAATATAAATTGAGCACAGCTATTACCATTTTGTAATTTATAAAGTACAAGATAGACCTAACACTCAGTCCAACATTTTTGTCAAGTAAATCGAACTTCTGTCATCTATCCTAACTTCAAAGTTGTGTTGGTCAAGGTGTCTGCTCATAGCTGTAAAACCCTAACTAAGACAGAAGTCAACCCCAGCTCACCTTAACCATTATTAAATGCACACACACACACACACACACACACACACACTGTTGTGCACCTCACTGCTGTCTCCACAATGTCAGACCATCCTGCTGCTTTGTGCCTCTGAGGTGATCCCCTCTCTAGTAATTACTTCATACACTTGGGCATATCTATTGTGTCCTTTTATAACTGACTTTCTTTTCCTTAATGTGGTGCCCTTGAGTTTTAGTCATTCAGCATGTGGTATAATGTCCTTCCCTTTAAACACTGAATTGTAGCATTCCATGGGCTACTCTATAGTTTGCTTGTCCATTAATCTCCCAAGGGACAAGTGGGTTCCTGTCATTTTCTTCCAACAGTGAACAATGCTGTTACGTAAGTATATATAGAAATGTCAGCTTGAGTTCTTGTCTTCAAATATCTGGGATGGAGAAGTGTGTGATAGTTAATTTGCATTGTAAACTTGACCAGATTTGAAATCACCTAGAGCACTGGTTCTCAACCTCCCTAATGCTGCAACTGTTTAATATAATTCCTCATGCTGCGGTGATCCCCAAGCATAAAATTATTTTTACTGTTACTTCATAACTACTTTTGCTACTGTTTATAAATTATAATGTAGTGTATTTTTAGAGACAGAAGTTTACCAAAGGGGTTGTGACCCTCAGGTTGAGAACCACTAACCTAGAGGATTAATGCACAGGTGCTGCTCTGGGTGTGTCTGTGAGGACATTTCCAGGGATGAAGAAGTGAGAGGTAAAGACGGCCCTAAATGGAGGTGGGCTGAGCTTAATAGAATAAAACGAGAGAGGGCCAGCCGAGTGCCAGCCAAGGGCCAGCCGAGTGCCAGCGCACATCTCTCTGCTCTAGGTCTCTCCTGCACTCCTGCTGCCTCAGCCTCCCGTCCTGAGATGTGAAGAGCAGCCTCCACTGCAGGTTTCTGCTGCTGGTATGCAACGGCTCTGCCATGCTGGCTCTACTGTGGCAGAATGCATGTCTGCTGCCACCATCCAGCTGCTCCACCGTGCCTTCCCTTCCACCATAGACTGAGCCCTCTGAACTGTGAGCCCAGCTAATGCACCCTTCCCTTGAGGTTTGTTTGTTTTCTGACATGTATTTGGTCCCAAGAAAGAAAAAGTGGCAAATACAAACCAGTGGTGAGATCACTAGATTGCATAGCAACTTCGTGGGTTTTGTTTTAACATTTTAATGAACTCTTTTTTCCCCCACCATAGTCGTGGTTTTCTCTACTCCCATCAACGGTCCACGGATTCTGTTTCTCTACATCCTCAGTAGCACTTGTTTAACATTTTTATTGCTTGTTTGTTTTCGGTTTGGGGGGCGTGGGTGCTACTTCACTGTGGTTCTGATTTGTATTTTCCTAATAACTTGTGATGTTCATGGTATTTTGTGTGCTTCTTGGCTGGCCGTTGCTACATCTTCTTCGCGGAAGTGTTTATTCAACTGGTTTTGCTCATTTTGAATCATTTGTGTTGTTGAGTTATAGGAATTCTTTACAGTCTAGAACCTATCACGTGCACGGCTCACTTACATTTCTCTCTGCCTTTGGGGATTATCTTTTTATGTTATTGGCTCTTTTATCTGATGCAAAGAACATTTTATTCATTTATCTTTTCTCATTTAAAATTTGTTTTCCACACAAAGTATTTTGATTGTGTTTCACTTCCCCCAACTCCGGATCCTCCTCACTCCTTACCCAAATAACTCTGTGTTCTCTTTCTCTCCCTCTCTATCAAAACAAACACAAAAACACACAAATAAAGATCAAAACAAAGAAATAAACACACAACAAATATGACAAAAAGTGCCAAAATGACAAACACCACCCCAAACAAACAAACAGACAGACAACAAGCAAACAAACTATGGATAATGTTTTGTTTAGTGTTGAGTAAGTACCCCGGGCATCGGGCCCGTCCTGGAATGTGCTTGATACACCCAGTGACCCTCCATTAAAGAAAACTGGTTTTTGTTTTGCCAGTAGGTATCAATTGCAAACAGCTTCTTGTTTAGGGTGGGACTCTATGTCCACCTCTCTCAATCCTGGGACCCCATCTGGCCTGTACCTGTGCAGGCCCTGAGCATGCTACCACAGTCTCTGTGAGTTCATACGTGTGTCAGTACCTACATGTATGGGGGAGACAACGCAGGATGGAGACCCTAAGCAAGGTGAGAGGGGAAGGGGATAGACCTCACAACAATGTGGCTTTTGGGGTTCAGGGGAGTGAAAAGTAATAGATATATCAGAAATAATGGAAGCAGAGCTCTGACTAACATTAAAGGAGGAATGACAAACATGGAGATGAACTTTGTATGCTAGATCTGACTTGGAAGAGTCAATGTGACTTTATGGTTTCCAACACATATAAATCATTTCAAAATATTATATATGTATGTGTGTATGTGTGTATATATGTGTGTGTATATATATATCTGCCTTAGTCAGGGTTTCTATTCCTGCACAAACATCATGACCTAGAAGCAAGTTGGGGAGGAAAGGGTTTATTGAGCTTACACTTCCATGTTGCAGTTCATCACTAAAGGAAGTCAGGACTGGAACTCAAGCAGGTCAGGAAGCAGGAGCTGATGAAGAGGCCATGGAGGGATGTTTCTTACTGGTTTGCTTCCCCTGACTTGATCAGCCTGCACTCTTATAGAACCCAAAGGCACCAGCCCAAAGGTGGAACCACCCACAAGGGGCCCTCACCACTTGATCACTAATTGAGAAAATGCCCCACAGCTGGATCTCATGGAGGCACTTCCCCAACTGAAGCACCTTTCTCTGTGATAACTCCAGCCTGTGTCAAGTTGACACACAAAACTAGCCAGTACAATTGACCCCTTGTCAACTTGACACACAAACACATCACTATTAAGCCTCAACCCTTACTTTCTTATTCATCCCCAAGATCTAAATTACTTTAAAAGTCCCACAGTCTTTACATATTAAAAGTTCAATCACCTTAAAATGTTCAATATCTTTAAAATTCAGTCTTTTAAAAGTTCAAAGTCTTTTAACTGTGGGCTCCACTAAAATACTTTCTTCCTTCAAGAGGGAAACATATCAGGGCACAGTCACAACCAAAAGCAAAACTCAAACTCTAAATGTCCAATGTCTGGTATCCAACTCACGATCTTCTGGGCTCCTCAAAGGGCTTGGGTCACTTCATCAGTCCTGCCCTTTGTAGCACACAGCTTGTCTTCTAGGCTCCAGCTGCCTGTACTCCACTGCTGCTGCTGTTCTTGGTGGTCATCACATGGTACTGGCATCTCCAAAATGCTGCTATTTTCTACTGTAATTAGGCTTCACCAATAGCCTCTCATAGGCTCTCATCATGGTGACAAGCCTCTGCTCCTATGCATGACCCATTCAAGTCCTGGGCCATCAATTGCAACTGAGGCTGCACCTTCACCAATGGCCTTCCGTGGCCTCTCACTGTGCCAAGAGCCTCAGCTGCTCTTCATGACCCCTTCATACCTTCAAAACCAGTACCATCTGCGTGACTCTTACACAGTACCAAGTCTAGTCACAGCACAAAATACATCTGTGGCTATCTCTGGAACACACTCTCTGTGCTCTCAGAAAACACTTCCAAGAAGATTTCATCTCAGTGATGCTGGTCTCTTCTTAATCACTGCCAATTTCTTAGCTCCAGCTAACCAGCATCAATATTCCCAGTAACACAAAGGTTTGCTTTAGTGGTTCTGGTATCTTGTTATTTACAGCTGATTCTTCAGCCCCAGTTAACCAAAACCACAGAATCTTCACAATCAAAACATGGCCACTTTAAGAGTCTTTAATCTTCCCTCTGAAATTTCACAAGCCAGGCCTCCATCTTCTGCACTGTTCGTAACATTGTCTTCCAAGCTCCTACAGAACTTTCCACAGCTTTTCTAGCTCAAAGTTCCAAAGTCCTTCCACAATCCTCCCCAAAACACGGTCAGGTTGTTACAGGAATACCCCACTCCTGGTACCAATTTTTCTTAGTCAGGGTTTCTATTCCTGCATAAACATCATGACCTAGAAGCAAGTTGGGGAGGAAAGGGTTTATTGAGCTTACACTTCCATGTTGCAGTTCATCACTAAAGGAAGTCAGGACTGGAACTCAAGCAGGTCAGGAAGCAGGAGCTGATGCAGAGGCCATGGAGGGATGTTTCTTACTGGCTTGCTTCCCCTGGCTTGCTCAGCCTGCACTCTTATAGAACCCAAGGGCACCAGCCCAAAAGTGGAACCACCCACAAGGGGCCCTCACCACTTGATCACTAATTGAGAAAATGCCCCACAGCTGGATCTCATGGAGGCACTTCCCCAACTGAAGCACCTTTCTCTGTGATAACTCCAGCCTGTGTTAAGTTGACACACAAAACTAACCAGTATATATTTTATATATATATATATATATATATATATATATATATATATATATATATATATATATATATATATATAAATGTGTGTGTGTGTGTGTGTGTGTGTATAAAGAAAGCCAAGAGAGTTGAAAGCCAAGTCTATGTAGCTCTTCTCACCATTTTCTTCTAGCCCCAGACATATTAGGCCTTTCCCCACTACTATCTGATGTTCTGCCATATCTGTCTGAAGAGACCTATGACTATCTGGACTAGCAGTTCTCAACCTGAGGAGGTTGCATATAAGATATCCTGCATATCAAATATTCACATTAGGATTTATACAGTAGAAAAATTACAGTTATGAAGCAGCAAAAAGATCGTTTTATGGTTGGAGTCACCACAACATGAGGAACTGTAGTAAGTGGTCACAGCATTAGAAAGCCACTGATCTGTATTATAACTCCAAATGTTATGTAGGGTATGTAGGGTAATGTATGTATGTAGGGTAATGAAATTACATGTTAGGGTTAGGGCTAAGGTTAGGGTTAGGGTTATGAATAAGGTTAGGGTTAGTGTTAGTCAGGGTTAGAGGTATCAGGGTCAAGGTCAGGGTCAGGGTCAGGGTCAGCATCAGAGGTATAGATCATTTATCATTTGCTGCACTATGAATTGGTTTTGAGGTGGAGGCTGCCTCCACAGGAACCTTTCCTTCAGTTTCCTAAGCCCTTTTTCCCAGATACAAAGCTCAGCAGTTAAGAGCACTGACTGTTCTTCCAGAGGTCCTGAGTTCAATTCCCAGCAACCACATGGTGGCTCACAACCACCTCTAATGGGATCCGATGCCCTTTTCTGGAGTGTCGGAAGACAGCTACAGTGTACTCATATAAATAAAATAAATCTTAAACAAAACAAACAAAGATAAGTCTCCCTGCTACTTCCAGGTTAACCACTGTCAAAATGCCAGGCCTTGGGAGGCACAGACCCCCAGGCCTGAGGGCAGCCTGTGAGGTGGTAGAGTGTGTCCCAGGGAGAGCACTCTATAGGGTGGCATCATTAGCTTTAGTGACATCCATGTCGTCATTTGGACAGGCCGAGGCACTCTTTAACTTCCTCCTGCTCTCCGACTCAAGCCGGGATGCTGTCCACCTGTAGGGCTGCTGACTCAGCACACAGCTTGGCTGGATGCTGATTTTTCTGCAATGAGAAAATGAGCCTGAAGCTGGGAAGGTAAGGCCACGAGGAAACAAACACAGTCATCTTTAGTTCTAGGGCATCATTGCTGGGCCTGGTTCTGGAACAGGCAGGGCTTGCTTATGGTTGGTCTTGGTCCTCTGAGCAGTTTATTATTTTGAAGGATGAAAAAGAGGCATGCAACAAAATCTGTAGCAGAAACATCAGGTGAGTCTGACTTTCTCCAAACAAACTTGCCAAAACTTTCAAAGATTCGGTGTGCCCAGTATTGCACATAACCAAAAGTCGGCTAATGTAAGAGTCATGGAATGAACAAATTAACAGCTGACACTAGGTAAAACATTTAAACCTAAAACGAGAACTGTTTAACCGAGGCTCTCTTCTGCTCTCTTCCGTAGTATTACCAGGAGCAGTAGCCTCTTGGGAGGCACTTAGGGAGTGCTTACTGTGTGCCAATTCTTACGTAAATTACCAGACCTGTACCTGACCTGTATGTTCTCAATCAACTCTCGCCATAGTCTGGGGGTGGGGGGCACTCCCATCATGCAGAATGAGGAATTCTGGGTTAGAGGTGGAGTCACTCCTGCACAGAGAGACCCAAATCTTAGTGTGTTTTCTATTACTACGATAAAGAACACTACCAAAAGCAACTTGGGGAAGAAAGGGTTTACATATGCACTGTTGGCTTACGTATATCATGTATCACAGTCTATTGAGGGAAACTAAGGCAGGAACTGAAGCAGAAGCCATAGAGGAACAACATTTAACTGGCTTCATGTCCATGGCTTGCTCAGCTTGCTTTTTAAAAATACAATACGGGACCATTTTCCCTGAGGTGGCACCACCCACAGTGGGCTGGGGCCTCTCACATGGTCGTCAATGAAGAACATATTTCCCAGAGTTGCCTATAGGCCAATCTGATAGAGACATTTTCTGAACTGAAGTTTTCTCTTTTCAAATGTGACTCTAGCTTGGGTCTAGAGCTCCAGAAACCTGGCACACCCATCTCGTAGAGCACAAAAACATGGTGTGTCTAGGAGTATGCTATACCGGAGTATGCTATTCCAAGTCTGTCTTCTCTTATTAGTTGGTTTGAGCTTCTGAGAGCTGACAGCTTTGATGGGTAAAACTTTTGCTTCCATTAATACTTTGGGAAAGGAGTTCCACAGAGAAACTCCAATCTCCATTTGTGATTCTAGGTGACTCTTGGCCTAAGTAGTGTCATAATACAGTCCACGAATGAACTGAGGGGAGAAGTCTGGGTGCTTGTGAGGAAACAAGACAAGAGTCTTGTTACCTCAATTTCTTCAAAACACAGACTTGGGGTGCTTCGAATATGCCTGACCCGTGGGAAGTGGCACTATTAGGAGGTGCGGCCTTGTTGGAGGAAGTGCATCACTGTGGGCCTGGGGTTTGAAACTCTGACCAGTGCAGAAGAGACTTTCCTCTTAGCTGCCCCAGAAGACAGTCTTCTTCTCACTGCTCAGGGATCAAGATGTAGATTTCTTTGCTCTTTCTCCAGCACCATGTCTGCCTGGATGCTGCCATGCTTCCTGCCAGATGATAATGGACTGAACCTCTGAACCTGTGAGCCAGTCCCAATTAAACGCTGTCCCTTATAAAAGTTGCCTTGGTCATGGTGTCTCTTCTCAACAATGGAAACCCTAACACTTGTTCTTGTGTCTCCATGCTGCTCCCAGATGTAGTGGATAAGTGACTTGACTTTAGATTATTCATTACAACAGGCAACTGTTTTTTTTTTTATATGCTTCTGTAGAAAAACAAGTTTTTGCCACATAAAGATTGTGTAACACGTTTGGCTTGTCCTTGTGATTGGACACTTAACTCATGCGACTCCTTTTAATCCTTAGTGTGTAAATTGTCTGATTCTCTGAATAAACACTTGGCTATTGCATGAGATCCATGTCATTTTTAGGATCCACTCTTCCAGGTCCCACTGGCAATCAGAGTGCTAAAAGAATATGGCATACAATGCCTTGTTGGGCATCAGTGAGAGGAGTGGTCCTTGGTCAGGTAAAGGCTCAATAGATGCCCCAACAAAGGGAAATTGAGGTGGGGGAGGTGGGAGTGAGTAGGGTGGAGGGGCATATACGTGGAGGCAGGGGGTGGGAGGAGGGGTTGGGGGTCTTTGGGGAGGGGGAAAATCGGGAAAGGTTTTACCATTGGCAATGTAAATGAAGATGATATTCAATAAAAAAATAAAAAATTAAAATAGCTAAGACAGAAAAAAATTGGCATATAATAACCTTTATGTATTCTCTCCTTGTTCCCAGGTACACTACAGTCTGCTGCAACTTTTGTTTCCAAACAAGAAGCTACGGCCAGTGGCTACTTTGTCCTGTTGACTATGGGAACCTATTTGTTAGTATCTTCTTTCAGTGCATAGCCCATGGAATGGTTGACACTAATTTCCTGTTTGAGAAGAAAAATCAGCATGTGTATTCTTAGCCCAAGGTCAACTCTTAACTTTTTCTCCCTGTGTCCTCATCTTTGCTTCGAGGAGTTGTGAGCCCCTTTGTGTCATGGTCCTTATCCAGGCCATCTGGCTGCTGGGGAAAGAGATGTAAGTCAGCTAATAAGAAAGTCTTCCCGCAAGATCCAGATTGCACAAAGATGAGACTCGACACATCTGGGCACTTGCTCCTCCTGTCAGCTCGGATTCTGTGGATGGAGCCTGTGGTATTTCCTCCTGAAGGCACACCAGGCTCTAACCTAGAGGCTGTTCAGCCTTTTCTTCTCGGCGAGACTGAAGACAGATTTCCTGGATGCACTGTGATTGAGAGGTGGTTGAAGAGGCTGGCCCTTCGTTTAGATGTCATCGTGCCATCTTTCCCAGTGGTTTACAGTGTGCTATAGTAGCTGGCACGGCCAACCTTACTGGATGAAATGATGAAACCAATGTGCTGGGAAGGAAAGGGGTGACATCCATCGCCACGGAGCCTTGCAAGGCCCTCACCTGCTCCCTGGCTTTTCTCTGCCAGGAGAAAATGATAAAAATGTTTGCTGGAAGCTTTTCAGGTTTTCCCCGAAAGGTAGGGAAATGGTTTTCTCTCTCTTTCCTCTGATGAGCTGGTTCCAAGAGTTGAGTCCACTCTGGGATTAACAACACACACACACACACACACATACACACACACACACACACATACATACACACATACACACACACACATACACACACATTCATACACATTCACACACACACGCACACATGTACACACGCACGCACGCACGCACACACGCACGCACACACACATGCTCGCACATACACCAAAACAAGCTTTCTTGCCTGGCCATGTAATCAAAGCAGCTGCCTGCTTTCAAGTGGATACAGAGCGAGGCCATGGGAGAAACAGGACGTATTAATTTAGCCTTACAAATGTGCCCTTCCCAAGGCCAGCATTACTCACTCTTGGCGTTGACCGCATGAGGCCTGAGTTTGCTCAAACACTGTGGCTCAGAACTGTCCTTTCCATTAGTGGACAACTTTCCAGCTAGTGACACGCTCCAACTCTGCAGAGATGTCCAGATGTAACCCAAATCCTGATGGTTACAGCAAAGCAAGCAGTTTACCATAGGAGAAGTGCTGCGTTCTTGACAGTCTCGGCAAAGTGATATGCCCGGTTACGCATGGGGGAATCTTATATTTGGTGCATGCTGAGGGAGGGGTCTTAAAGCTGGGAAATGGAAAATCATATGAAACCATTTCTGCCTTCTAACTGTGATGAGGTTGGAACCTGAGTCAGCCTTTTCTCGGGCTGTTTTCCCACTCAGAAAATGTTCCAATTGTAATAGGAGGTACAAAATAGTTTCTTTTAAGGCCCTGAATAATGCCTTTCACCATCTCTGCCAAAGCTAATCTATCTTGGTTTACCCACTCAGTGCAAATGGGAGAGGCAGGGGAGAGTCCAGGGTCTCCGGTGGCTTCCATGCTGTCTCTGCAGCAATAACTCCCACCTTTGAACCCCTGAGAGGCTGGGACTCCTTGGTGACTTTGAAGTATGTGCTTACGTCTCACAACCACCTCGAACCTAACCCTCAGAGCCAACTCTCACTTCCCCCCCCCCCCAGCCTTCTTCCTGTACTCTATCTCAGCCTGAGGTGCCTCCATCCATTTTATGTTCCATCCTGGAAGCCAACCTTCCTCAGCTTCCTCCTCCGATCCCCACTTTTATTGCCATCTCCAAGGAGAGTAGCATCTCCAGGCGACACTGGAGTTCCATACATAGTCTACAGATGGGGTCTCTTGCTCCCCGCTTTGTTCCTGGAGTACTCCTGCATCTAAACTCCCAATCCCAAAAGACAGACTTTCTGAAATGTAAAATCCAGAACATGCTCGGGGTGAGCTATGAGACCTCTCACTTGGCCCTGAGGGTTGGCATGACGGAGCGGCCCATGTCTTTGGTTTTACCGAAGGCCATGTTAGCTTTACCGAAGGGCACAGTAGCTTGCTGGCAGTCCCTTGGATGCCCCAGCTCTCATCAGCCAGCGTTTGCTCTTACAGGCATGGTCTGTTCTGACCTTTCCTCACTCACATACCAACTCTCTGTTCCTGCCTATCTCTCTCTCTCCTTTCAGATCTCGGCTCAAACGAACTTTGAGCCTAGAGATATTTCTTCCCAATGTATATTCCCTCCATGGTATTTAATGTGCCTTGGCTGTCTATATTCTCTGTGTGTATGCACACAGGTACTCATGTGTGTGTGTTTGTGATAATAGAAGCCAGAGGTCATCCTCAGGGCTCATAGCTTGGGTGCCACCCATATTGGTTTTGTTTGGTTTGGGGGTAGAACATCTCACTGGCCTGGAGCTTGTAATGTGGCTAGACTGGCTGGCCAAGGAGTGCCAAGATCTGCCCATCTTCACCTTCCCAGGCCTGGCATTCCAGGAGCGAAGCACCTTGCTCAGAGTCAGGTCCTTCTGCCCCCATGGCCCGCACCTTTCTGATTAGCAGGCTCCTGGCCCATGTGCATTATCTATTTGCCTAATATTTGGTTTATAGTTTACCTTCCCATATCCATGTTTCTACCCACACCTAGGTTCCTTTCATAAAGGCAGGAGCAATCTCTATTGTGTCTGGGTGCACAACAAGTTCTGACATTTCAATCCAGTAAAGAGCATGTGAATACAAAAAATATGATTTCCTCTTTATTTAGGGCATTTAAGGAAACTGACTTTCTTTTAACATTTAAATTTAACTCACTATTGGAATGTATTATGAGTGGGGAACTTTTTTGGTTGGGTGGGCACTCATGCCACAGTGTGATGGTGGCATTCAGAGGATTACCTTGTAGAGTTGGCTTTCTATTGCCTCTTTGAGGGCTCCAGTGTCTGTACTTGCAGGGCTTGAAGGACAAATGCCCTTGCTAAGCTAGCTTGCCAGCCTGCGTCTTTTAAAAATCTACAGAGGGGAACTCACTGCTCTCACTCAGATGCAGGTACAGGCTTCCCAGGCAGACCAGACAGTTAGCGGACTGTGGCCTTAGAATCTACAAGTACCCACTCTCTCTCCCAAGCAGCCATTCCTCTCAAACTGTCTCAGTTTTTCCTAACCCCGGGAAGGGTCAGGGTAAGCTCCAGGAACATCAGTTGAATCCATTTCTGACTTCTCATGGTGGATTTTGTAATTCATTCCTCATGAAGCCAACAGTCAAGAGAGAATATTGTACTGCTATAAAAATTCTTGGTGACTAGCTTTGGGAAAGCAAGCACCATTTTACTTTAGAAGACCAATTTAAGGGGTGGGTGTGGGTTCCAAATTCTAATAACCAACATCTTTGCCCCAAGTCCCTCGGAACTAAACCCTAAGCTGGGAGTTCATCTGTTTTTGGTTTTATATGAATTTGCAAAACTATGGTGACTCACCCTCCAGCCAGATCCTTGCATTCACCTCCTGAATCCTGGTGAGCATGTGTTAGCAATGCTGGCACACCAACTAGATTATTCATACAGGGATTGTATTTATTTGCATTGAGGCAGAACCAGGAAACGACTTCCTGTCCATATATGGAAGAGACTTCCTGTCTACTGGGAAAGGACTGGGTAAATAGTATGGAACCATGCTCCTTGGCTTTCCCTAGACTCCTGGGCTGTTCCTTGGGAAAGGAAGAGTAATGGGAGCCCTGCCTGGAGCAATCAGGAGTCATTGACCAACCTGGGGCTGGGGACTTTCTTACTGTCTAGGAAAGTAAGGGTCTCCTTCCCTCTGCCTCTCAGGTCTTACGCTGAGGCGTGGCCAGCACTGAAGATGCTCCAGTAGTGCCTCTCTCCTTCCTCTCTTCCTTCAAGACAGGGTTTCTTTGTGCAACAGCCCTGGCTGTCCTGGAACTTGCTTTGTAGACCAGGCTGGTCACAAATGTTCAGAGATCCATCTGTACTGGGATCAAAGGTGTGTGCCACCACGCTAGCCCCTTGTGCAGTCTCTGAGCTTCCTGTTTAAGGCGAGCTACACTTGCACAGGGATGCCAGGGCAGCGAGACAAGTTGTTCCTTTGCTTCCATCCCCTCCCCTGTCACTCTTTGGTGAGTGGCTTAGTCAGGCACTGTGGGTCTCATGGGTCATGAGTCACTCACTCTCCGCTTGGCTCCTCAGAAAGCCAGTGAACCACTTAAGGCTCCTGGTTGGCTCTTCATTTGCTTCCCACCAGGACCTCCTCTTCAAGGTTCAGGGATTGATATTATACTTTACCCCATCTATTTTCCCTTTCTTTGTCTGTCTGTCTTTGTTTATTTTTATTGAGTGAGTTTCTCATCATGTAGCTCGGGCCTAAGACTCACTACGTACTCCACACTGGCCTCAAACTGGTGCTTTTCCTGCCTCGGCCAACCAAGTGCTGGGTGACAGATGCGTACCAGCAGGCCTTGTTGAACTATGAAAGTGCTTCTTTCATAGCCAACTTCAGATATACCCATGTATAACATGCTTATAAAATAAATATCACACTGGAATCACAAAGATGTAAGGCATTGCCAGACTTATCTGAGAAAACTAGTGTTTCGCATGTCCTAGATGTTTTGAGGAAACTTGGTCAAACTCCCTGAGGAATTTTACTGAACAGTTTCACCTTAAGTCACCTGGGGCAGAGCAGAGCCCCACATCCTGTCTCTGTAGCTGGGGTCTTGTTCCTTTCTTGGTCGCCATTCTAAGAATTCCCTGGTATTTTGCTCTCAAAAATGTATTTCGTTCTTGTCACAGAAGGAAAGCAGGCCTGGAAAAACTGGCTGTTAGGATTCTGTTGAAGCTCCACCCCACAGTTACCTGGCAACAGCCAGGTAAGCCCCGCCCCACAGTTACCCGGCAACAGCCAGGGAGGTCTGGCCCACTATAAAAGAAGATGCTTGCCCCTCCTCTCTCTCCTGCCTCTCTCATTCTCTTAGCTTCTCTCTTGCCCTCTTGGGCTCTTCCCCTCCCCCTTCCCCTCTCCCTCTCTCCACATGGTCATGGCCACCTCTACTCTACTCTCTCCCTCTCTCTGCCTTTCTCTGCCTCTGCTACCCCCTTAACTCCCCTCCCCATACCCTGAATAAACTCTATTCTATACTATACCATCGTATGTCTGGTCCCTCAGGGGGAAGGGATGCCTTGGCATGGGCCCGCTGAGGCAGCCTCTTCCCCCACCTGCCCTAGAACACATTCTTATTCCTATTTCTCTTTTTATGACCACAACAGTTACCCGGCAACAGCCAGGGAGGTCTGGCCCACTATAAAAGAAGATGCTTGCCCCTCCTCTCTCTCCTGCCTCGTTAAATTCCAAATTGCGGAAAGTTTGAGCCGTCAGTGCAGGATGCTAGGGATGAAGGTGATAGCATCATCCCAAGACAGTTGTTTTTTGCTTTTTTCGTTTTGTTTTTGTTTTACCTTCTGTAAGTTAAAGACATTTCTCTTTGAAGGGAAATCGCTTCTTTCTGGGCTCTGTGCAGGGCCACAAAACTAAACTTGGCACTTTTTATGACCACAACAAGATTTCTAAGAATCTTGGGGAGCCTCAAAGCTGGCATTGGGGACACGCATCCTGCTCCCATCTCTTCCTTCTGCTTCCCCAAACTGACGAGCCCACGGTTTCCTGCTGAGAGGGTCAAGTTCTTCTTGCAGCTTCTGGTCACACAGCCTTTACCACTCTTTCTATGTTTACAGGTTTTGTGTTTACGGCTTCCCACCGGATTCTCTCCTGAGTAGGATTCAGGCGCAGAGGGAAGAGAGAAAACAAATTGAGTTCTTACATGCAGAAAGTACAGTTTTTAGAAGCAATGATTAAATTTAAAACTCCTCGTTAAATTCCAAATTGCGGAAAGTTTGAGCCGTCAGTGCAGGATGCTAGGGATGAAGGTGATAGCATCATCCCAAGACAGTTGTTTTTTGCTTTTTTCGTTTTGTTTTTGTTTTACCTTCTGTAAGTTAAAGACATTTCTCTTTGAAGGGAAATCGCTTCTTTCTGGGCTCTGTGCAGGGCCACAAAACTAAACTTGGCATATTCTGAGAGAGTGACAGAGACGAGACTCCATCCTGGTCTCCATTAGACAAAGGCCACAGCTTCTATGAGTTTGTTTCCAACTCTGGCATCATGACTGGCATTTACTACAGCAAAGAACGCAGCAACGATAAACATCCTGCAAGAAAAGAACAGTGCGGGTGTCATAGACGCCTTAGAAAAAGGAATTCATGATGCTACTTCAGACTTTGGAAAGCCAAGACACAACAACAACAACATCCACAAACAAACAGACAAACAAACAAACACTTCAGAAGCTTTTAAACTTTTAATTTAAGAAGCTCTGGTCAATTGTTCCAATTAATCCATCAGATCAGTTCAAAACCACATTGTGATGAAAAGTGATATTTCCTAAACTGGTGTAGGCAGCTGGGTTCCATTTTGTCTTTGTTTTTTTTTTTCAAACAGGTTTTCCATGTTCCAAACCAGCTGCAGCTGCATGTCCTAATTTTACGTCAGAACCCACATGACTTCTGTGGGGGACACTTTGGGAGGAGGGATGTTGAAGCCTCACTTTTTTATAGTTGTTATTTGCTGTTATTTTCACGTCTCGGTTATCCTTTACCTGAGCGTTCATCTCTGGAAACTGAGACTGAGCATGTGTTCCCAGCATGTCTTGCAGTCATGACTAGGACATACCAGATGCCCTCAAATAACTCTCAGCTAGGTCAGACTCCTTCCCACCACCACGTGGTACAGCTCATGCTGTACAAACGTTTCTTTAATATTGTGAGATTACTGTTTTGTTTTAAAAAATTACAGAATTTGCACTGGTGCCGCACGCCTTTGACCCCAGTACTCCAGGGAAACAAAGGGAGGTTGGAACCTGAGGATAACCTGGTCTACAGAGTGAGTTCCGGACAGCCAGAGCTACACAGAGAAATGCTGTCTCAGAAAATAAAACAAATCAAAACAAAACAGAACTAATGCTGGTCTTGGTGGCTAATACCCAGAATTCCAACAGTCAAGGTAATGGTGCTTGGAAGATCGGAGCAAAGTGAGGTGTGTGTGTTCCCTCTCTTGTTATACGTGGTGGTTTGACTTGCTTTTTGAACCAGTCAGGACATGTGTTGCCCCTCGGTGTTGCAAAATTAGATCAAACCAAAGGTTTCTCTCCAGTGGTCTTTCTTGTCTCAGTTCGTTTCGATCCTCATCTTCAGTAAATCAGGCCGAGCTGGTAACCAGGAAACAGGATAGCAGGAATGGCAGCAGCAGGAGAGAGGGGAGGGCAGCTGAGAGTTCTAAGGGTCGATGAAACAGAAACCCTGCAAGCAGCGATGGGGACAGGAAGGGCTGAGAAGAGCTGAAATGAGAAGTTATGGTTCCTGGTTACTGGGAGGGTCCCAGGGAATAGCCAAGGCCGAGGATCTCAGACATCCTAGACCAAGAGCTATCACTAGAGTTGCTATCTTGAGTCTCTGCCCCTGTAGTAAGTTGTAAGTGCAGACGGCTCTGCCTGCTGAGCATCAGTTCTTAGCTACGGCAGCCCACCTGTGCTGGGAGCTGTGCATGACAACAGTTTTCAAGAGCTCAGCTGAACTCACTTCTAATCGTGTGACAAATCTTGAGCCAATAACGCTGGCTGTTATAAGGCATATGGTGTTGGGGATGGTTTGCTACACAGTAATCGAGAGTGAATGCATTATGATGAACGTCTGTGTTATGAAATATTCACATTCCTCCCTCATATTTTAACAAGTTTTCCAATACAGAAATTTTATAGTTGGTAAATGCTGTAATTATTTGGCATACTTGCTATCACTTGACATTTAAATTATTCCAAATATTATTGCTAATGCCTGCAATGCTTTATAAATTTTTCCACCCATTGCTTCTATTTATGAGGGTGGAATTGCTGAGTCAAAGGAATTAGAAATTTTAAGTGTGTGTGTGTATGTGTGTCTGTGTATGTGTATGCACACACACATGCATGAACGGAGTATAGAGAGCAGTTTGTGGGAGATGGCGCTCTCCTTCCATCACATCAGTTCTGGGGATCAAACTCAGATCACTGGGCTCGGTAGCTGGTGTACCCACTGAACCACCTCACCAGTATCCATTTGTAAAGAAAATCCTATTAGTTCATTTATGCCCTCCTTTTAAATTTGCCTCAACTTGAAATTAGGCAATTAACACACAGTTGAGTCATGGTAAAGGAAGGCTTTCCTGAGAGCGGAACAGGAAGTTGTGTGTGAGAATAGGATGGGTCCAGAGAGGCGCCCGGAAGCTCAAGAGGAGGTTGCTGCTTCATAGAATGAAGACATTTCTCTATATCCGAAGGCCTTTCTAGAAATAAATTTAATGCACAAACTGACAAATATAATTACTAAAACAGTATGAAAACACCCAGGGGGACTTTGCTGGAAGAAGGCCAACAAGGTACTGCCTCTGTGTGACTCAAAGAAGAGGCTGGACAAGAGAATACAGACTGTTCCAAAGAGAGAGAGAAAGGGCCTCGGAAATTCACGTAGGTAGTGAGGGACAGGAAGACCTGAAAACTGTGGGGACCATGACTGCATCCAGCTGGAAAGGAAGATACAGAGCAAGCTCCAGCCATGAGGTTTCTTGTGGGTTAAAGGGAGCAGAAGCCTCATCCTAAAGTGAGCCGGTCTGCCCTAGTGTCAGGAGACTGGCAGTCCTACCCCAGAACAAACCCTAGCCTTCGCGAGCCTCAAATCTGGATGAGAGCTTCCAGGAGACAGTGGTTCTTCTGGATGGGTCAGCAAGGGAGAGGAATCTTATTTGCTCACAGTCATCTTGAGAGAGAACCTGTTGTTTAAACTGATAGGCTCTGGGCACCTGAGATGGAGAATGGCCACACATTCGAAGCTTCCATTTTAACCTGCTCAGGTTTACTGGCTGCACTTCCTGTTTACTTTCTCTGCTTCCGTTTTGCAGCTGAGTTCACCCAGCTTCCTGCTCTGGCCACCTGCTGCCTTATCTGCCCTCCATTATAGATGCTAACTCTCTGGAACAGTGTGGTGGTTTGAATGTAATTGGCCCCGCTAGGTTCATGGGAAGTGGCATTTTTAGGAGGTGTGGCCTTTTTGGAGTAGGTGTGGCCTTGTTGGAGGAAGTGTGTCATTGTGGGGGTGGGTTTTGAGGAGGAGGATTTGAAAGCAGAAGAAAGGACTTTTGAGGGCAGTAAGGGAGCCAGCAAAGGGGGAAGGAGAGGATGGAGAGATGGCTCAGTGTCTTCACTCGTGTCTGGCTTGTTCTTTCTGCAATCTGTCTCTGTTAAACTCTCCTGGTAAAAATTGCCTCCTTTTTTTTTTCTGCACTGCCCCTCTTAAGTAGCTTCCCTTTCTTTCCTCTTCTCATGAGAGTTGGGCATATTCTATCCTGTTAGATGTTTTTGTGGGTTTTTTCACTTTGCCCCTCAATTAGACATCACTTTCAAACATGGGTGCTTCCTCCTACAAACTAACTTTCCTCTCATTGTTTGGATTAAAGTGCTGTGGGTGTATGTATACTGCAGCAAGAGGGATTTAAGGTGAACACTAAGGACTGAGCTATACCACAACTAGAAACAGGGTTTTCCCCCACAATCTTGGGGTTCACAATGTGATCAAATTTCCTGTAACATTATGGAGTTTGGTGTTCTTGCAGGACCCCCAGCAGTGGGAGTGGGGGTGCCTCTGACTCTGTTGCCTGCTCTTGGGACCCTTTTCCCTCTCCTGAGTTACCTTGCCTAGCTCTGATATAAGGGTTTGTATCTGGTCTTACTGTATCTTGTTATGATGCATTCTGTTTACATTGTGTGTTAGGCTTTTTTTTTTATTTATTTTATTAAGAGAAATGGAGTGGATTTCTTTTTGGTGGGGGGAAGAGGGGAGCTGGGAAGGGTAGTGGAAGAAGGGGTGGAGAGAGAGACACTGATCAGGATATACTGCATGACTGAAGAATTTTAATGTCCACACTAACTGGAGGTCATGGTGAAGAGGGGAAATTATATTGATCACCAGTTGTCATTTTGCTCTGGGAATAAAAGAAAACACAAAGTTTGTGTAATACAAGGCTAAGAAAATGAATTGAGTCTACTTCTTTGCATTTATGAGGACAATCCCATAACTCAGTCTTATCTGACTGGCATGTGTTGATTGCAGTCTTCCAAAGAAGGAAATTAGTGTGGTTTGAATGCAGAATGTCCTCTCTAGGCTCACATGTTCGGACACTGCTCCCTGTTTGGGAAGGCTGCTGAATCCTGAAGAGGTGGAGCATTGCTGGAGGAAGTGGATCATGGGGGTGCAGCCTGAAGGCTTCCTCTGGCCTCCTGAGGATGGATGCATTGTGACCAGCCAGGCTTCATGCCTTCATGCCTACCCTGTCATTACAGAATGAGCTCTGAACTGTGAGCCAAAATAATCCCTCTTCCCTTAATTTGTTTCCTATTAGTTACTTGGTCACAACAGAAACTCAAGGTTGCCTCGTCTCTTCCAGGCAAATATTAAATTGCATCCCTTGAAGTCATTTAGGACCATTTTGATTCTGCTCTCTTCCTGGCAGCCATGAAGGCCAAATGGACGTCATTGCACTGTCGGCCTTGGCCTGTGGCCCACCTCCATTTTTGTTGTTTCTTGTTTGGTTGGTTTTTAATAGGGCTTGGAATATGCTAAGCATGTACTATATTTCTAAGTCACATTTAAAAACACAAAAACAGAATCACTAAGTCTCCATATTTCCTTCATGAGCATCTCAAACCAGGCCCCAGGTAATTATTATCATCTGTAAATAGCTCCCTTTGCCCAAAGTGGCTGCAATCCAACGCTTGGAAAAGTCAAAGATGACGCTGTAGAGAGCCAAGAAAAATGTGGACTTGAGACTTTCTAGAGAGGGTACGATTAGTAGCTAGCCCTCCACATACCTTGGCTTCTTCCGTCTCTTCTCAAATTGCTCGTGAAGCCAAGGATGCCCTGGTAAGCAAAGTCCTGCTAAAGCTCCCAAGCATCTTTTAGGCAATAATCATATTTGAAGGTAGCAGATGTACATGATGCCCTTTTATAGTTCACTAAATTAAAAAAAATTCATTAAAAAGGGATTTCAGCTCATTAAAACAGAAAATATGAAGAGCCAAAACCTTCAATGAATGATCATAACTACTGATGTTTGGAATGATTACTCTTTTGCACAGTTTTCACTGTGTAAATATAGATGTATGAATATGTAATTTTGTTTTTAGGATTGCAAGATCTGGAAGGTATGAAGGCAAGTCCAGACTCTAGGAAGAAGAGACTGAGGGCCAGCAATGTGTGCGTGGGTCTAGAGAGCGTGCAGAGCGTGGCCTGCAGAGCGTGGCCTGCCTTGTGCTCTCCATCCCAGTAGGCTTTGGCCACAGGCCCTTCTGTTTTCTCACTTTCTCTCCATCTCCCACCACAGTCCCCACCCTCTTTTCTACCCCTTCCTATTCCCAAGGACACAGAGCCATTTCAGAGGGTAGGAGTATCTCTTAGCTCATCCAAGAGGACTTTTCTCCTCACAGCAGAGAAGTGTACCGCCAGTATCTCACGAGACGCCAGCTATGAGGGAAAGCACCCAGAATCACGTTCATCCTCAAGGACACACCTGCCCACTCAAATGTCTGCATCAGTCAGCCTTCTGTCACCGTGACACGATACCAAAGGCAAACAAAAGAAGGAAAGGCTGGTTTTGGCTCGTGGTTTCAGAGTTTGGGTGCTGCTTGGTCCTGTTATTTTGAGTCTGTGTCAAGAGGCAGAGCATCATGGGAAGAGTGCATAGGCGAGGAAAGATCCTGGAGACTGAGAAGCATCGAGAGGAAGAGTTATCCTGAAATTGCTAACTTCCTCCCAGTAGGCTGAACTTTTTCTTTTTTAAAATATATGGTTATTTTGCTTGCATGTATCTCTATGTACCATATAGATGCTTGATGAAGAAGCCAAAAACAAAACCAAACAAACCAACCAACCAAAAAAACCAACGCAAAAAAAAAAAAAAAAAAAAAAAAGGCATTGGATTCCCTGGACCTGGCATCACAGATGTGGGCCACTTTGAGGGTACTGAGAATCAGAATCAAACCTAGGTCTTCTGGAAGAACACTCAGTATTCTTAACTGCTGAGCCATCTCCCCAGCCTCTAGGTCCCACTTCTTTTACCTCCTCCTGATAGTATTCTAGGCTGAAGTCCAAGCTGGCTATGAGCCTTAGACCCTTCAACTGTAGCTTCAGGGTCTATATTGAACCAGTGCCTCTGCTCCCATGTGTTCACCATTCTACACTGGGGAGCTGTACAAGGGATGGGAGGCAACTCAGGGACTCATTCTAGCACTCTGAGGATAAAGGAAAGCATTAATCAAACTGATTTTCATCACCCCCCACCCTTGCCCCTCCACACTTTTTATTCCCCCTATTCTTTAGGCCACAATCATTTCAGAGGTATTTCCTTGACACCTCAATGTTTTCATCTTTAGACTGGGAATAAAGCTATCTTCTCCACATGGTTGTTGGGCTGATAAAAGGGAAATGCATGTCACAGTACGAAAAGGATGCTTCCATGCTGTCTGACAGTTCTCAAGATGACTCTAAGGGTATCAGTCTTGTCATGTTCCTGGACCCGGTCCTTGGCTTCCCAAGCCTAGCCTTAAGATAGTTCATTTAACTCCCTGTCAAAACTCATCGGGGAGATGAGCCAAAAATGCAATTTATAAACAAGAATTGTCACATGACCTGCGGATTGCCAAGTATGCAGGGAAGTTATAGGGCAATGATTCCTGGGTGAACTGCATAGGCAGGAATTTGGTGGGATCATGACTGATGCTATCTCATTGTGACAGTTCATGGCTGTCACAGCTGTAGGGACAGCAGGCTGGAAGCATTAGATCTCTGCAGCGTCTATCATTTCAGTTCCCCTCCTTCTGGGCACCACAGTGACTTCCATGACGGCAGGAACACTTCTCACTAAGGGGCAGCTGTGCTTTGATTTACAGTATCTCAGGTAGAAAGTGAACAGGCATTCCTATAAGGCAGCATGCTGTAGTCTAAAAAATAAAAGTCAAGATAGCACTGAATTAAATAGGTTTAAAAAGTGAGCCGGAGCTGGGGAGATAGCTGCACTGGTAAAGGGCGTGCCACACCATCACTAGGAGCCAGGCATGGCTCTGACACCCAGCACAAGGCAGGTAGTGCATGCCTTTCATCTTAGCACTAGGAAGATGGAAACAAAAGGTTCCCAGATCATGCAGGCCAGCCAGTCCAGTAAATCAGAGAACTCTCAGCACAATTAGAGCCCCTGTCTCAAAAAATAAGGTGGAGAAAGGATTGAAGGTTTACAGCCATACTCCCTTGAATGCATTGGCTGTCGTCTGAACTCTGAAGCTAAGCAGGGTCAGGACTGGTCAGTATTTGGATGGGAGATAAGTTTGAAGAAGATAACTAACATTAACCTGTGGCCACGGGTATGCAAATATGCGAGCACATGTACACACGCCAGGGAGAGAGGAAATTATATCTCAGCCCTTTGCCATGAAGCTGTCCACATATGCATAAAGCATAAAAGACAACGAGCAAGCTACTGCCTTCCCTATGTTTGGCTAATTCTACTAACAGTAACTGCCCACAGGGTTGTTTCCGGGATGAAAGTGAGTTAATGTGTGCGACATTCTTGGAACAGTGCTGGCGGTCACCTTGTGTTGTGCTTGCTGTTACCATCAGTAAGGTGGGTTTGGTATTTTTAACTTCTATGCATATATGCTATCACTACATATGATGTGCACATCCAGACACACAGGGGCTACTATTTGAGGAGTTTTCAAATTTGAATATATAGAGTCATTCTGAACTATCCCTTTCCAGTGTGTTTTCCCCAGTTCACATGAAAGCCATCCATGCATGCCTTCCCAGTCTGTTCACTTGCATTACTGGACAAGATTGTTTCTATTGTAGAAAGAACACAATATGGCTAACTACTCTCCTTTTGTTGGGCATCTGTTGTTAGTCTTTGGTATTATAAATAATTATTATATAATATGATTGTGCATGACTCCTTATAGACTTTGTCCAGATACATTTTGTGGTTTTCTTTCAGGCAACTCTTCACTGTGGGATACTATTATTAAGTTCTTAGGAGAATAGTACAGATTGCAAAACTTGCTGCAAACACAATGCACGGTTCGGAGAAATTCCCCCCCCCCCATGGTTCCATTACCTCTTCCATCTCTCTAATAAGGCATAATTCCTAATGAGGACGGGAAGTGAGAAAGTCAACAGGCCCTTCTAAACAACCTCGTGACCTGGGGGCAAGTTGCTGGCTTTTTTGGATCTCCCTTTGCTCATTAGGAAAACAGCAGTTATCACTCTGAGCTGTTTCGGACCTGGGAGTCTTTAGTGTCTATTCTCTACCAGACCAGAGGAGTCTCAGAGCAGAGAAAGCATCCTATGAACCTTTGTTGATTGAAATGGGGCCAAGGGGCCAAGATGCATTTTTAAATAGCTGTGTGGTGATTGCTAGAACACTGCACTTCCCACAAAAGAGTGGATGAGAAAGAGATGAATAGAAAGCCTTTCGGGAAACCTAAGACACCAGGAAAGTCCCCTGCCCCAATAAAAACTGGCCAGATTAGCATAGGAGTCGTCTCAGGAAGTTGCACAATTTTGTAGGAATGAGATTAAAAACACTAATGGAATGAGACATTCCACTTTCAAGAGACAAAGCAGGAAGCCAGACCCAGTTGTGGCTCAGCAAGAAATTGCGTCGGAAGTGGACAGCTCTAAACATCCTCTCTCCGCAAAAGGTCTGCTGTGCTGGAAGATCTTTAAACGCAGGGGTGGAAGGTTATCACTCCCGGCACAGACAGAATGTGCGGTGTCTCCGTCTCCAGGTCCTCTGTTTTGACCTTGAGTTGTCCTCTAATTATCTTCCGATGGCTTGCATTACCGCCTTCCAAACTCTTCCTTCTTAAAGAGAGAGGGAAGGGGGGCCTCCGGGTGAGATACCGCATCCAAGCCTTCTACCGATGCCATAAAGGAACTTCCGAGTGCAACCACGCGCCATGTTCCTCCCAGGATGCAAAGCAGAGCCCACACAGCAGGGGAAGCGAAATGGAACAGAGAGGCACAAAGACCACAGTGGGGGTGTGGACGCGATCGATTGCACCAGAAGAAAGGACCTTGCCGATATGGCTGCTTCCCCTGACTTCTCAATAGGAACCTAAGCCAGGCCCACGGAAGCTTAGCCACAGAACCTGTCTCCTAGCCCACTTTGCCCCTGCATGCGACTGTATAATAAGGATGTGGCTAGTTGAAGTTTCTTACTGGCTCTGAAAGGTCTTCAGCTAACTTCCTTTCTGCTTACAGAAGGAATTGGGAGTTAGAGGTGGCCATCAGAGCAGTTCTGAGACATATTATGTACTAAATTGTGTCCCCAAATTCCTAACTCCTGATGTCACTGTCTTTAGAGATGGGGCCAATGAGAGGATGTTTACAGTTTAATGGGGTTGTGAGAGTAGGGTTTAAAGATAGGGTTTTACTGTGTAGCCTTTGTTGACAGGGAATCGATTAGGTAAATGAGGCTCTCCTCAAACTTACAGTTCCTCCTGCCTCTGCTTCCCAGGAAAGCACTGGGTTTAAAGCCACGTGCCACCATATTCAGTTTCCAGTGACCCTTTGAAGGAGAGAAGCAAGTACCAGAAATGTGTGCAGAGCAAATCTCATGTTTGGACATGGGTAAGATGATGGCCCTCTGCAAGGCAGGAACAGAGGCCTAGCTAGAAACTAACTCCCCTGGTCCCACACAGAACTGCAAGAAAATAAACATCGGCTGTTTAATCCACCAAGTCAGGGTCTCAGCCTGAGACAGCCATGAGTTGGGAGGCAGTCATCAAGGTGACAGAATTAGAAGACAAGGAGTCTGGATTCACGGTGGCTGGGAATCCAGCTGCTGGGGACATCCACATGAGGACAAGCTCTAATAATTCTTCTGATATTTTGGAGTCTTTACTGAAGCGGGGTAATTACTTCTATAGATTTTTTTATTTACTTAATTTTAATATATTATTTTGAGTTACATAAGGCTGATTTCATGCAATGTATAAATATTTGTCAACTTAATCTACTAAGAAAGATCTAGCGCACTAATGAGGTATACCTTTGGGTTTATCTATAATCTTTCTTACAAAGAGGTTCAACTCAAGAGAGAAAACAGATCCTGAAGGGGCTATGTCATGGACAGAATTCAAAGGAAGAAGCAGAGTGGAGCCCCAGCATTCAACGCTCCCCGTGTTCCCTGACTGCAGCCACAGTGTGACCATCCCCGGAGGACAAGCATCTGCGCCCAGGCCTTTCCGCTGTGATGGACTGTATCCCTTCTTAAGCCATGCGCCAAAGCAAATCAGTCTTTCCGAAGTTGCTTTCGCCAGGTGTTTTGTAACAGCAAGGAGAAAATGTCGCTAATGTAACTATTCTGTTTAATATAACTGGTTGATATTAGTTAATGGTTCAACCACGGTGAAGTGAGCTATTTCTAAACATGTCATCCAGGTAGCCTAACTAAAATCCCTAACTGGGCACAATTGGTCCAGGGAATGCCTGCTGTCTGCACTGGAGCACCCACAAGGATGCTTTGGTACTTTTGTTATTACTGCCTGTTCCTTCATCTTCCACCGGATACAAGAGAAGGTTATGCTAGGCATTCAGAGTGTCTACCTGGAGCTAAGATCCACGTGCCAGAGACCCAAGTACTGAACGAAGCTCTGGTAGTCAGTCAGTGGCTCTATTGGAAGGTAGTGGAACCTTTAATAGTTGGATCCATTGAAAGGGGGTTATGTCATTGGGCTGTGCTTTTGATAGGGGTATTTGAGCCCATCTCTTCCTCTCTCTCTCTCTCTCTCTCTCTCTCTCTCCCTCCCTCCCTCCCTCTCCCTCTCCCCTCTCCTTTCGCTGTTTCTTAGACAAAATGAAGCCAGCATTTGTCTTTTGTCTTCTACTACAATCTCTCTGTCACGATGTTCACTTTTGCTACGGTTGCTTTTACCCAAGTGACCTCAGAATAAAATTCCTGAAGCGGTGAGCAAAGATACCCTCCCCAGCTTTAGGGTGATTGCCTCAGAGGGGTTGTCACTATGTTGGGGGAGCTAACACAGGCATCTGGGCCTTGTGTCTATGCTTCAGACACGACACCTCAAACAGCCTTGAGGAATTAAGCTGAACAGTGAAAATGGCGCTGCCAAATGCTACCGGAAACCCCAGCAAAGTGAAAACAAACAAAACCCTAAAACCAAGCCTGAAAGGAATCTGTACAGGGCTTAAATTCATTATACTTATTGTTATCTTTGATCAAGAACTAGGGTGTGGGTGTCTTCCTCTCTCCACGTAGACTGTGGAAACAGATGTTAAAATTTGTCCTTAAAGTTTCCTAAAAGCAACAAAGCTCTTACTATTGAAATAACTTTTTGAAGTTGATAGAAGGGATATGCTGAAATCAGTTACGTTTAGGTAGAGGAAAACCTTCCCCACTTCTCCTTGTTAAAGAATGCCTTGGCAGGCTGAGAGCTATTTATTCAATGCACGTGCATATGTGCAGCGCACTCAAACACTCAGTTTGCCATCTGCCTTCCACCTCTCAAAAGCCCTCATCAGGCCTGGGGTTACCTCCGCATTTGTTTATTCCCAGTGACAGTCGCTATTTCTCTGCATCTGGCACAGCCCCTTCCCTTCCAGTTTATATTAACCAGTCTGCCTGTTAGAGATACAGGGAGAGCCAGCACTGACTGTCAAGAGTGCTCTGAAAATGGATGGCAGTGTCTTTGCTAAGTATTTTGAGGATTTACAGCATCAAATATAAACGTTCCATTTGTCAGTCCTGGAGTGTGGGAACCTGACCTCGGGTCTACAGGCCATTCCCCCTCCATTTCTGAGAAATCCCTTTTCTTCAGCTGTGGAACTCTAGGCTAGCGTTACTGAGCATCTTCGCTGTGCCAGCCATGACATTGTCTCTTTTGCATAAACTCTTAGTTCTCATATCATCTAGCCAGGGCTACATTCTCCATTATCCCTTATGAACAGAGCCTAGATCCCACTTGAAGGAGAAACAGACCTGAGAAGGCCTGCTTTCCTCAGCTGTCCTTGACCTGATGGTATGTGATCAGATGACCACCTACCAGAACTATCCTGATGGGAGCTTCTGGAACTGCTTCTGTTTTTCCAATAAAGGAGGCAGAGACATGAGGCATTACCTCACCTTGCTCTCCCCTTCCCTTTACCTGACATCCTGATGTGGTAAAGGGAAAGGGAAAGAGTTGTAGACTCTATCTTGCCCAGCCATGCTGTAGCTGACATTCTTTTTCCACCTTTACACTGATACCGTTTGCCTCTCCCTAGTTCCCTTCTTACATGATTTTTCTGGTTCCTTTAGTTTTCTTTTTTTTTGGGGGGGGGGCTTTCTTCTGGTTTGCTTCCTCCCTGGTGTCTACTGGGTCGTGTCCATCACTGTAATAATTAATGAGCTCTAATCCAGCCCAAGGGGTAATGCTTTCCTATCGTTGCCCACCAGTCTGTCTTTCTAATTCTCCCCAATCTTCTCTCCCTTCTTCCCGCCCTTCCTCACAATGCTGCTGATGGGTATCAACACAAAAATCCTTCACTCATATTCCTTGGCTGGTAGAAGCCATCTCTCTCTCTGTTGAGATGGAACTGTCGGTGTTGATGTAATGAAGGTTTGTCTTCCGTCATAAGAAATGACGTGTAACTGTTTAAGCTCCGTATCTGTTCATGCACACGGCCCACCTTGTCCACGAGGTCTTTTAACAAAGGAAATCATAGTTATCTTGATGGCTCTTGTGATCCTTTCAGCATCTCTGGGCTGCTTCTGATGATTGGTTTATCTGATAACAATAGGTGTCCTCTCCCCTTGCTTTTTTCATGCCTCAATTTCTAATCGAATGTGAAGCATTGTATTTGAAGAACAGTAGTGGCTGAGTTGACTGGTCTTTATGCACAGAAATGAGCCTGTCTATTTTTCTGTCAGGCCTTTAGAGGAGGGATTAAGCTGGGCTTGGGTTTTGCAATTGTCAGCCTTTGCTCAGTGGGAGGCCTTCCTCTTGCTGCTATACTCTCAGATCTCAGGTTTCCCTACTTGCTTGTGCCTTCAGAGAGTTTCCTTCCTACAGTAGACACCTTGGCCTCTCATCCTATTCTTTCTCCCTATTTACTACCCATAGCATCAATCTTTTGCTCAGGTAGTGTGTATTCTTGCAAAGTAAAGATTTTCCTGCACTTACCCAGTGGCAGAAAAAGGAAGGCTTTGGGTGTGTCAAACATCTTGAGGCTCAGAGGGCCCCTCATTTTTTTCCTAGGGAGAGATGGTTTTGGTTTCAACCCATTCCCTACAAGTGGTAGGTCTTTGCTCCAAGATTATTTACTGCTGACTCAGAGGCAGATGGGTCTCCCTGTATCCAACCCCCCTTAAAGCTACCCTTCTCCCCAGTTTGAGATTTTAGCTTTGTAGACCACAGCTGGGAGAGTAGGAAGTATTTTCCAGGTTTTCCAGCAACGTCTGGCCTGTTCTTTCACACCAAGTCCACTGAGGAATAATCTGGTCCCCTGTCCTGCCTTTAGTCTTCAGGAACACCTGTGGGGAGGAGCTAGTGGGTGGAGAGTCCCCTGTGTCTAGTTCCTGGTATGCTAACCCACACTGAGTCTTTAGGGAAGTCCAACACTTCGAACTCCTTTCTTCTTGCTCACTCTTTGGCAGCCATCTTTTCTTTCCCCACATGGCCAAAGCCCAAACAGCCAGTGAGTCTCATCTCTCTGGGGAGAAAAGTCTGGACTCTTCTTGGAATTCAGCTTCGTTGGTTGCCTTGAGCCCTTGGTTCTCTGATGGGCTCAAGAACAGAAAAGATTTTGTAGATTATCCAGATTATTCTCATTGTTAGTATGAGAACAATGTGCTTTTGTGGGTTTTATATCCTAAGTAGAAGCAGAACTTTCAGCAGTCTTACCAACTTTGAATTGAAAATTCATCTGACGTGTAAGGAGAAGGGGGGCTGTGCTGAGGGGCCAGAAATGTTCAACAGGAAAGAGGAGGGGAACAGGAGAAAGCCATGGGGTGGGGCAAAGACAGATATCTAGTTTTCTCATACTAGATATCACACAGACACACACACACACAGAAGGGGCAGTATTTACTGGGACAAAGGAGACTAGAATTTGGGAAGAAGGCCAAAAGAGAATGATAAGGGTGAAAATGAACCAAGTACAATAGTATATATGAGTGAGAATATTATAAGTGCAATAGTATATATGAGTGAGAATATTATAAGTACAATAGTATATATGAGTGAGAATATTATAAGTACAATAGTATATATGAGTGAGAATATTATAAGTACAATAGTATATATGAGTGAGATTATAAGTACAATAGTATATATGAGTGAGAATATTATAAGTACAAAAGTTATATGAGTGAGAATATTATAAGTACAATAGTATATATGAGTGAGAATATTATAAGTACAATAGTATATATGGGTGAGAATATTATAAGTACAATAGTATATATGAGTGAGAATATTATAAGGAAACCGATTATTTTGTATGCTTAAGCAAAAATGGTGACAGTTTTTAAAATTAGTGCTATTCTATAAATTGAAAAAAGATTTATCTGGTATCTGATCCCCACCCCTCACCCCCTAATCTTGATGCCTCCTATAGAGGTCTGAATGAGAATGGCCCCCACAGGCTCAAGTTTGAATACTTGGCTCCCAGTTGGCAGAACACTTTGGGAAGGATAAGGGTGTGTGCCTTGTTGGAAGAGGTCTGTCACTGGAGGGAGGGCTTTAAGGTTTCCGAAGAATCATGCCATTCCCAGTGTACCCTCTACCTTCTGCTCGTGGATCAAGATGTGAGTTCTGAATTCTTCCTGCCACAGTGCCTTTGCTCTGCCCTCACCAACTCTATCCCTCTGAAACCATGAACACAGTTAAACATTTTCTTTTAGAACTTACCTTGGTCATGGTGTTTTGTCACAATAATAGGTACTACAGTAGATCCAATCCTGGTAGCATAAACCATCACATCTCACTCAATTTACCAGAAAGCATTCTGGGTGGAATCTTGGCTTCTACCTCACTTTTAACATAGTCTCTTCCTGACATGTCAGCCAGAGTGATCTTCTGAAGACATCAATCAGATTGAGACATTTTTTGGCTGACTTTCCAGTAATTCCTCATGTGATATGAAAGTACAAACCCTTCAAATCCCCTTGGTGGCTGTCCATTATCTGCCGTGTCCCTAGCTCCCTCTGCTCGACTGGTCTACCACCCCCTGAATCCCTCCATGTCACCCCACAATAGGGGCATTCTGATCTTAGGGCTGTGCAGTGGCTGTCCCTGCTCTACAGAACTCTCCTCCCTCGGTCATTTGCATAAGTACCCTCTGCTTGACCCTTCAGGTCTATGCCTGAATGACACTCTTGTCAATCTACTTAAACCGCAGCCCACTCTACCCACAATGCCTTGTCCTGCTTGGTTTTTTCCATTTTATACCTACCACAAAATATACAGATTTCAATAAACATTTTGATTATATTCTACCTTCCTCTCTGCTAGTTTCCAGATTATGACTAGCAAAAATATAGTACCCCCCCCTCTCCTTTGCACATACCATACAAGCATTGTACCAATGAGGTCCATCTTCAGCCCCTGTGTTTTAGGGACAGACGCTTTCTTTGTAGCCCAGGCTAGCCTTGAACTTCCAATCCTATCTCTACCGCACAAACACCACAATCACAGAGGTATATCACCAGCTGAGAGCTTATTTGTTTTGTTTCAAGATTTAATTTTAGAGCTAGAGTCACACCTGGAACACAGAAGCACACTTGCAAACACTTCTAAGATAACAAATACACGCAGATAGCAGTTGTTTTGTAGGTGATAACCTTTGAGGCCAATTAGCCTTTGCATTCTCTGGGGCAGTGGTTGACTAAATGTTAAAATTGTTTCATGATGTTGACATCATAGTATGTAGAAATTAAAATGCCCAGGCAAAGAGGAGCCTCATGCATTTTGGAAAATATGTATAGAAACGAAAGTGTGTTACTCACATTAGGATGGGAGGCAGGTAGCTAAGGACAAGGGGAGGATGAAAGCAAAGAAATAAAGAAGAAAGAAAAATGGAAGGGAGGAAAAGAAAGGCAGGGACTCCAATGGACAAACTAAAGTAATAAGTGCAATACGGAACTGAGCTAATTCACCACTAGCAAGGAGACGTTTGAAAACACGCCTTGGAGAACTTGGACTAACTCAGCTGTTTCGGCCACTCAGCTCAGTGGCCCGGAGCAGAGCTTATTGTATTGTGGCTTCCTTCCACAGGTGTGTGTGTGTGTGAGAGAGAGAGAGAGACAGACAGAGACAGAGACAGAGAGACAGAGACAGAGAGACAGAAGGAGAGTGAGAGAGGGGAAGGGAGGGGAGGGGAGGGGAGGGGAGAGGAGAGGAGAGGAGAGGAGAGGAGAGGAGAGGAGAGAGAGTCGGGGTGGGGGTGGACTGCTCTGGTTAAGGTGGGATAAATAACACATGGCAAACCCGAGCATCTGTACCCCCCTGTGCCTGAGGGAGGGGCCCCATGATGCCTTGCGCTAGGAGTGATTTATAGCGCGGCCCAGGCAGCTGAGTCTGCAGTGTATTGGGTTGTACTTCCAGAAAGCCTCACGTTTCTGTCTGGACCGTTAACCCTTTCTTTCCGTCCTTCTGGCATCCCCACCAGTCAACTGTTTCCAGTCAAAGACAACCTCTCAGCGCTCTCTGTTTGCGGCTCAGGATCGGTTGGGCATTTGGAACATTTCTGCAGTTACTGACATGTATAAGCTATGAACGAATGAAATAAAATAAATCTCAGAGTCACCAGGCCCTGAATGGGAGGGGCCCTGTCCCATGTGGTTCATATATTCTGCTGTTTTCCTGGAACTGAGCATCACATTTCTCTGAACAGGAGACACTTAAGTATTTATTGTGAAACTCTCCTCTGAGCTGCGGGGGACAGACATTTTGTTCCTAAGGGCACTGAATAGACCCTTCGCTCGACCACCTCAGTGGGGCAAACTGCATTTTGTGGCAGAGACACGATTTAGTACCTTTCTTTAAAAGATGCTTCAGGACAGGATGGAGAAAGGGAAGCAAGCCTGTGCTGTGCAGGCTGCAGGGGCCTGGCTAAGGCTGGCTGTCACCTGTGTGTGAGCAGAACGCAAGGCCTGACTGAGAAAGGGGGTCAGGACTGTGTATGTTATGGGTAGATGTGGTTTGGAAGTATCTGTGTGTGGGAAGCCTGGTCCTTAGTGTGGTGCTTGGCAGCAGGTGCTAGGTGCTCTAAGAGGTGAAACCTAGAGGGAAGTCCTCACTGGTCTTACCCTGGTATCTCTGTCACTTCCCGTCTCTCTGGGTGATCTCTCTTCCTCATGTAGTCTCGGCACAATGCCTCAGCAAAGCAGAATCTAAACCAGCAACATGCCCTTTGACCTCTACAACAGAGGCCAAACAAACCACTTTTCTTTCTGAGTTCCTGACCTCAGCATTTCATTATAGTAACAGCAAACTAACTAGTTAAGAGCGATCAACAGAAACAACCACAAAGGTCTTCCGGGGTATCAGGTAACTGAGGTTAGAAATGGGACAGAACTTTAATGTTTTGGTGAAGTTGGCAAAAGACATTTACTCAAAAAGAGTGAGCCCAAAAAGCCTTCAGCCTTCCTCTTTCCTGGTGCTTACCAAGCAAGTCTTCCTGGGGTTTTCAGGACAAAGGGGCTGAAACAGAGGATTGTATTTCCCCAGAAACTCAGCTGTCTTTCACAGCGAAGGGGGGAGGTACTTTTTGGAACCTCAGAGGTTCTCCCGGCTCTCAAAACCTTCAAATATATTTTAAGCTATTTTTGCTGATTTCAAAAATCAAATCAATTTATAGTCACGAATACGCTTAGCTTGAATAATAAATAGTAAGTTTTCCACTTTCCTAGGCAGATTTCCCCTAAGGTAGCTAGCTGGCTTGGCCAAGTCCCCTCACATCTGCAGCCAGGGGAGAGTTTCTGGGAAATGTAGCTGCTGGCAGCTGCTTCTCCTTGCCGTCAAGATTCTCCTGCCTTTTTCTCTAAATCAATTTGCACCATGCACAGCTTCTGACGGGGGGTGGGGGGGGGACGGTGAAGGCAGAGGAAGTAAAAGCTGACTCATCTGCTGGAAATCATTTCTTCATGCATTCAGTCATTCGCCCAAAAAGTATTCATCAAATTCTGAGCGTGTGCCAGGTACTTCTGTGTGACACAGGCTGGATGGGCATGCTGGGGCTGCCAAAAGAGCCCCTCATAGCATAGCTTAGACAGCAACAGTGTATTGTGTTGTCTCACTGATCTGCCGGCTGGAAGATCAACATAGAGGTGTTGGCAAGTTTGGCTCCTGCAGAAGGATGGAAAAGATGCTCTCCCAGGCTCACCCAGCCTCTGGTGTTTTTTTTTTTTTTTTTTTTTTTTTTTTTTCCAGGCTGATACCAGTGTTCCTTGATTTCTAGACACATCACCCTGGGGTCTGCCTCCATCTCCTCACGATATTCTCTCTGTGTTTATTGCCTTCATATTTCCTTCCCAATGAGGATGCTAGTCACAGAGGGTTAAGATCCACCTTAATGGGTCCATTTGAACTTTATTGTCTTTGTAAAAAAAAAAAAAAACCACTGCAGAGTGCCCTCAAGTTATGATGGTTCCTTTAAGATGTTCCAACTTATGATGATGCAAAAGCAAATCGCATTTTAGTAGCAACAGGGCTTTGAATCCCAGTCTTTTCCCTCGGCTAGCAAGACATGGTGGTGTGATACCTGGATGATGGGCGGTGCGGTGAGCACAGCCCCCAGGTTGTCCATGGTCATGGGAGACTGACCAACTGAGCCGAGGTAGGGTGTTCTCTATGGTGTACTAAAGGCAGTTTGGCTGATACTTGGAACTTGCTATATACTTGCACGTCTAACCCCATTATAAGTCAAGGAACACTTATGGCCCCAACTACAGTCATGTTCTGAATTTAGGCATTAGAGATTTGAGTTACAAATTTAGAAGGCACATACTTCAGTCCATGCTGTGGTAGTAGACTGTCCTTGCTTGCTGTTAGGATAAATTGACCAAAGCAATCCAAGGAAGGTGTGCTTAGCTTCGACTCAGAGTCTCTTGGTACAGCCTCTCATGGTGAGGAAGACATGGCTGCAGGATCTTGAGGCAACCACAGTCAGTAAGTGGAGGGAGATGATGGTACTCAAGCCAGAGTTCTCCTTTTTCTCTAGTTCAGGACCTAATCAGGCTATGCCTCATCCCTCCCAGGCTCACCTAGAGATTTGTCTTCAGAGTGATTCTAGATCCTGTCAACTTGTGTGTGTGTGTGTGTGTGTGTGTGTGAGAGAGAGAGAGAGAGAGAGAGAGAGAGAGCCACACCTACTTCCTTCCTTTCACTCACCCTGTTGAGCTAGAGCATCCAGGCCCATCTGCACAGGCATCTTCTTCCAAACCTGGGAGCCATGAGTCTCCAGAGCTGAGTCAGGAAGTAGAACTTCTGTCTAGGTGGTGCCTTCGCACCTCGGGGATACCTCAGGAGCATCCTCAGAAGAGTACTGCTAGTGCCAAGCATGGTGGCACCCACTTTAATCCCTGCATTGGGGAAGCAGAGGGCAGGAAGCTCTCTGTGAGTTCAAGGGCAACCTGGTCTACACAGTAAATCCCAAGATTAGAAAAGAAAATTTAAAAAAAAAGTTTTAGAAAGAACTGGCAAAAATCCTATTTCTGATTTGATTCAGAAAATTAAGGTGTTACCCTAGGCCCCCACTTCTCTCGTAAGACTGGAATTGGGCAGACACGTTATTTCAAGTGCTTGAGCATCTTTGCATTGCTTGTTTTGTATCCCACAAATTGAGATTGGAATATACTTCTTTTCCCCCCACCAGAACATTAGTGTAATTTGGTACGGGGAATCTAAAACAAAGTTAACAAATTAATGTTATTTAATGGAAAAGATATTCTAACAATCATTTTAAGATTTCTTTTGCCAATGTTGGACGGTTATTTTAGACTCTACAGAACCGGGGAGTCAGGGATATTGGGAGGTGAAAATGCCTTTAGAAATGAACCCCACTGCCACCTCAAAAGAAATCAACTTTCCACACCATTGAGCTTGGAGGCCATTGGCCTGGAGAGAAACCTGACTGAAGCCAATAGCCAACAACCCATGTGCCTTGCCAGATAAGCATTGTCTATGGGCCATCTCAGTTTTGTTTTGATTTTTTTGTTTTTGTTTGTTTGTTGTTTGTTTTTGAGACAGGGTCTTACTAAGTAGCTCTGGTCAACATAGAACTCAATATCTAGATCAGACCAGCCTGGAACATACAGAGATCTATCTCCCGCCTCTGTCTCCTGTGTGGTAAACTAAAAGCCTGAGCCACAGTGCCTGGCCAGGTCATCTCAGGCTTATCTGTTGTTGGGGTTTGGGAATTGCTGCACAAACCATCCAGACACCGATCTCAGTCAATCAGGGATGGTTTATTGAACGCATGACCCAAAATTGATTGAACAGGGACACAGGTCAGACTGGGGAGCTGACTGTGACCTTGAGTTACAGGGCTTTTTAAGGCTGAGATCTACAAACATCTATGCCAAATTATTCCACCCATCAGGATTTAGGGATAGGAACATGTCTTTGTTGCACATTTATCCTGCTCCCATTGGTTAGGGTATTCGATGGTGGCAGGGGATTTGCCTTGACTAACATTCATGTCTTAACTTGTTAACCAGGATGTCGGTTACCTACATACACATCTCTTTCTGCCAAATAGGATGTCAATTTCCAGGGAGGTCTTGGAAACTTAAACTTTACTCGACCCTTATGCAAAATGGAAGTCTTATTCTGAACAGTTTATATTGGTGCAGGTGTCTCTCATGTCAGGGTCCATCCCAGGGGCAGCTTATAAAGGCAAATACCACAGAAGCTCATACACAGGCACAGGAAGTGCTGCTGGGTGGGTGTTTCAGGTCCAAGCTTATTGTGGCCAACTATACAAAGCAGTTCTACTGACTTCTATCATGATTGGTTCCCAAGGGCACAGAACATAACAGAAGATGTAATCAACTTGGGTATGAGAAAGTTTCCTAGTAACAGCAGAAACAACATATGAGAAAGTGTCTTTATAATAATAGTAACAGCACAAAATGGCAGGCTAGCCAGGTAAGATTTACCTGGGTCTTAACATTCCACGTAGGCCTTAACGCCCATGACCAGTGACACCGATCTGAGCTGAAAGGCAACGTCTCCTCATCCTTTGTAGGCATGGTTCTCGATTTCCTTTAGAATCATCTAGAAAGTCCTCTCTGTGGTTTTTCTTTTGTCCCTAATAGATGCTTCCTTGTGCTAGAGCTGCTAGGTGCCCACCAGCAGCTATGTTTTCTTTTTCCTTTTTTTTCTTTTAGAAGCAGAATCTGCATCTCAGGCCCGGCACATAGCTCCTTGGCACAAGGACACTCCCCAGCTTCTGTCATGACTTGGCCAGCTCACTCTGGCCACAGTTCTGTAAGCAGGATCCACATGTGAAATGACCAGGTCATCTTCAAGGAGACAAAGAGACCTTTTCCTTCTTCCTCCATCTGGATGCCATGCAGAGTCAGTGAATACCTGGGAAGTCGCCATGTTTGCTATTTCCTGGTGGCACTATTTTAGGAAGCTGCAGAACGTTTACTTAGAAGGAGAGTCTGGCAAAGAGTGAGACTAGCCCCTTGTCCCTGCCTTGCTGTCTGCTTCCTAATCTGGTATGAATGCCCCTACCCCTGGTTCACGCCACCGTGAAGGATCGCTGTGCTTTCCCCAGTCTGATGAATAGAAACCTTCCAGAACTGTGAGTTGGCCTACTTCTTTCCTCCTTAAGTTCTTTCTACCAGGTGTCAGGGTCCCAGCCACACAAAAGCAGCCATACAGCCTCAGCGCCGGAGTTAGAAGGAACTCCAAAAATTACGTGTGGCAGAAAAACCCTAGCTTAGTGTGGTGGCGACATGTTTGTAGTTACCATCTCTTGAGACACAGACTAGGGGAATCAGGGATTTAAAGTCATCCCCTGATACTAATAAGTTCCAGGCTAGCCCGAGCTTCATATAACCCTGCCTCACAACAAAACAAAACAAAAAACTAGAACAAAACAGAAACTCTTATCTTACTGAACCTATGATTTGCTTTTGACAATTTTCTTTGTCACAGTGAACTGTGCCTTCTGAATATTTGCTTTTTTGACCTCTTAGAGCCCAAAGTGTCTTTCTAAGGTACGTAATATAATAAACAGGGTTTGAAGTGAATCGTCCTGGGTTTGGACTCAACTTCCACCGTTTCTCAGCTGGTTGACTCGAGTTTATCACTTGGTCTTTCTGAACGTCAGTTTCCTCATCTATAAATCCTGGAGACAACTCCACACAGAATGTCTTCCCACCACTATGAATTGCCTCCTGGTGGTTTCTCACCTTGCTTTCTGCTTTGGGGTTTGTTTTGAGACAGGGTCTCCCTGTGTAACCCAAGCCTGCTGCACCCTCATCCTCCTAAATTCCAAGGTTACAAGCACACGAGCTGCCATGCCTGGCTTCTCTTGGCGATTCTCCTCATGCTATGGGGCCCTCATGAGTCACTATAGGAAAATAACCAACCATGGAAACACATGGTCACATCTGCTACTCAGACATCCCAATTTCAGAGCTGGAAATGCTGACACATCCCCTCTGCCCCACCCCCTAGCTCTCTCTTCCCTGTAATCTGAGCAACCATTGCCCTCAGTAGAGGTAGAGTCAAGGCTGTGTGACTCACCCTTCTCCAGTCTGACTCTCTGCAGAAAGAGATCTTTAGAATTCTAAGTTCCCAGCTCATTTTTTGCACACTCACAGATGCTTAAAGTTACAAGATATTTAGTGGCTGTGTGGTCCAATCTTCCTTATGAAATGAGTTCAGTCCTGGTGAGGACGCTTCTCCATGGCTGGTCTCACCAACGGGCACCTGACTTCACGAGTGTTTCCACATGATCATGGCGGATTGCTGGGTTTTGACAGCCCAGTCATTACAGAGTCTTTATGCTGTTTTTATCTCGTTTCTCGAAGGCTCACCACTTTTCACTCCCAACACAGGCTGGGATAACTCAGGGTCTGCACTCTGCAGAGTGAGCTATTTCTTATAGTTTATGGTTGTGAGCCTATAGTTTAACGGCTGAGCCATCTCTCCAGCCTAAGCGAGTGAGCTAATTCTTTATCGACTTCTTTGACTGTGTCCTATGTAAGAGTTTGCTACAGTATCTCCTCTGCTGCTATCTCCATGTGCTTCCTGGTTTCCAAATGTTTTCAGTCAAGCATTTCCATCAGTAAACAAATTTTCTTCAAACACCTCTCAACATACACATTTTATTGATGTGAGTGTGTGTGTGTGTGTATATACTCAATATACATCTGCTAACATACTATAAAATTAGGGACATAAAAACAGATGTTGAAGATTAAAAAAAAAATTGGAGTGGAAGTTCTGCTTTCAACTGGGATCCCGGGGAATGGTGCAGCACTTCCCCTGAGCTAGCTTATAGCTTCTTCCTTCAAAACCACTGAGCTACCTGCAGTCTTCCTTGGCAGGGTGGCATCTCTGAGCGCAGAGACTTGCTACTGCTCCCTGCTGTGCTGTGGTGTCGGTCACAGTGGACACCCTGGACATGCGTCTGGAAGCAGAGTTATTCCCGATCAGAGCTCCCTTCTCCCCAGCTGGTCCCCCTATGCTGTGTTCACAGACTCCTCCCACCAGGCTGACACACCTGGTCTCCTCAGCTATCCCAAACCCAGCACATGCCACGCCAAGCCTTGTGTGTAACCCCACAATATCTTCCTCCACAAAAGCATCATTCCCCGCCTGCTCCATCCAGTTAAACCGCCCAGAGATACATGCACACCAGGTAGGCACACTGAACTGTACTTGCTTTTTATTCATTATTTTTGAGAGAGGGTCTTGCAGGCTGTGTAGACCAGCCTAGCCTCCAACTTGTGATCCTTCTGCCCTGCCTCCTGAGTGCTTTGTGACACGTGTGCCTTACCACACCTGGCTCTGTCCTCACTTTAAATTAAGGACCTTGTCTCTCAGGTGGCCACTGGCCACTGCGGGCAATCCGCCGGCGTGCACTCACCACCTTTGACCCTTGAGTTGTGTATACTTCTTCATACCTTCTTCCCCGCTCAAATGTCCAGCACCCTTCCTGCTCCATCATTTGCACTGAATGATTTTGCCGAGTAAAACGACCAGAGCCTCTCCACAGAGCAGAATCTACCACACATCCACCACCCGAGGGCTGCATGACACTGTCCTCTTTCAGTGAGTGGCACTGTGCCTGCTAGCAGTCTCTCCACGGTATACTGTAGGGCAGTGGACTGTGCCACCAGACAGGTAAGGTGGAGCAGGTTAAGGAACCCCGGCAATTCTCATAAGTGAGAATGGTAGGCATTTAAATGTACTCACAGCCAGGTTCCTATCCTGGCACTTGTGACCTAGACACCCCACTAAGAGAACCATGACACCTGGTCATGTAGCACAGAAACCCAGAGTCCTCCATGCCAGTGAGGTATCTAGATGCGCCCCAAGGGTTTAGCCAATAAGCTTCCCTTCCTGGACATCCCTTCCTTGCAAAAAGTATTTAATCTCTGGTTCACCCTAAGTAAGTAGTATGCATCTGTTTCCAGTTTGGACAAGTAAGGACTGTCTCTCTCATCGAGAACCTATGCTGAGGGAGGCCTTTATCATACAGAGCCATGCCAAATCTTCCTCAGAAGGCCTCTCTGCACTCCTAGCAATCACCCTGAGCTAAGCTGGATTCCCCCATCTCAGGCCCTGGGTCCCCATTTTCAATTCGTTGAGGATCCCAGCAGCATCTGAGTGTCCAGGAGTTTGAGAACCACAGCCTCTGTCCCAACCTATGCTATTCCTCACCCAGAGAACATGGGCTGGGAACCCTGTCTTAGGATGCATTTCGTCTCCCCTGAGCATCGTGTTAGCATCTCACGAGCCTGGCACCCCAACATCCAAGTGAACCACAGAACCACAGTACACTGTTTCCTCCATCCAGACATCCAAGGTGTTGACCCAACAATCATCCCTTTGCCTTACAACAATCATGCACTTTCCACAGAGTAATTACCCTCTGTGTTATGTTTACTGTAAATCCCTGTAATTACCATCCATGTATATGTTTACTATGAGTCCCCTTGGCCTTGGTCCTCTCCACCCCCTGCCTCATCTCTCTACAAACTCTGTACTGGGTAAATGTCAATCACTCTAGTCTAACTGTCACTTTCTTGCTTCCGGTTCTTTCTTGCACTTCGCTGTCCCCACTTTGCTGGAGCTGTTTCTGAGTATTTGACATGGCAAGACACCCCAAATACCTCACCTTGCCATTTCTACCCTCTGATATCCTTTGTTGGACATCAAAGCAGAATGTCCGCTGAGAAAATTCCTCAATAAGAGAGGCTATAGGCAGGTGTAGGGCATTTTCTTAGTGTTTCAAGTGGGAGCGTCCAGGCCATTGTGGGCAGGGCCACCCTGGGATGGTGGTTCTGAAGTCTATGAGAAAACAGGCTGAGCAAGCTATAGGAAGCAACCCAGTAAGCAGCACTCATCTGTGGCCTCTGTGTCAGTTCCTATCTCCAGGTTCCTGCCCTGCCTGAGTTCCTGGCCTGGCAATGACCTTTTGGAAGCATAAGCCAATTGAACCCTTTCCTCCCAAGTTACTTTTGGACTTGATGTTTCATCGCAACAATGTAACACTGAGACACTGGGGTAATCTCATGCAGTGTTGCCCCGTCAAATACCTTCCAATTCTCTCTCTACAGGACCATATTCTGGTCCTTCAACTCCAGAATCCTACCACCAGCTGTATTTCTTCCTGGGTGTGTGCTTTCCAAGCAGAATGTATCTAAAATAAAAATTGATTTCCTCTAGCCATCTCCAAACCTTCCTCTACTCTTCTCAGTAAAGGACATCAACTTTCACTTATTCATTCTGTATATAAACATAAGGAATTCTTGGTTTTGTTTGTTTGAAATAGGATTTCTTTATATAGCCCTGGCTGGCCTGGAACTTGCTATATAGACCAGGTTAGCCTGAAATTTGCAGCCATACTTCTGCCTTCCCCTCCCCCCCCAAGTTCTGAAGTTAGAGGCATGTGGCACCTTGCCCTAATAAGGAGAGAGTTTTACTATAATATCTTATTAATTCTTTGTGAATGTCTTGCATGCATATAACATATTTTTGATGACACTTATCCTCTTCCTCTTCCTCCTGATCGCCTCGTAGCCACCCCTCATCCCTCACACCCACATCCCAACTTCGTGTCCTCTTTGTGGGTGTGTGCGAAATCCACTGAGTTCAGTTTGTGCTGCCCAAATACACAAGGATATGGAGCCAAGCACAGGATTGTGTTCGACCTACCAGAGGCCACACCCTTAAAGAAAACGGTCTCTTTCTCCCGCCACAGCATAAACTGTCAAGAGGATCTCAGCTCAGTGTGGGTAGCTTATGAGCCCCTCAGGGAGGATTCCTGAGTCCTATTTCTCCTCTTCATCCCCCCCACCCTAATTTTCAAAAGGACAAGAAGGTGGTGAGTATAATGTCTCATGTCTTGAATTCCAGCACACAGGAGGCAGGGACAAGTGGATCTTCATGAGTCTAAGGTCAATCTGGTCTACATAAGTCTGCCTTAAAACATAAATCCAGGCAAGTCTCTCTTCTGCTTCTACCTACCAGTGCCACCCCACTCCCTGACCAAGGAAAGATAAGCCCAGTAGCAGCCATCTGACCATTGCCACCCTGGCTTCCGTCCCCTCCCTTTTCTGCCCCCATTCTTGTAGTTCCCCCAAGAAACATTCTTTAGCTATACTGTTTGCCCACCACTCAATGGACTCTTTCTTTCTTTAAAACCTGGCTAAATGCCACTACCCTGAGAAACTAAGTACCAAATCCCCCAAAGAGTTAGCGGGTTTCTGTCACCAAAGATGATCTGCCTTCTGGTCTCTCCCAAACCATTCCTGCCTGGTATTTTTGGGGCTTGTTTCATAACGTCCCCTTCAGCCAATTATTTGCTTTAGAAAAATCCGGTTCTTACTGAGCAACTACTACTCTCTCAGGCACTTGAGGTAGTAGGAGACAGAGTCGGAAACAAACCAGACAGAAGAAAACCCATGAAAAATAAGTAAGTTGTAAGTTACCACTTAGAGGTTCAGAACGCAGTGGAGTCAGCGAATCTGGGAGAGAGAGTATGGAAACTCAATGGTGGGGAGCAGAGCTGCTATGTTGTCCAGGGAAGGCATCAACCGTCATGACAGGTCAAAGAGGAAGAAGCAATGACCAAGACATGTGGACACCAGGGATGAGCATTCTTGCCTGCAGGCATAGCAAATAGAGACCCTTGATGTCGGGGTGGGCTTGGCCAGGTTTACAGGAAGCACAAGAAGCAGGGGGCATGGGGATATGATATGACCTTGGCTTTGCTTTGAGTGAGGTGGGTAGTCAGGGGTGCTGAGAAGAAAAGGGGTACAGCTCCCTGAACACAGGTCCCTGAAGCCTCTATGGTGGGCCTTTGATAGCTTAGGCCAAGATGGCTGCCCTCATTAGTTTAAGAGTAACAAACACAAGACTCAAACCCTCTCCTGGGGACTAGAGCCCCCCAACACCCAGTTCAGTGACTGCCCCCTCACGCAGCGGAGTTGATGGGCACAGAGCAGGGAGAAGCCCCAGCTGTCTGAAGGAGAAGCCAGGCCCTGTGCAGCCAGCACTCTGTTTTTCTGGGACAGTCAGGGCAGGATTATTTCCAGTGGGCAAGCTCTGTTTTCTGGTTTTCCTAATTGAACTTCCCTGGGGCCACATTCTGAAGACAGCGTGGGCGTGTTGGCACAGAGGCCGATACAATCAAGTCCGATTGTGAAATGTGCTTTTCAATGACCTCTGCACACATGAAACGTGTTTAGAAAATAAAAACCACATGTTTCTCTAAGGCAGGCTGCCCTAGGTAATCATGACCTCAAGGCCACAGGTGCATCTTAGAACACAGTCAGAACATTCTGGAAGCTAAAACAGGTCTCTGACTGTCAGAAGCTATCTTTTTGGTTCTTATTTATTTATTTAACAGCACCGGGCCGGGGCTTGATTCCAGCATCTGCTACATACTTAGCAACTGCTCTACCAGGGAGCTCCATCCTCAGTCCTCTGGTTCTAATTTGAGGGAAAAGCTAAGAAAGGAGTGGAGGCATCTACACCTACAACCCCAATGCTTGTGTGGCTGAAACAGGAAGATCAAGAGTTCAAGATTAGCCTGGGTCACACAGTAAAATCTTCTCTCAAGTGAATGAATGAATGAATGAATGAATGAGAAAAGAACAAAGCATTGGAGAAGATAATCATTAAAAATGATCTGTGTGCAGGCACGCGCGCACACACACATGTATACATACATGCATCCGTGTGGAGGTCAGAGGTCAATGTAGGGTGTTTCTTCTCTCTTCACCTTCTACATAGAATACAGATCTCTTGAATCCAGAGCATGTAGATTTGGATAGGGTTGTCAGTCATCTTGTTCTTGGGGGTAGTGGGGGAGTCCGATGTCTGCCTGCTGTGCAGGCCGCCACACCCACTTGGCTGGGACTTCAGTTCATGTGTTTGTGGAGCAAAGACTTTACTGAATGAGCCATCTCCCTAGTCCTATCATTTATTTCTTTTTAATAATGGGACGTATTGAAGGATATAGAGTTGGAAGTGGAGTAACAGTCCTTAAACTCTGTAAATTTGGGGAATTGGGTTTCCGGAGTTTTTGAACATCTCATTGAAGTAAGATAATATACTTAAAATGTGGGTAAGTGACCCCAGGAGTGTTAGCTCCCTGAGCTGTTTGCGGGAACTGTGCACACCCTGGAACTAACAGGTCTTACTATGACATGGTTGTAATTCTCACCGGTAGCATCAGGAACATCATGTGAGTTTCATGGGCCATCCTCTCCATAAAATGTCAGCATCAACATTCCTTTGGCAAACTTTAACCAAGTCAACATTACATTTAGTTTTGATTTGGGGGAAATCTAATAGATTTTTATGCGCACTAAAACATTTGTTTTCAGATTAAGACAAAATTAAAAAAAAAACATTTGAGAACCTAAACATTTCCTTTTTTTCTTCTGCTTTCTAAAGAGTTAACACCCCTTTAACTCCTAAGTATAGCAGGTATCCCCAAACATGTTAGGCCTGGGGCATGATGGGTAAGTGATGGCCAGGGAGATAAAAAACAAAAACAAAAAACAAAAAATACAAAAACAACAAACAAGTACACAAACCAAAAAACAGAGCGTGAACTGTCAACTTGTGGCTACTTGAGAAGTGGGTCTCCGTGAAAAGGGATGTTTTTTTTTTTTTTCCAACGGTGTACACTTTTTTAAAGATTTATTTATTTATTATATGTAAGTACACTGCAGCTGTTTTCAGACACGGGAAGAGGGCCTCAGATCTCTTTTCGGGTGGTTGTGAGCCACCATGTGGTTGCTGGGATTTGAACTCATGACCTTTGGAAGAGCAATCGGTGCTCTTACCCACTGAGCCATCTCTCCAGCCCCGAAAAGGGATGTTTTACCTTTCTCTCTAATGAGATTTCTTTCTTCACTGAATAGGGTCCTTGCAGAAGTACAGTGAGAGAGGTAAGAGGTAATTGCCTCTTGAAACTTAAGGCAGACAAAGCCAGCAAAGTGGGACCCCGTGCTGAGAAACAGGACAGGGACCTTGTGTGACACCTGACACTGGACCCCAAGACTGTCAGACCACTTGCTCTCCCTGTCACCCCGCAGCTTCCCCAAAGCAAATCAGAAGCAGGAGATAACTGCTCTTGAGGGACTCAGTAGGCTTTGGGGACACCTTAGGCAGTACCTGAGGCATAGCCCTGGAACCAGGGCAGACACTTACTACAGGACAGGGCAACTTCAACTTCAGTGTCTCAGGAACATTTGCTGAAGAAATGAATGAATGAGTCAGTATGTCAATGGTAAGACTTCATGGACCAAAGCTGCTAGGATTGAGAATTGTCCCTGTGATCTGGGGATGTCTATTCTAGGTTGCTGTAACTTCTTGTTTATTTTGTTTGGTTTTTGTCTTGGTGCCTGGATTGAACCAAAACCCTTGTGCACAGGGAACTCCATGCCAGCCTCGCCTCTAGGCTCCTGGTAGTCTTCCTTCCCTGGAGAATGAGTAGGAGCCCCCAACAAGGCTGTCCATCCTGGGAAAGAAAAGGTAAGACAAAGGTTTCTTTTCCGTTTGATGAAACAAACCATCCATTTGTTTCATCATCAGTTGATTGACAATAGGCATGAAATTCATTCATTCATTCATTCAACAAATGTATGTAGAGAAGCTACATGTGCCAGCACTTATTCTAGATGGGTAGAATGTAGCAACAGAGAAAATCAAGATTCCTCAGCCTTGTAAAGGAGCCTTTCCAGAGGAGGCGGGGAATAGATAAGAAACAATATCACCATGTCATCTCTAAAATGACAGTGACAAAGATATACTACAATTCTATGTGCCACCAAGGAAATAAAAACATTTATTTCCTGTTTTGTATTTTGTTTGTTTGTGTGTTTTTACAGCAGACATTTCTAACGTGTGTGAGGCACTGTCACATACCTTTGTGGGTTTTATTGCATTCCCCTAAAGGATAGTTAGTTCTGTGGAACATTTTTTTAGATGCTCTGTGGGAGTGGGGACTCCCACATTGATCAGCCATGAGCCCCTGCAGGGAGAAGATCATTTGTCTGTGTTGCATTTCTATTGCTAAAAATGTCTAACACAATAAAAATATTTGTTAAATGGAGAAGGACATTTTATTCCAACACCCCACAGGAATGATTCTGGATTTTTATCAAATACTCAGAGGTCAGTATTACTGTACCCATTTTATGAATGGTGGCACCGATGCTCAGGTAGATGAAGTAACTTGCTTCTAGTCACTTGGCCAGGCCGGAAAGAGGTAGAGCTAGGCCTCTGAGGGTTGACTCTCCCTCAAGTATCTCTGGCTTCTTTGTTTCTGACTCATTTAAAATTCTTTCAGTGAAAACTGGAGTATCAGGTGAGTGAGGCCCACATATAAGAGCCAGATTTTCACAACCAGAACAGAGCGTCTGCGAGGAGACGACGGGTGGGATGAGATGCCGGGAGTAGCGCCATGTTTTCCAGAGCTGCAAGCACTTTGGCTTGTTAGTGGAGCGTTCGTGTCTTAACTGCTTTTGTTTCCAAATCTATTACTTGAGTGAATGAAGACTCCTTCCCCTGACAGAAATGATTTTTATAAAAATCCTTTCCTCTGAATCCAGTGAATTGGCAGTACAACGGTCAAGAACAAGCTTGCTTTGATGTTTTACAAAGCGTGAGGCCAAATATTGATCTTTGTAGGACTTAGGGAAATAGCTTGTGTATAGGAAAATATCTAAGTTGAAATGTATTAAGCCAATGTTGGCTTAATTCAAAATTACACCTAATTTGAAACAACTGTTTTCCCTTGGTCAACTGGCTAGTCTATTGGGTTTTAGAAAGAATAAGAGAGTCCAAAATCAAAGTTGAGTTCCCCCCTAACCCCCAAAAAGCTATGCTTTATCTTAACCAGGCTCTGGAGGGAAGCAGAGCTACTAGGGAGCTGGCGCCCTTCTCTACCCCAGAGAAAATTATCAACAGTTAGGCAAGGTTTTAGAGACTTGAAAATTTGCCTTCAAACATGAGGAAAAAATTAAAGTTTTTTTCCTAGAGTTGTTCCTATTAGCAGATACTTCATTCATATCCTGCTCATAGAGGCACAGATATAGAAATGGTTTCAGATATAGCCATAGGTACAGATGTGGGGAGGGACACAGATAGGGCATGGGTACAGATGTACGCATGGGAACAGATGTGGGCAGGGGTGACCATTCTGTTCTGCCAAGACAGAGTATTCTGTATGAGGGACTGAGACACCGTAGGAGTGTAGCTAAGCTCACTTACCTGTTTCCCCTTGATGGGTCTTTGAGTTGCTTCCAGTTTTGAGACACTAGAAGTGAGGCAGTAGCTTCAGCCACTGGCTGGGGCAGTGGGGCATTCTAACAATGCTGTGTTCTGTCTGTATCCACACATGCAACGTGGGAGTCCTAACCTCTGATAATCCAGGATCCTGATGAACCTGACCAAGACGAGTCAAGGCCATTGAGGTAGAGCCCTGGTTTGACAGGACTAGCATGCTTTTAATAAGGAATCTGAGAGCTAGCCCTTTTTTTTCCTAGTGCACATTTGTGCTTACAACGGACAGTCTGCAAGCCGGGAGGAGGCCTCATCAGACCCCAGCCTTGCCATACCCTGTTGTTTGTCTACTGCACAGAGTTGGGAGGAATCTATTTCTTCCAGTGGATAGCATTTTGTTTTGTCAACACTATCACATTAATAGAGTTAGATTGGGGGTCGGGGGGAGGGGGGAGTGATGGGCTATTGACCTTTCAGAGACAGGAGGAGACATACATAGAGCAGAAACATTTTATACCTTGATCTGGGTATTTATATCACGGCTATGAAGCTAAGTAAACGTGTCAAGCTGTCCACTTAGGATTTGTAAGTTTTGTGTATGTAAATTTTATTCAAACTTAGAAAAGGGCCCCCGAGTCTATTATTTCCCAATGAATATACTTTTAAAAAAAGATGTAACCTTATTGCACACTCTGGTTGTGGGACGCAGACTTTTTCGCTGCCAGTTGGTATTCATAGGCCTGGAAGGTGCTATGTAGGCTCCTGGGGAGGAACCATCTTCCTCGGTCTTGCCCAGCTGTGCACCCTGTGTGCTACAACAGTAACCTTCAAGCCAAGCTATGTCCACTTGTGTGACGGTGACATGACTGCTCTAGGGGCAATCAGCTGCTCTGAGATGGCTTGAAGTTCTCTCCGAAAGAGCAGACTCACACCTCGGGCTGTAAGACTGGTCAAAAGCCCTTGACTAGAGTAGGCCATCACTCAGTCAGGGAATCAACTGCACATGTTTTGTTAAATGAACACATTGCTTCCTACTTACTGTTATACCCATAGAATAATGCTGCTATCAGCCCCAGTGAGTAATGGCCAAGGCAGAGACCCAACCAGGCCAAAGTACTAAGAGTAAGTAACTCTGAATATTCAGCTCTAAGTCAAACATCTGCACGTCCCTCTCCAAGGCCCAAAGAGCATCATGGAAGAGGGGATAGAAAGAATGAAGTGAGAAGATGAGGAAGAGTGAGGTGAAGCCCGATCTTCAGGATGACACCACCACTGCACTCATAAACTCGTAGCCATGGTTACCTGCACTTGAGAGGGCCCATCAATGGTCCATCATCTGTAAGGGGGTCTCATGAGGCCTAGCCTTCTTCAAGGAGCTCTCGGCAGTTAACAGGGTATCAGGGGAGGAGAAATCATTTTTTTCTCCTGGCCCTATGGGTAGGTTGTCCAAACTTTGGGAAATAATTTCCCCATCCAAGCTCATGCAAATAATGCCGATTAAACTCAGTAAGTCACAAGTGTTGGGGTTGAGAGTGTGAAGAAAAGAAAAAATATCAGGAAAGTAGGAAAGAACTGGATGGAAGGAATCTGTGTACAGCAATAGGGGACAAGAATGAATGTGGGAGGGCGAGTCTAGTAAAAATGCATTGTATACATGTATGCATACCTTTATATGTGTGTATATATATATACATATATACATAATAGTCATACACAGACATACAAAGAGTTCATAATCAAATACAAAGTGTCTATATTATCTGGATTTTTACAAAGCTATAGTCTTCATGCCCTTGAGAAGGTCCCAAACAAAGAAAATTAACATATTTTATTATATGTGCAGTCACCCTTTGTATATGTCTGTTCTGCCTTCATGGTCAATCAGACACAGACAAAAATGTTTATGAAAAACAACTTCACCTGTTCTGAACACGTACACTATATTTTTCCTGGTCATTTTCCCCCAAGCAAGAACTACAACCACTTATAGCCCTTAGATTGATTTGTGTAATACAAGTAATCCTGAGATTGCATGGGTTTTATGCAAACACTGTCCATTTCACAGAAAGTACTTGAGCGTCCTTGCATTTCGGTATCCACTGGGTACTGGAGCCAATCGCGGGAGGACCCCAAGAAACAGTCCTGTTTATATTCTTTTCAGGTAAAGTCAATTCCAGACAGCAAGGATCAGGTGCGGGTCGTGATTCAGATCTGTGCTTGCAGAATGCAGAAGAGAATCTTTTATCTAGCACTCCAAACTACCTAGCATTCCAGAAGGCTGCTCAATTAAGAGCATGTGTAGGGAGAGCATCACGGAGCCGAGGGAGGCTGACAAGTGGCCAGGACACCCTGGGGTCAGGAAGCAACTCTCTGGAGTGTAGTGCCTGGGGTACCATCTCCTCTAGCTTCATGGCTTCTTACAGGCTATCCTGACCCTAGAAAGGAATCTAAGGAGCTGCACTGAGCCTAGGTGGCAGCAAACAACTCCCGGAGAGGAGCCACAACAGCGGGGGAAGCAGCGGCCAAGAACAACAGGAAGCTCGAAGCCACGCCCCCGCTCGTTGAGCGAGCGCAGGCCTGGAAGCTGGGTTATTTGCTCCTAAGAGCCTTGAGCAGATGTTACATAAACAAAACCTCAACTGACTCCAATTCTGAGTCTGGCCTAAAATAGCCCCGGGGCTAGACTCTGTCATTTCTAGTGGTTCCCCATGTGTTCAAACTACTGCCCTCATTGAACCACATTTGTGGACACGCTGCAGCCTCCTCAAGGGACAGCTTCCCCTAGGACCAAAAGCAAGGCTCCTTGGCTGCCCTTGGTGGCCCAGACAACAGGCATCCCTCTAAGACCTCCGATGACGATGGGATGGCGGCTGGCTAAGGGACTTGTCTCCTCTCTGTGGGAGGCAGGGGGAGGAGTGTTTAAAGAGTCTCCCCCCACCTCCTTCTTCCCCCTTCTTTCCTCCATCTTCCCTTTTTTGTCTTTCTCTTCTTCCTCCTCCCCTCGCCTTAACCCCACCTCTCCTTTTCCTACTCCTTTGTATACGGTGGAGAAAACGTTCCAGGTTAAAGCAGGAGATGTCCTTCATGGGGTTTTTATTTGCAGTTGATTTAAGACCTATTCCTGTGCTCCTGACTAACTTTGTGCTTGTACAAGTTTCCCAGACCCTGTTTGGGTTTCAGCTCCTTCTTGCTACATTCAGAAAACCAATCCAGTGTGAACATCTGGAGGCTAGAACATCTGTGCCCCAGCAAGGGGTCACTCCAACGTTGCCACTTCAGCATGGGTCCCTGGAAACTGTTAATCATCTTCTTCTCCTTGGCCGATTGCCTCTCTCTAGAATCTTCCAAGCAAATCTTAAAAAAAAAAAATGAAACAAGACGAAAACCAATAAAGCAATATCTATGATCCAAAAATACTGGTGCCGGATACTTACTGTATGCTTAGCACTAGAAAATATTTGATGTGTTTCCTTTTGTTTAATTTTCATAGGACTGAACAGTCCTATGAAATTTGCAGTTATTATCTCCAGGAGACAGAAAATGGCAGGTTAGAAAAGACGATAGGACTTGTCAGAATTTCTACAGGGGTGGGACGGCCCCAGAGGTGGCAGGAACTGATTGTGTCAGAGAACATGTTCCCCAGGGCTCATAGCTCCTCCTCTAGGTTTTTCTTTCTACTCAGAGTCCAAGCTACTCTATCTTTTGCCCTCCTAATTAAACACAGCAACCTGTGTTCATCCCAATGTGGTCTCTGAGACCCAAATAGCCAACATGCTATTGACATCAGGCAAAAAAAAAAAAAAAAAAAAAAGTATGACACATACTGAGGGAATGTGGAGATTATATTTTTTTTCAGTACTTGTACTTTGAAAGAGGGCTTTGTGTTTCTGTGGGTTAGAGCCCCCCAGATGTAGTCTTTAGCCCTGGGCCTAAGTTCCAAGCCCTCTAGATGAGGGTTGAAGCCATATGGAGACAAGAAGAGGTCTCAGAGAGACCAGCACCGAGGCCAGGGCCTGGCCAGGCCACAGGGAGCTGCAAGGGTTCCTGTCACTTGGGAACTCTTAGCTTTCTGAAGATTATCATTCTGATCCCAACTGTCTCCTGAGTCCAGGACCTTTGTTCGAGTTTGTTGACTCTAGGACTGCACACTCCTCTCCTTAGAACTAAAGCAACTTTACCATTAGATAGACTCAAATGGCATATATGGGGTGGGAGTGGGTGGGCCTGTGTGTTAGAACTTTCCGTATTGTGACCAGAGTGCCTTAAGGAAATGTTTAAATGGAAGAATTCTTTCGGCTCTGGGTTTCAAAGGGCTCAGTCCATGGTTACTTGGCTCTGTGTTTCTGGGCCTGTGGTGAAACATGTGTCATGGTGGTAGATATGTGTAACCAGAAAGCAGAAGTGACAAGGGTTCTGAGGGAGCGTCACAGCTCTCAAGAGCATGCCCATTTTGACCCACTTCTTTCAGATAGCTTCTACTTCCTAAGGCTTCTAGAACCTACCAGAAGAGCACACCACCAGCTGGAGTCTAGGCCTTCAGTGTGTGAGCTTCTTTGTGGGGATACTTCATGCTCAAACTCCCGCACCCTACTTCTATGGGAATCAGTGCTTTTATTCCTTCCTCATCCGCACATCCCCAGCAGTCCTGAGATATTCACCATGTGCTGATACCAGGCTCTGGGGATGCACACATGAATTCTAATATAGTGCCTATGGTCTCCGACTTCCAGGAGCTCGAAAAATAGAGCAGGGGATGAAGAGAAAGTAGCTATGGCAAAGGCTGAGGCATATGCAATGAGGAGCTTTGAAAACCCACCTGAAGTGTTGCTTTGGCCTGGGCACTGGGGGTTAGCTGTGTTGTGGTTGAGGAAGGGGCATGCATCCATGCACACACACACACACACACACACACACACACACACACACACACGGTGGTTTCCCAAGAGAGATTCCCTGATGCTCTCTTCTCTGGAAACCCCGTGTGCCCAAGACTTGAGCTATAGCACTGAATACCTCGCCTGGCCTCCCCCACTTGCCCATTACTCATGGCTACCCAAGAGAGCAGGCATGATTTATCTGATTGGAGAGTCAGGAGTTCAGAAGGGGAAACTGGGACAGAGTGAGTCAGCTGCTTCTCGGGTGGGTCACTCCCTTCGGAGCCTGAGTGTAGTTTCTAGAAGATGGCTGTTGCCAGAAGGTACTGACCAAGTAGCTGAGGGAGTGATTTCAGGATGGGGAGGGATGGTACTAAGCCCATTTGGCTCGTATATTTAAAGCTACATTCTGTAACCTAGCTGCCCACAGTATTTGCTGTTTTGATCTCCTTTTACCTGATGCTTGTGGTAAGGAAGAAAGTAACAGGACTCATTTGAACCATAACACAGATGATACTTAAGTGTGGTCCATAAGTGGATGGTGGGCATGCAATCACGGCTCTGGCCCCACTGACAGGAAACTACATCCCAGGTCTAAGACCAGAACAACTGACCTGGAGCTCAGATCAGTCCCCCTGCCTTGCTCCTCCCCTACCTTTGCAGCTCCCTTCTGACCTTGCTCTGCAGTGACACAACAGGAGACTGCAGGACAAATGGAATGATTCTGAATGGTTCTGTTCAGGTGTGGACCAGTTCCACATGGTCACCAGCTTTCTTTGGTCTGAGTCCAGAAGCTCACCTCACCTCAGGTGACTCTCAGGATAGCTGCCTATCTTCTTCCCCAAGATACCTTGGTTCAGAAGGCTCCTTAGGAAATGTGTTCTTGCTGGCCCGCCTGAGACACCTTTGCCCTCCCAATGCACATCAGCTTCCCATAGAACTGAACTTTAGGTTGTATTTGTTCCTAGAAAACGCTGTAACTCTATTGTCCTGAACCTCCTGGGTCAAGATTGATGCTTCTTTTTCTCTCGTGATGGATGACCTAGAAGCAGAGAGGGAAGGAACCACCCAGAAAGGATTCACAAAATCCCAGAGAGCCTCCCCCAAAACACCCTTCGTGGTTTCCTTTCAGATATTGTACTTGTCTCATTAATTCGATCAGGCAGTTTCTCAGATGGTAACTAGTTGATTTTGTTATAGTTGATTATATACACATAATATATATTAATACCTGTTTAATTAGCACACACAGTATTAGGTTTCATTATAACTTTTTAAAAAAATAAATTCTTATGTGGCGAGATTTGAACTAACAGATCTTGGCCTGCCTCTGCCTCCTCAGTGCTGGGATTCTAAGCCTGCGCCACCACACCCAGCGTCATTATGGGATTTTCAAAACAATTGTGTGTATGTGTTTTGTTTTGAATTTCATTGCTTCCCTCTTCTTGCCCATGCCTGACCCTTGTACACCTTCCCCCGCGGCTTGTGGTCTCCGCTCTTTCATCCACTCTCTATCCACACTCAAGCTCACTTATGTACACACATGTAAACATTATAAGCTTGGATCTGAGGGGGGGGGAGAAGAACATGGGATTTTTCTATTTCTGACTTTTACCTCACTTAAGGTAATACTTTCCAGATCCATCCATTTTCTCCCACGTTTTGACACAGAAAGCGTTAGAGGCAGTAGTAGCCCAGTAGAGGGAGCTGTTTCAAACATATTGCACAAGCCGGAGGCCAATGGACAATCAACCAAGCAGGTGGTCCTGTGTGTGCTTTGGAAACTCCAACCATAACAGAGCTGCAGGCTGGTCAAGCTCTGAGCCAGACCAAAACTTATGCAAGGTAGATTTCTGGGTTTTGTGGGCTCCCCGGGATTTTGCATCCTGCTTCCTCAGCAGAGCTCAGTCTGAACCCAGTGTGGCAGGTTCCAGTGTAAGCCTTTTGGATTCCTCAGGCAGGTCTCGGTTCCACCACGGTACGGGAGCTGGCAAATTCCGCTGACCCTGCACACATACACACTGAGCAGTGTGCTAGTGATTGAAGTCTTCAGGGAGAAGTCCTGGGTCAGAGAAACCCACAACTCAGGCCAGGGGGACATTAGCAGTGACAGGCTTTGGAAACAGTGGCTAGGAAGGTGACACAATAAAGGAGAGAAAGGGGGAGGCGCGTGGAGGGCTGGAGAGAAGGCTCGGCAGGTAACATTCTTGTTGCGCAAGCGCAAGCATGGGAGCCTGAGTTCTGATCCGCAGCATCCATTCAAAGGCGCAGCCAGGCTGAGCACATCTGTAATTCTAGCTCTGGGGAGGTAGAAACAGAAGGGCCCTGAGCATTTCTGGCCGGGCAGCCTCGCTGAACTGGTGACCTAGGGGTCACCCTAGGAGAGACCCTGCCTTGAAAAATAAGGTGGGAGATGACTAAGATACCTGACATTGATGCTCTGACTTCGACATGTACAAGCACACATGTACACATGCATCTCCCGACACACACACACACACACACACACACACCGATAATGGAGCCTGAACTCACTGAAATGCATCTACCTCCCTAGAGGACTTTGTACTGGACTAGGATGGAATTCGGAATGATCACGGGAGTGATAAGACTTGCTAAATAAATTTCATGATTAAGACAACTGCTGAAATGTGGAATAAATACATCAAGCAAAAGCACTCAAAATCTGCTTGGTTGAGTAGGCATGAGTTCCTTAATGTAAATTTGTCTTGAAGAGGAGTTTTCATATATATGTATATTATACATATATACATATACATGTAAATGTACACATACACATACACATATATGTGAAATATATATACACATATGATATATACACACATATGGAATACATACAGATATACATACATATATAAATACACACATATATATCTTAAAATATATAATTGTATGTGCACATATGTATACAGGTGCCCACAGATGTCAGAAGCACTAGATCCCCCTGCCCTGGACTGGGACCAGAACTCAGGTCCTCTGGAAGAACAGTATGCCCCCTTAACTGATGTCGTCTTTCCAGCCACAGCTGCCATTGTGCGTGCGTGCATGCGTGCGTGTGTGTGTGCATGCGTGCGTGCGTGTGTGTAAGGCATTTGACTGTTAGCAGCCTTGACCCTTGATGCAGGGTCACTTATGTTCCATTACCTTGCAGCAGTAGAAGCCGGTTTTCTGTGCTCACTTGGATGAACAGAGCTTGGGAAGTGTAGTTTGTGCCCAAACCTAGGAAAGGGATGGAGGGTTTGGTAAACAGTCAGTCTTCGTAGTCAGTCTCGGCTAGAAGTATGATCCAGTTACTCTGTGGCAGCAGTCACTAGATTAGAGGTTCTCAACCTTCCTAATGCTATTTCTCACGGTGTGGTGACCTGCAACCATAAAATTATTTCATTGCTACTTCATAACTATAATTTTGCTACTGTTATGAATTATAATGCAAATATCTGATATGTGATCGCCCCCCACCAAAGGGTTCCGACTCACAGGTTGAGAACCACTGCAGTAGACAAGAAAATGCGCTTGAAGACAAAGGCACCATCAGTCTCCTAAATTTCCAAAGTCATAATGAACCTTGGTAACTTTATTTTTGCAAATCCTATTTTTAATAATCGTTCTTAAATGCTTTAACCTCCCTTATAGCCCACCACCCACTAGAGGTAGTGGAAAAGGAAGGATCCAGGCGAAATGGACCTGTTTAGAGAGGTCTCTAGAGCAACTTTTGTCTGTGTTGTCTGGAAATCAGCAGTTCAGTTCACAGGTTAGCAGGCAGCAGCTCGATCCACTTGCAAACACTTCTCAGATACACCAGCAGTTCAGTAGAGTCAAGTGAGCAACTGTGGAAACGGTGACCTAGTAGATACAGCCAGGGCTCAGCCTCGCCTCAAATCAGCAGGAGGGACCTACAGGAACACCAGGAGAAGTTCTCAGCTGTGCCTCTCTCAGGGACGCGAAGATCATGGAAGACTCAAGACCCACAGGTGTTGCACAGCTAGCTGTACCAGCAAGCCAAGCTGTCTCCATCATTATTCAAGTCCATTTATGCCCTCCAGACATCACATGTCCTCCACGTGCCTTACCTCAGCACGTGCATCCAATCAGCCAGAATCCGAGGAGTCCCGACAAATGCAGCTCAACTACGAAATGTAAGGCAGACCAATACATGTATGTCGTTAGCGAAGAATCCTTCATCATGTGTCCTTTCACGTGCTTGCTTTAGCAGAACATCTTTTCACCTGTGTCTGCTTCAGCTAAATGTTCCTTCTCATGTTTGCCCCAGCAAAACACCATTCAATTGATTTCCAAAGAACCCTTAAGTTTCTAGTTCACCTTGGTCTTGAGTGGTACTCTGCTACCATCTTTAAGTCACAGAATACATGGAAAAAAAACATTCTTATGCTGTACACTAGACTCCATAGATAAAGCTATTTGAGGCCAGGTGTCTTTCTGGCTACTGTGGAGACTGGGACCATTTGTGAGAACCATATGCTGCAAAGTACAGGAAGAGAGAGGGGAGGGAGGAGGGGAGGGGAGGGGAGAGGGGAGGGGAGGGAAGAGGGGAGAGAAAAGGGGAGGGGAGGGGAAAGGGGAGGGGAGAGGGGAGAGGGGAGGGGAGAGAGAGGGAGGGAGGGAGAGAGAATGACAGGAGGGTAAGATGCAATTCCAGGAAGACTAAACACATTGCCCCACCATATAACAAAACAGAACAGGAAAACCAAATACTTTAAAAGCCTGGCAAAGCCAAGTGACCCTGGGGGACTACAAGAAGATAAAGCATTGAGACCGCAGATTGTCCCTCCACCCAGAAGTCATCCCCAGTATGGGACGGCCACTCCAGCAAGAGGGACTAGTGACTCAAGCTATCGAGTGTGCTCTATTCGGAGTATGTCTTCCTTTTCTCGCCTGGATCATCAACTGGAAGAGAATTAGAAAGAGAAACTGACAGGGACATTAGTAACCATCAGAAAATGCAGCAAATAAGGAAACAGGATGTCGGATGTGGACATTTTTCCATAGGTTCAGGATTTCTATAATGTACACATGCGTCTTTGCTTTGGTTTATCTTATCTACTTTGAACTCATAAATATTTAGCTTCAATTATAAATAATGCATCTAAAGCTTACCAACCCCAGGAAAGTAGTTATATGACAGCAGAGCAGAGAGGACAGAGGAAGCCAACTGTAAAAAGCTAATATGCTTTTTAAAGAAGCATTAAAAAAAAAAAGACAATTTGCAGCCCCGTGACTCCTGCCCCATCAGAGACCCTATACAGTGTTGACTTTGGACATTTTACATTATAAATGTCTTATAGCACTTAATGCTGGGTTCTGGCGTATTTTGAAATTAAACTTTTTTTTTTTTTTGCCTAGAACCAACTCTTTCACAGAAATTATTCTTAGTTTCCACAAAGTTATGAAAAATAAATTGGAGGGATCTTCTATTAAGATTTTAAAAGCAAGCAAATAACGTTAAGGATAGTATCCAAATCCTTCATCGGTTCTTCTTCTGTTCTCATCCAATATGGGAACACTTAACCACACAGGAAGAAGTGGGTGGATTTGGAAAGCTGCTGAATTCCCTAATTTGAATCAATCCGAATTAAACACAAGCTGCTGTTGTATTAGCAAGTGAAAGACAAACACAACTTATACTGACAGGAGGTGGATGGGAGGTTGGCTGTGTTGCTCGGAAACCCAAGGAGAGAAGGAGTTCTCTGAGATGCGGAACTACTGAGCCATTCCTGTTGCCAGCCCTTGCTCCTCACAGCATCCTGTGTCATGGCTCCTGCCTCAGGACCTGCGGTCCTTTAGACTTCAGCAACCTGAGGTCCAACAGACAGTTCCGTAACTGTCCTACTCAGCTCCCATCCTGCAAACGCTGCAAGAATGAGGTTTATTGAGTGCCATTTCCTTTTTCCACCTTTTGGCTGTTGGCTCAGCCCACTATAGCTCTAGCTCTGAAGAACTGGCTATTGTTCTTAACCACAAGGAAGTGGACAAGCTTCATTAAGATGTGAATTACGGTGCAATGGCCCACGAGTTCAAGACTAGTAAATCAACAGTATGTACAAAGTCAGGTTAAGATACGAGGTTAAGCATCAACTGATGAAGATGTTGTGACCAGAGGCTCAGAGGAACACAGCTTTGTATTATCCTGGGAGAAATGGTCCCGTATCACTGATTGAGTGTTTGCAGAGATATTGCGATACACGAAAACAAGCTGGTGTGGTAGAGGTGGTTGTGGTTGGTACACATGCCAACTCAGATCTTCCAAGGAAGGCTTAGCTCTATAGCCCTGGGGAATGGGGTTGATAGGCAAGCTCTGACAGGATCCCCCTCAGCCAGAGAGTCAGCCTGCCCAAAGCCATGCTTTTCCCCGATTTTAGACCCTCTCAAAGTGTCCAGCCATGCCCCCACCCTCAGCAACCCTGGGTGGTGCCTTGTCACACTCCCACGGCAATGCGACTTCCTCTCTATTCCCAGGCACTGAGAACACCAGGAGCAGGTGAACACCTCGTATCCCTGCTGTTATTCAGTCCCTGTGTCTGAAAGTCCTGCTTCTTATGGCAACTTGGACATGTGGCAAAGCAGAGAGGAGCTCTTCGAGGTCTCCTGTCTCTGTCTTCCTACCCGCCACAGGCTGTCTCTTTTCCCTCCTTGGCCCCCACTCTCCCGGTTCCAGGGTCTCAATGCACACACCAACAACTACCCCTAAGCTCACGGACACTGTGATGTCCCACTCAGAGACCTGCTGGAGATGTACCGGAGTCAGCCCCATACCGATAATTATAGGCCACAAGGAGGGAGGGCGTTGCTAGGTAGTGGTCTCTCCTCATCAGCTCCCAGCAGGTGATTGTCTAGGTGTGGAGGTGGAGGTCTCCCCTTCATCCCTGTATGGCCTTTCCCACTCCTGCTGTCTGGACCTTAGTGGCCCTGGAGGATGCTGGCCCTTGCTCTCGCCACCTGCCTCAGCATCGTGGGCGCTTTCCTTGGGTTCTCTCCCCCCCCCCCACCTTCAAGAAGAGAGAAAAGCGCCAAATCACTTCCATTTATTTCTAAGCCACCTGCAGCGGCTTCCCCTGCAGGTGCGATGCTTTTACCAGAAAGCCCTACTAGAGACAGCTCTCATTCCTATCCATCCTTGGTCTTCCTCCATCAGATGTGTATTCTCCACACATCTGCAAGAATGACTACAGGATGTCTCACTGGATATGCTTCCAAGGAGCTGAGAGAAATTTATGGAGGGGGGGAGGGAGCTAGTATTCATGGGGACTTACTCTATGTCAAACATCCTGCTGAGTGCTTTACATATTTATTTCATTTAATCCTTATAACACCCTTAAGAGGTTGGTATGAATGGCTGTATTGAGCAAGTGAGGAAACCCAGGCTTAGGGAGGTAAGCGATTTGGCTCAGCAGAGGGAAGTTCAGATGCTGTCTCACTCCAGAGCTAGATGGAGCATCTCCTAATACCAGAGAGAGAGAGAGAGAGAGAGAGAGAGAGAGAGAGAGAGAGAGACAGAGACAGAAAGAGACAGAGAGAGAGAGAGAGACAGGGACAGAGACAGACAGAGAGAGACAGGGACAGAGATAGAGACAGAGAGCCCACAGAACTGACTGCTGTTCTCAGAAAAAGCAGGACAGACAGCGAGAATGGACAGATGGACTCAGGGGAGAATAATGTTCTCTTTTCTCTCTTTAAAGGACTCAGCCACAGCTCCAAACTGAACTGGGAAGCAGATCCGAACGTTTGAGGCTGGTTGGCCTCATTTTAATCGTGCGCCTAATAATCTGTCATCATTTAAAGTCCATTTCCTGCGCACCTGCACCCAGGGTGCATCCAGAGGCTGAGGCTCCGAGGGAGGAACCTCCAGACTCCCTGCTCTGCAGCCTCTCTGCCACGTGTCCCACTTGCAGCCGCGCATGGCTTGCGGGTACCATGGCTTCTGCAAGGTGCAAGGTGGGAACGGGGAGAGAGGACACCCTCTGCCTGTCGCAGGCATTCCTGACATGTCAGCCATTAGGGGTGACAGAAATAACAAAAAGGACAGAACGGTGGATGCGGCGTAATTTGTTTCATTTAATGTGGGAGAGACGTGGAGACGGGCAGTTTTCCATGACTCTCTGCTTGGATGTTTTTCTACTCTTGAGGAAATTCACAGACATCAAATCTCATACCCAGATGCTTAACACTGAATCTTGCTCTGACAGGTTAGTGACAGGCAGGATTTTCCTTCATTCCTATTGTTCCAGGTTTTTTCAGGGAAAGCATTATATGAGTAAGGTGACTTAGTTAAATAATTTAATATATGCATCTATATGGCTCTATATTGGGTCATAAATCAAAAGCCCAAAGAAGGGGACAGTGAAATTCCAAGATCCCCATTTGCTTATCCTGCCTGCTGGGTGCCAGAACTCTCGCTCATCCCCCTTAGAGGGCCTGGGGTTTCCAAGGCTCCAGTTACAATGCTGTCTTCTGTGTTTCCCTAATCCAGCTCTGGGAACTGGGGAACTGCATTTTCTTTCAAGTGTCTTTACGGTACCTGTCTGCTTGTTCAGAATACTGGACTGGGAAAGAGAGCAAAATCTAAATCTGTCTTTTAAAACTTCTGCCAGTGGAGTCTGGAGCCCAGCAGATTGGGATGAGACCCCGACTCCCCCACTGGTGAGCTGTTTCCCCTTGGATACATTTGGCTCTCTTGCTATGAGCCTCAGTTACTCATCTGTAAAATGGATGTTGTTATGCATGACTCATGCTACTATCGGGATGAAGTGGAGGTAGGGCTGCAGAGCCCTTCAGCACGGGGAGATGCCCTGGACAGGACCAGGTAGGAGAAAAGGCAGCAAATATAGCACCACAAGCGCACGGGTAGGGTCCTGAAAACACTGCTAAGTGAAAGAAATCCACAGGCAAATCTCACTTGTTATCTACTCTCTTTTATAGAAAATGCTGAGACCAGTCAATGCTTTGGAGATGGACTATTGAGTAGCAACTGCTGAGGGTTGGAGGTTCGAGGCCTAGGACTGACTACTAATGGGCATGCTATGTATTTGGGAGTGACGCAATCATTCCGGAAATAGTCATAAGGGTTGTATCTACAGCCTATGAATATACCAAAAGCCCACTGAACTGCAGACTTTAGAGGGCTGGATTTTATGTATGTGAGTTTACATCTTTAAGAATGTTTAATAGAAATGTATTATGCATCTAAAATCTTGGACTGTGAAACCAGTCCATCTGTGGAGTCTCTCCCACTCGCCAGCTCTGCAAGAAGAAGGAAATGTCATCTTGTTGGAAGCCTGTGCTGCTTTCTAGGTAAATCATTTGTTCTGCAAAGACTGCACAATAAATGTCAACCCAGTGCAGTTCTGGCGTTCGTGGGGGCTGTAACCGAGGGCCCTCATCTTTCTGCGTGGGGAGGCTGAACAGGGTGGATTTATGGGCAGAAAGAACCAAGCGAGCTTCCCTTAAGCCAGAGTTTCTCGGTATCTTAGCTCTTCTGGGAGGTGGTCCAGGTAGTAAGTGAGATATCTTCTCTCCATCTGTGATAGGAAAACAGGAGCTGCAAATGGAAAAAGCCGCTCAGATTAGCTGTGACTATCGATGTATCATAGTCATTGGTTAGTAATGAAAATGAGGACCAGGGTATCTGTGCACACGTGTGCATGGCCCATGACCCCATTACTCAACTCACATCACGGGAGGAAGAGGATGAGGACTTTACTGAAGGGAAAACAGGGATGAGTCAGTGAGTATTCTAAGACTGGGATGTATTAATTATGGAATTTCATTGAGTCCATTCATTGATTCCAAAGTATGATTGAAAAAATACACAGTCTTCAGGCACAGTCTCGGACAAGGCTGTCAGCACCACTTAGGGACAGTTTCAGCATGAGCAGGGCTACAAGATCCTCATAAAAAATTATTCACTGTTTGAGATGTCCGTGTAGATTTGTGGCCTTTCGCTTTGTTTTTTGAAATGATTAAATACGTGTGTTTTTAAAAAATCAAAGACTTTAGTCTTTGGTTTTTAATTTCTTCCAGATTTATGGCTGGCCAGTATTGCTATATGTCCTACTGTGTTCTTCGGGGATCTGGGGCTCAATTAATGTCTAGTGAGGGGGAAAAATTCTTTTTTTTCCCACCACATTAAAACATTAAGGAATTTAGCAAATTATTTACTAGAAAAAATGTGAGGTGTGTGTGTTGTGTGTGTGTGTGTGTATATGTATGTATGTATGTATGTGTGTATGTGTGTGTTGTATATGTATATATGTGTATGTGTGTGAATATATGTATGTGTGTGTTGAGTGTGTATGTATGTATGTATATGTATGTGTGAATGTGTGTGTGAATGTGTGTGTGTGCGCACGCTAGTGAAAGGTACACATGGATGTGTCCATGTTGGTCTATATTCAGATCAGAGGTTGGCCTCCATCCCTCAGGCACCACTGCCATTTCCTTTCTTTTTTATTTGAGATGGGGGGGGGGTGTCTCCTGGCTTAGAACTCACAAATAGGCTAGGCTGGCTGGCTGGCAAGTCCCAGAATCCACTTGTCTCCCTGACCCCAGCACTTGGATTCACACACTCAGCTTTTTAACTGGGGCTCAAAATACAGGTCTTCATGTTTGCTTTACCGCCTGAGTCATTCCCCACTCCCAGCCCTACACAGAAGCACTGCTTTTAAAACCCAAATTTTGGACGTGTTTGTTTGCTTATTTGTTTTGGCACAGCCAAAACCATAAACCAAATTGAATTGGTTCAAATTTCACACAGACCCTTGCTTGACTTTTGGGCTCCATGATCTTTCTCTCTCTCTCTCTCTCTCTCTCTCTCTCTCTCTCTCTCTCCTTTCTTTCTTTTTTCTTTTCTTTTCTTCTTCCTCTTCCTCTTCTTCCTCTTCCTCCTCCTCCTCTTCCTCTCCTTCCTCTTCTTCTTCCTTTTCTTCTTCCTCTTCCTCTTTCTCTTTTTTCTCTTCCTTCTCTCCCTCTCCCTCCCCTCCCCCCACCTCCTCCTCCTCTTCCTCCTCCTTCTTCTTCTCCTCCTCCTCTCCTAGGCCTTTAGATTCTTTCATATGCAAAACTAACTCAATTAGAAAGACTAGATCTTTTTTTTAGTAGATTTTGTGACAAATAATGAAGTTCCCAGCTTTCAACTTGACATAGTAGATGGCTGGGGTGTGGTGGCTGTTCTGTGCTGCTTGTCTGAGTGTTCAGGTCATATGAAGGCGTATTTCCCTCCCTGCTTGGTCTAGCTGTAATAGCACAGCCTGGAGTACCCGCAGCCTTTCTGGAGTCTCACTGGATGACACAATCAAGCCCTAAACCCAACCAAAACAACAATCAAACACTACCTGTTAAATCTGCGGTCTTATAACTGGTTCAATACCGTGTTTCTAGAACCTTCCTTTGCATGGTTTCTCTGTGTTTAGAACTGCTATCCCATTTTCAGGCTAGTAGATCAGCTCTTCTAATGCCTTCCTCTTGTGACTGTTGCCGCTGGCCAGGTCAAAATAGAGAGAGATTCCAGGCCCACCCTTTCTCTAGCCAGCACCTTAATGAATCAAGCTCTGGAGCATTGGTTCTCGACATTTCTAGTGCTGCGACCTTTTAATACAGTTCCTCATGTTGTGGTGGCCCCAACCATAAGATTCTTTTGTTGCTGCTTCATAACTGTAATTTTGCTACAGTTCATCATAATGTAAATATCTGATATACAGGATATCTGATGTGTGACCCCAAAGGAGTCTTGACCCACAGGTGGAGAAGTGCTATTCAAGCGTCTCCCTGCATCAGCTTCCCTGACTCTGCGCTTTCTCAGAAGCTCACCCATTTTCCTATGGCATATCTAGCAAGTGCAAAGCTGACGACCTTCTGCAGTCGTCTCCTCCTGATCCGCTCTTCCCTAGAACCATTTCTGCTCCAAAGAATGAAGAATAATTTTTTTTAAACAGTGAAACTTCCCCTCATTTACTAAAAAAAAAAAAAAAAAAAAAATTCTCTTCTTTTTTATTGCTACAAGAAGAGGTTTAATCTTCTTAAGATTCCTTAAAATAGCTTTACTGTTTAGGATCATCTTTGCCAATATATCTCCTATGGAAAAACTCTCTAACTAGATCAGGATTGAATTTAGCTGCAAATGAAATGAAGTTCAAAATCACAACCATGTTTTCGATGGAGTACTAAGGTTTTGGGGTATTATTTGGAGATCTCTTTGACTTGTAAGCTCATCTTTAGTAAAGACAGAAGTCTAGAAAGACAGATGTCAACATTCTACGGCATCTGACCAAATCTTACCCATTACTTGTGTGTACTGTGTCTGTGTGCCTATGCCTGTGCCTGTACCTGTGTGTGTGTGTGTGTGTGTGTGTGTGTGTGTACATGCAGAGATCTGAGGAGGGTGTCATGTGTCTTCCTTTACCACTCCTGCTCCCCTAAGACAGAATCTTTCCTTGAACCTGAAGCTCACTGTTGCAGCTAGACTAGCCAGCCAGTGAGCTCCGGGGATCTACTTGTTCCTAGTCGCTAGCGTTGGTGTTACAGGCATGTCTATAAGTTATCAGCCATGTCTAGCTTTTATGTGGACCTTTAGGATTCACATTCAAGTCCTTCCAATTACACAGCAAGTTCTTTTTACCCACTGAACCATCTCTGTAGGCACTGTGTTTCTCTAAGTAAAGTTTCATTTGAAGTTAGCCCCAACTGCTCATTTCCATGTTGAGAGTGCACTTGGCATAACCAGGTTATTTCAACAGAGATGATATGTAGCCAACAGAACCAAAAATATTTCCTATCTTGACCTTTGTGGAAAAGCTTTCTGACCCCAGAGCTTGGGCACTTGCAATGTGTGGTTTACGCGAACATAGAGCATGGTGGTAAATCCAAGACCAGCCTGTCACTTACCACAAGTGCAGTTGGACTATTACATCACCCCTCTCAGATGGACTAAGGCTGATATCACAAAGCTGTCATGACTCATTTTTAAGACAGAGTTTTGCTGTGTAGCTCAGGCTGGCATCTAATCCATGATTCTCCTGCCAAGTACTGGGATTACAGGGTATGAACCACCACACTAGCTCCCATTATGATTATTAAAGGACACAATATGTAAAACTCTCCGCACAGTGCTTGGCATAGCAAGCTGTTATTTTCCTCTCTCCTATTGTTCTCTCTGCTTAGTGACTGATTAGAAAATAATACTGGATTTATTTGGGCTTACTTATTGAGTAATTCCTGAACAATAATAATATTTGTAGTTTAGATACGATCTAGGCAGGAAGACTATGACACGTGAATGGTTTCAAGATTCTTCAAGCACTGCTGCCAGTTTTACACACTGTTCATTTTATTCACAAGTGACATAAAACCAAAGCAAAGTGACTTTTGGAGAAAGAACGGTATCTATTGGCTCCCATTAACTAGAAGAGTCAGTGGGCTAAAGCTTTGATACGCGGTGAGCCTGGACACACGCAAACTACATCAAGAACTCTCTCTCTCTCTCTCTCTCTCTCTCTCTCTCTCTCTCTCTCTCTCTCTGTGTGTGTGTGTGTGTGTGTGTGTTGTGGAGAGAGTGGGGGGGGTTCAAGCTCAGGTTTCCCCCCTATGCTGCTGTACACTCATGCCTTTGCAATGAACCAAAATGTAGCCCTGGGGGCAAATCCTAGCTGTGACCTGTTTCAATACAGTCTGTGGGTTAAAAAAAACTGTCTGTATTTTTACTGTCATAAAAACTGTAGAAGGGAAGACTGTTAAACAAAAGGGATGGTTAATGGCAAAGCCAAGGACAATGTTCATCTCTTCCTTAAGACAGTAGTAGTGGTGGTAAGAGGAGGAGAAAGAGAAAAAAGAGAGGGAGGAGAGGGAGGAGAGGGAGGGGAGGGAGGGGAGGGAGGGGAGGGAGGGGAGGGAGGGGAGGGAGGAGAAGGGGGGAGGGGAGGGAGGAGAGGGAGGAGAGGGAGGGGAGGGAGGGGAGGGAGGAGAGGGAGGGGAGGGAGGGGAGGGAGGGAGGGGAGGGAGGAGAACTCATGGCTTAGCAGCTCAGGCACAAATGGATCAAACCCTGTCCACTGCTTCCAGGAAGAGCATGAAAGCCACTGTAATGGGGCCACATCATTTCCTGTGCTGCCTTCTGTTTCTTTTTTCTCATCTGTCTTCTCCAATATCTGAACACAAGCATGGTCAATGGCCTCCACAAGTCATCTTTGGCTGCCCTGGAGTCCTTAACCTTAGTGTCATGCTCACCTCTCCAAGCGCTCCGTTAGTCCTAACCAGGGACCGCTTTTGCTGGTTCCCTTTTCTCCCCCCGAGTCGTTCCTTCTCACGCTCAGTCACTTTGAAGATGAGTCCTTTGCAATGCAGCCCTTGGGAGAAATCCTAGCTGTCCCAATACAGTCTGTGGGTTAAAGAACATGTCTATATTTCTCTATCTCATATCCGAGTGTGAGGAGACAGATCTGTTGATAAATTTATCTTCTGTGATGTTTGATCTATAGGAATCCTGGGTCTCCTGGGTTGAGGGCTCTCTAATGCTTCCTCTATCGGGAACACTGAGGACACGAGAACTATTTCTATGCTAATTTAATACCTAAGGACTTCACCACGTAGGAAGAGTGACCTGGCAACCCACATTGACGGGAGTGGTCCTAGAATTCCAAAAAGTTTCTCCACTTAGCTCACTTCAAGGACTCAAGCTTCCTCAAAAAATTCCTTTTATGTTTGTTTATTTTTGCTTTTTGTTTTTTTCTTTTTTTTTCCCTCAGGGAGAGTATATTCATTTCCTTTACCACTGTCACTATGGGTAGCAGCTTCGTGCGGGGGTATTAACTTTTCTTTCTGTCCTGCACTAACCATTAAATCTAGACAGCTTGGCTTGTGAGATCATCTAATACCCCAGGCAGCCCCAAGCATGAGTCTGCAAGTTATACTCTGGTCTCCAGTTTCATTTCATTTTCGGCTCATGGGATTTCCTCTTCACTCTTTTGAGCTCAGCTGGACATTTAGAGGGATGCTAGTTGGATTTTATACTGCTTTTACAGGTGCCCTCTAGCAGGAGGGTCTGTATCATCATGCACTCACCATATTGTCCCAAATGGAAATCCCATTAGGTCGGTAGAATTCCACGTGAGATCATTTAACCTCTGTGGCCACTCAGGCTAGCAAACACTGAATGAGGTGCCCACAAGATGTGTGTAGAGACATGCCTGGGGAGTGCCCAGGGGAACGCAGGCAAGCCTGTTGCCAGCGGGTTTTAAGGATCAGGAGTCGATCTACTTCTGTGTGGTGGAAAGTCAATGGAAAGAACCTGCTCGGGAGTCGTAGCCGCCACTAACTTTATACTTGAATTCTTTTATCTCCTAAACTGGCAGCTCTGGGTTTATTATTTAACCCTTCCTTTCTCAAAATGCAAAACAGGGAATCACCTGGAGACAGGTAACCTGTGCCAAGGGCTGGCCCAGTGCAGTGTGCCCTATGCATGCCAGCCCTGAACAGAGTTGATTTAGAGAAAGGACCAGGGCTTCTGCCCAGTGCTCTGTAGCTGTCAGTTCAGGTGGAGTTAGAGAAAGGACCAGGTCAGTTAAGTGCTCTCCATGGTCTTACACAAGATTAGAGTCAGAAGAAGGAATGTCCTACAGGATAATCAGACTCCTTCCTGAACAGGGAAAGGAAATATAGGTGTGAAGGAGGAATTCAAAGCCTGAGGTTTCTACCTTCTCAACTGAGAACTTTGGCCAGGACTTAACAGAGAGGAAAGCTGTAAAATTCTAAGAAAGGCTCACTGAACTGCAGAATGGAATAGTGATGAATTAGAGTGCATTGGTCTTTAAAGGAGATCTTTCAGAAGGGTCTTAAGGGTGGCTCTGGGGCCAGCGGAGCTCAGGTTTGAAAGGGTGTGGGAAAATGATCAAAGGACCTTGGCCTTCAACCTCAGTAGAGATGGCAACTGGAGGCAGGCAAAGGTCTCTAGCCTTGGTCACTTGAGAGCTACACACACCGTTAGTCCTCTATCTAATCCCGGAGAGGGCAGTATTAGAGCGCCAGACACTTTCCTTATTAGCTTCCAAAGCCAGAATATCAGCTCTGGAATGGAGATCAAACAAAAAGACTACACAAACTGATGTAGCATGTGACTGTGAGATAGGTTTCTTTTACAGGCTGGAATAAGATTGTAAAACCTTGAACTTATTTGTTAAAGTATTTATCAAATGGGCCGACAAGAACTGTGTGGTGTTTCTGGATAGGTTTGTTGTGGAGCATGTTAATCAGCAGGGTGCTCTGCCGCCTGGCCTGCTTCCTTCTGAGAAGGGTCTGGGCCATGGGAAGTGTGTCCCTCACTCAGCAGCCTAAGAGGCACAGAGGTGATGACGGCCAGCTCTCAGCAACCCTCCACTTAATTTTTTGAAAGATTGCCAACACTGGCGGGAGCAATTATCTCTGAGCTTTGAACGAGGATTGCATAAGGTTCCATTGCATTCAAATTGAAAACTTGATACATAGTTAAGCTGGGATTTACACAACTCAATTGCCCCCCCCCCCGTACCCCCCCCTCTATTTAGGCACAAGTAGAAAGTCCATTATTACCATCTGTGCTTCATGTAAACACATCGAATCTTCTAGTTTGATTTTCTTCTTTGCAAGAGGCTAGCATCCTACATTGTGTCATTTTTGAAGAATGGCCATTATGCCACTGGGAAATTCAGCAGGTTGAGAATAAGAATAGCACATTTTGCCTAAATATAGGCAGGAAAACCTGAGAGCTTGGCCCAAGAGGGAGCCCCCCCCCCCATCACGGAAGGTGCGAAAGCCACCTTCAGAGCTTTTCTTATGGGACTTAACCACACAATACTAGATCTATTGCGATTTTAAAAAATATTTGAAACCAGGCACGTTCCACTTTAATCCCACTTTGTATCCTGGGCTACAAAATGAATTCCTTGCCAACTGGGCAACAGTGTAAGGCTCCATCTCAAAACCAAAACCAAAACCAAAACCTTTGTGCAATGTAGTTCAATTTTTTAAATGAACTTTGCATTTATATAAACTCGTTTTTTTTTTAATGGAAGTCAATTTCTCAATTGTGGTAGATGAAAAAAATATGAACAATATGGCTCCTGAAGAATGGTGGCAGAATAAAAGAATAGGGATTCTCCTCTGTATTTGTTTATTTTACGTATGTGAGTACACTGTAGCTGTCTTCAGACACACCAGAAGAGGGCATCAGATCCCATTACAGATGGTTGTGAACCACCATGTGGTTGCTGGGAATTGAACTCAGGACCTCTGGAGGAGCAGTCAGTGCTCTTAACCACTGAGCCATCTCTCCAGCCCCTAGTCGAGGATTTTAGACAATGTTTTGGTTATTCATCTCCCTCCCCCAGCTCCACCTAGATCCCCCTCCCCCCTCACCCTCTATATCTCCCTACTCAACATTCTGCCAAGTTAGAGATGAAGGGGATGATAATTGGTTGAGAATGAGCATGCTGGTGCACAATGAGAGAACTTCTCATGAGCACACACTCTACTTCATTCTAGAACTGATTGATGTTCAACAGTTATGGAAGAAATCTCCCCACAACCACATGTGAACATTACACGTGGCAAATATGCAAAATTAGCAAACTTGGGAGGTGAGAGATAGACAGAGGAGAAGCACAAGTTGGAAAATGTTCTCATCGTTCATAACCCAAGTCATTCAATACTGTGGAAAACTGAAACACGTTCCTAAAAAAATAATGACTCCAACCTTTTCACATTTTTCATGACTTCTTTTCTTAACCTTTTTCCCCCAAGAGGGAGTTTTAAGGAAATAAAATCTCTTGTGTTAAAGAGCATTGAACAAAAGGGCAACAATTTCTTCAACTTCCTAATGTTAAATTCAATTATTTTAGTGTGCACAAATATGCTCATATTTCTGTAAAGCTATCTCTTCTTGAGTCTCTCTTTCACACTCTTAGTAGCGTGTCTATGTACCTATCTACATATTTACCTACCTACATATCTATCCATCTACATACCTCTAGCTATCTACCTATGTTTATCTCTATCTATATATACATATATATGTCTATCTATTATAGTCTATCATCTTCTATTTTTCTGTACTGTCTATCTATCTACCTATCTATCTATCTATCTATCTATCTATCTATCTATCTATCTATCTATCTACCTATCTATCTATCTATCTATCTATCTATCTATCTATCTATCTACATATATAGAGAGACAGATTCTTGCCCTGCCCTCTGTCACCCAAGTTTACTGGCATCATCCCATTGAATTTTTACAACACACCCATGAACTAGGTGACATTATTGGCATTCTGTAGAAAAATGCATTTTATTCTGAAATCCCTTTGGGAGAAGACAAAGGCGCTAAAGCAACGAGGGCAAAGAATTGCAATACACACATGATGAAAACAATTGAAATGAATATCACTAATGTCTCTGAAAGTCTAACTGAGGGCAGGGGCAGACCTTCCTAGTTCAGGAGGCCTGGGGCCCTGAAAAATGGAATCCACAGGCTCCTAGAAGTTAGGAGTGGCTGGATTTCCCAGCCTTTTGAAGAGGGTGATCCAGAGTCCACACTGCAGGAGAGAAGGCTAGAAGAACAAAGTTCAGAAGGCCCTATGCCAAACCCTACAAAATTAGCATATTCAAAACAAGTTGGCAAAGAAAGGGTTTGAAAACTCTCAGCAGGGCAGCCAACTAAAGCCACTGCCACTGCCAAAGGCACAGGGCCACTCCAGAGTGTAGGAAAAAATCTGGCTCATTAGGACACCAAAACACACTCCAGGGTGGAGCTTTAGGATGCTAATGAGGCATGTGACACACAGTTATATGTAGAACCCCACGAAACAGATAGAGCATGTATGAAAGATGCTGAACATCACCTGTCTGTAAGGACCATCTGCCACTCGCCAGGGCGTTTCATCTTTAAACTGTCCCTGCTTCCTTTGCAATCATGCACATGTTTATTTCTTTGTTCTGAGACACAAGAACCGGGAACCTCTCTCTCTCTGAGGGTGCCTTCTGAACCCCACTAGCATACAATATCACTGGGAGCAGGTGCCATCTAAAGTTGGGCCTCTGGCGATCCAAAACTAAGAACTAACGCTCTAAGAAAGATAAACTTGGGGAAGGAGAAAACCCAACAGCGCACCACTGGTAGCAGGTGTTCATTGGGTGACTGTGGAGGAGAAGGAAAGGATGACTGAAGGGAAGGGAGAAAGGCAGGAAGGGAAGGAAGAGAGGGAGGGAGGGAAGGAAAGGGGAGGAGAAGGGGAGGGAAGGAAGAGAGGGAGGGAAGGAAAGCTTTTATAGCCTCTCTTTTATAGGCTCTTCCCGCATACCAGTAGCATCTTTGGAGCATTGGTACCCCTTTCCCACCTAGCATGAGACACATGAAGCAGGAGGCTGAACTGCCTCCTGGATCCATGGCAAAGAGACTGCACTCTCCGGATGATGAGGTAAAGGGCCAGAATTCTGCTTAAGGCATAATCAATGTCCTAGATGGCCTCATAGACTTCTCCACAGCAGAGAAATGCCCAGTGTTCAGCAGTTGCATATTGAGATCTATGAAACAGCAGCCTGGCTCTTGACCAGTACCAGCTGACCCAACAGGCTCGAATAGAAGCTGTAGCTATCAAGATACTGAAACCATAGACATTTCTGGTGTGTTGTCTTCGTTATTTTGGAATGCCATAATTCTGGAAGTCTGACAGGCTTGGTGGGGCTATTGGGTTGAACGACTACCAGCTCCGAAAGGATTTGGGGTCCTAGGTATAGTTAGACTATTAAGGGTTAAGGCATGGTATTTGATCCCGTCTCCCTCCTCATGTCTTTGCTTTCTCTGTTTTGAGTTGCCTCTCAGGCAGGCCCTTTCTATGAACTGAACGCTGAAAGTTTCTGGCTCCCATAACCCTTAAAGACAGCTGGACCCATGGCAGGGAAACTCCTTATTATTACCAGGGCTCTTCTAGGAGCCTCAGAACCGATCACTGTTGGACTATCTCTCCATCTCTAGCCAGTCATCTTCATGGAAGAGAATATGCTCTGAAGTAGGAAGAGAAGAAGCTCACCAAAGAACGTTCTAGACATCTTGGTTCACTGTTGCTTTGTTTTTGAAACAGGATCTTACTCAGTTACTCAGACAGGCCTGGAACTCACAGTGCAACTGACCTTAAACTTGCGGTGGTCTTTTGCTTCAGCCTCTGGAGATTAGAGGTGTGAGGTGGGGGTGAGAGCTGGCTTCCTGGTTCAAAGGAAGGACCTGAACTATGTTTTCACACAAGGAAAGGACAAAGCCACTCTCTCTGTGGCTCTTTTGATTTTAGTTCCTTGTTGTTTGTTTGCATTTGGTTTTTTTGTATGAGGTAAGGTCACTATGTAGTCCAGGCTGGGCTCCAATTCAAAATCTCCCTGCCTTAGTTTCTCAGATCCTGGGCTTATGACTGTGTGTCATTATGATTAGCCGGGATGGGGGCTGGGAGGAACATTCGCGTGTGCTGTTATCCCCACAAGTCAGCCACCTTGCTTTTTGAGGTTTTCACTGTCCTGGAACTCAGGCAGTGATCCAAGCTGGCTTGGAGCTCACTGGGTAGAATGGATGGCTGGATGGCTGGATGGCTGGATGGCTGGCAGGCTGAATGCCTGCTGAGCTTGGCCATTGATGGAAGGATCAATGTGTTTCCACCTCCCCTGTCCTGGGATTATGACATGCCACACCAAGCTCAAGTCTTTATATCAGTTCTAGGGCTCCTCATGCTTGCATAGAAGTATTTTACTAACATAGCCCCAGTTACAGGGGACCGTTTTCTTTAGATACTATTAACCCTGTTCATGAGGGTCCCACTGTCATGATTTAATTAGGCCCCAGTGGTCCCCTTCTCTTAATACTGTCACCTGGAGAAAGGAATTTACTGTGTGAGTCTAAGGAAGAAGCTCACATTTGGGTCACATCACCCTTCCAAAAATAGTTCTTTACTAGATGTTGTTATTTTGTTTATGATATGATGAAATCGCTTCTCATGACCACTTTAAAAACAAACATGAGTCCCGTCTTCTGGGATATTCTAAAGCTATTGTGAGGAGGTCTAAGACAATCTTCAGGCTCACAGGAAGCAATTTGTACATTGTGAGAGAGCTTGCAAAGACTGGGCGTGGCTTGGTTGCCTTCACCAGGGCCTTGAGGAAAAGCAGAGGTAGCATCCTGAGGATTTCCACATGCTGCTGTTGCATTCAGTGGAGAGAGAGAACTCAACTATTGTCTAGCTGCTCATCGGAGCCTGCAGCAGGCTTTAAAGGCTGAGAGGACTTCTATAGCCTCACATATGGGCCAATTAGGCTTTTATGGGTCTAAGACATGAAATACTCACTGCTAGAGTTGGTTCCAAGTAGGGAAAAAAAACAGAGTAATTTGTCTCTGAAGAAATGTGGGAGCGTTTGCCACCACATCCTGTTTTGCACACTGCCCTGTGCCATGCCAGCTTGTTGTCTGGACAAATTTATTCTCAACGGTGGAGGGACATATGCTTGTAATTTTATGGGGCGGGAGAGGCACTGGAGATAAGGTAGAAACTGTCACTGCAAGATGAGCCAGGGATGCTGTTTCCCAGTGCCAGGTTCCAAGACACAACCTTCCTCCTGTCCCTCCCCATCCCCTCTCCCTCCCCATCTCCCTCCCCTCCACCCCAAGCTACCAGCTTCAACAAAACTGATCAGAAGTCTGTGCAAACTTCTGCCACCTTCTCTGATCACTTTTCAAGGGACACATCAACATTTGTTTTGTGCCTGTCCCCTCTGCTGCCCCGACTGGGCGAGTACTGACCATCAAGAGGGTTTTATTTACTTGGGTAAACAAATAGCTGGGGAAAAGAGGGCGGAATTGATGGTGGTGGCGGCGGTGGTCTTGTGCAGTGGTCAGCGGAGAGTATCGTGAGGCCCAGCTGAAAGCCTGGAACGGTTTGCATCGCTTTCACTACCTGCTCAGGTTGTGGTCGCCTGCTTGGGCCTTGCCAACCAACACACTGGCTTGCTTCAGGAAAAGAAAATTTTTGTGACTATCCTTTGACTCAACCAACCCTCACTCCCTACCCCATGCTGAGGACTGAATTCAGGCTTCGTACAGAGTAGGTCAGGGTTCTATAGTCCATCCCTAGCCTACATTTACATCCCTAAATCCATTGACTTAACTCTTTAAACCAGTGATTCCCAACCTTTCTGTGACCCTTTAATACAGTTTCTCAGGTTGTGGTGAGCCTCAACTATAAAATTATTTCATTGCTACTTCATAACTGTAATTTTGCTACCGTTAAGAATGGTAATGTAAACATCTGTCTTTTCTTATGGTCTTGGGGCCACCCCTGTAAAAGGGCCATTTGATCTTTAAGGAGTCACAGCCTACAGATTGAGAAACACTGCTTTAAACTCTTACTCAGATTCTTTAAGCACGTCTTTCTCTCTATTAAGTCTCAATTTTTCTCATCTGTGAAATGGGATTAGTAACACATAGCTTTGGGGGTTGAGAGAGGATAAAATAATGTAACCCACGTACAACAGCCAGCATACTCTCAGGAGAAGAGGGTACTAGTGAAATGTAGGCTGCCACATGTACAAACAGTGTCATGTTTGTGGATTCATGCTGTGTGTACCTCTGTGGCCCTTCCAGAGAAAGATGCTCATGTCTGCAGTGTCTCTACTCAGCTCAGGCGCCACCCAGGTGTCTGGTGACAAGACTATTTGGAGCCACTTTAAATACAGCCATAGAGAGCTCTCCCTGATGGCCAATCTGTTTCTCGGCCACAGAGAGTCCATTTAGATAACAGAGGCAAGACTGAGATGTAGGGTGGCTGATATCGGTCCAGATGAGGCAGATTGGGAGGTGAAATAAAAGCCCTGTGCTGCCCATTCTCTTCAGGGACACCTTCGTGTGAGAGGTGAGGTGGGCCTCGCATGCACGCGCTTCCCATATAAGGCAGCGGCTGGTCCCTGAGGCAGGGAGGGGCAGGGGAATGTGGAGCCTCTCTTTGCGGACGAAGACACCCAGGTTGAGAGAGGTTGTCTCATCCACGATCCCACAGTGAGATGGAGATTGGACTCAGTACAGAAACTCGGGTCTTCAACCTTGAAGACCCACAGTGTTTTCTCCAGTGGGGCCAGTGAACACGGCTAGAGCCTGAGATCAGTAATGTCATACAAGTCCCAGAGCAAAGAAGTTTCTGGAAGCAGGAATTCCTCAAGGAAGGAAGAAAAAGAATGTTCCTGTTCTGTTTTAAGCGAAATGAAATGTAACCTCAAACACAACTTGGATATATGTTTATTAAAAGGAAATTTAAGCACTTATAAACTAAACAAAATAAAAAATTAAGAAGCCCAGGCCTCTCATCAAACAGAGTCTCTTCCCCCATCCCATTCACCTAGAGGTGAACCTGTTAGTCCCCAGGGCGTCCAGGTAGCCACGGTATAGCTATGAGTTTTTGTTATCCACAGGTGACATTGTGAATCCACACTGTTTAGCGAGATGTGTCTATTTTTCTTAATAACATACCATGTGCATCTTCTGGCTTCCACACATGTAGCTCTCCCTCAGTGCTGTAAGTGGCTCTGTCAGCAGGGCACGATGCCTCACGCTGGTAATTCCATCCCTGAAGAGGCTGAAGCAGGAGGATCGTGAGTTCAAAACAGACTACTCAGTGGGTTCCAGACCAGTGTGGGCTACATAGAAAACCTTGTTTGTTTTTAAAGCAAACAAACAGCATTAAATATTAAATGGCTCTGCCGTGTTTGACTAGATTAGCAATTCTCAATCTGTGGAACCTGACCCACTTTTCTCAGGAGTTGCCAAGCCCACTAGCATATCAGAAATTACATTCTGATTCATAACAGTAGCAAACTGTTAGGTTATGAAGTAACAACAAATATAATTTTATTATTGGAGGTTATCACATCACGAGGAGCTGTATGAAAGGGCCATGGCATTAGGAAGGTTTAGAAGCACTGGACTAGATGAACAACTTTTTAACCAGCTCTCTAAAATGGATACACACTGCAATCCTGCATTTTCACACAAATAGGAACAAGCCAGCAATAAGCATCACGTTCAAACCCTCCGTGCATCTGTGAGCCCACCTTCCATGAATCTTCTAGCACTGGGTCAGAGGACATGTATGCTTCAAATTGATAGATTTAATTAACTCCGCTTTCAAAGCCTGAGCGCTCTTTCCCACTGGGCATGCAGGCCCGCCTGTCAGCACTATCAGCTATTCCCACACTGTTCTCGGCGTGCTGTTTTCCTGAGCACTCGTGAATTCAGAGTAGAATTCAGCATCCGTTTGTTTGCCGAATAGTCAGTCTTATCGTGAACCAGTTGCTTTTCTATTTTATCTCCTTTTCTGCCCCATTTTTGTTTCTTTTCCTTCTGGCTCACAGCAGTTCTTTAGACATTAAATAAATTAGGATTTTTCCGTAGTATGAGTAGCATCTACTTATTTCCTATACCCACTTACTTATTCCCATAAAACAAGTTCCTACTCATATTGGGAGAGTTTTCAGGACCCTATCTTATCTTGTCCCATTGACCTCTGTGTTCACTCATGCGCTACCATAATTCTGTTTTAATGCTGTAGGCTTGTGTTACATCCTAATGAAACTCATTCACAAATAAAGCTGGTTTGTTTGTTTGCTTTTGTTGAGGTCGCATAAAGACCTCCTTTCAATATATACTTAAAGTCTGGCAATGTACATCACCAGTTCTTCCTAAATCCAAGTGTGTCCCTGAGTCTTGGAGCACACTGTAGTTGTACCTAGTCATTAGCCTTGTGGCAACAGGGGCTGCTGTGGTGGGTGCTGGGGAAAGTGAGCATCTCCTTGCAAGCCTCCAGTCCCAGGAAATGTTACTATTGGTTTTTTAGTCAAAGAAAAGCTGGTCTCTTTCAACATGAAAGTACTAACGAGGGAGGCTCAGACTGGTGAAAATATTTACCAGTCAGTTCCTACATGACCCCACCGTGGGTCTCTGTCTCATTCTTTTGCTTTGGTTTCCTAACTTTTACATGAGAAACTCAATAAGGCTGTGAACTTGGCTAACCCTGATGCTGCAAGACACCCAATTAAATTTCACACTTGAGTTTTAATTATATCAGCCGCTGGTCATAATAAAAAGTCTCTTAGGACAGCCATGGAAAGTCATGATTCTCAGATCATGACTTGAACGGAGAATTAAGGATTTTTGCTTCCTAATCATGCTCCAGTGCACTCCAGAGCATCCAGCCAACCCCACAGGGCACGACCGAAGGACATGCGCTTCTTTTCAGATTCAGCCCAATTCCCAGAGCGTGACTAATTGCAAAGCTACTGCATGGCATAAATGCTTAGTGTCCACTTCCTGTTGGTAAAGAGTTCCTCGCTGCACTTAAGACAAAAGCTGTAGCCTGGGCTCATGTCTGAGGGCCTGTCTTCTCAGACCATGCTCCTGATGTCTATGTTATGCCACAAAACATACACATCAGTATTTGAATCAAGAAAGCAATATATAGAATCATTAGCTACGGAAAGGCAGCGAGTTATCAAAACAGAAGGAATCTAAGCATAAGAAAAAGATGCTCCTCCTCGAGAGGACAGAACTATAGAAGGAAGGGCTGGGAAGGCACAGGGTGGCCCTTTTCTAGGCTGAAGGTTAGCCCTCACCAGGGTACTGCAAAGATGTAAAGACATAACCTTTCTGTGGTAAAGACATTTACCAGGATGGGGCCCATCTTGTCTGCAGGAAGATCTTGCTAAGTGATGAGGAACTCAGTAGAGGGGGCAGGTAAACAGGAGCAGAGCTGAAGGAACGGCAAAGCCTGGGTGCAGGGGTTGAAGGAATTCTCTGGAGGGTGCTGAAGGATGAGCTAGAGGGAAAGCAGTCAACTGGGGAATCAGAGACCCAGGCTGACTTACAGGAAGCTTCCTGAAGCCATGCTGGCTTGTTAGAACCTGCCGTGGTTCTAACAATGGCACAGTCTAAGATCACCTGGGGAAAGGCTCTCAGTGAGGGGTTGTCTACATTGGGTTGGCCCTTGGGCATGTCTGTGGGCAGATTAAGTTAACTGATGTGGGAAGACCACGCCCACTCTGGGCGACACCATTCCCTAAGCAGAGGGTCCGGAACTGCCTAAGAATGGAGAAATCCAACAAGCAAGCATGCCTGGGATGTGATGTGACTTAGGTTCCTGCCAGCTTGCCTTCCCTGCAAGTATCCTCCCCTGCGAGTAGGAACTAGAATAAACCTTACTTCCCAGGTTGCTTTTTGTCTTGATATTTTATTCCAGCAGCAGAAGTGAAACCAGAACAGGGCTGGTGTGGAGAGAGAGGTCTTCTAGTTGCAGGAGAGATTCTGCAGAGTGAGCTACTCTAGGTGGCTGACTGCCGCCAGCTGTCCACCCTGGAGTTGTGGAGGTAAATCAGCCTCTTCCTTGCTGATGACTCTCCAGCTTCATCCGCCAAGCACTCTCTGTTGATAAAGGCTACCGGAGGCAGCTAGGAAGGGGGAAACGCTTGCAGGGCCCAGTGCAACAGCAGAGTGAAATGGGTGAGTAGGTTTTCAGCCAAGAGGAAACAAGATAGCAACTGGCACTTGTACCAATTATGTCTTTCAGATTCAGAAACGTTATTCTTAAAATCTTCCATGTTGGATAAAGATCTAGTATCAACAAGGGAAACAGCCAATCTCCTTCCTGCCTAACACCCAAACGGATAAACGGATGCTCCATTTTTTTTTTAAGGTCTCCTCTGCTTCTTCGCATCATGGCTTTGACATCTGCCATGTTATCAGCACATCCTTGCTGACTGACACATATCAGATTGACATCCTTGTGCAGAAAAAGCTCACGGGATATGTGAGCATTATGGAAGATACTCATCGTCATTGTCATCATCATCATCTTAACAACTTCACTTCTAATAGACGGAGTCAGGATTTGGGAGACTGTTGTATTGGGTATTAGAAGGGGCCTGAAAAGCCTTTAAGCAGCAATCAGAGTTTCTCCTTGGATCCAGATCACAATTTCTTAACAAAATGTAAGGCCCCTACTGGATTCAGACTACTATAAGAATAAAGTAAAGCAACCCCATCCCTAAGTCTCTGGACAGAGTTCAGAAATACACATCCTCAGTCCCTGTTCTGAGACTTACAGAATTGGATGCTACCCTGGGTCCAGGATTTGCAGTTTAGCGGATTCTTGGCTATCAGAAGAACTCACATGTGAAAAACATGGGGTTAGACTGACCTGAAGTGTGGCTTCCCACCCTCAGCCAAACACATTTCGTCTCAGCCTTAGTTTCCCTGTCACTAGACTAATATGCAGAACTTATAAAGCGCCTGCCATCTAGTACTCAAAATGGTTTTATTTTGTTCTTTCCTCAACTGCTGCTCAGGACCTGGTGATTAAGTGGACTCAGGGCGTTTGTTTGTTGCCTTGTGTCTTGCTTCCTTGCCCAAGCTAGCCTTGAACACCTGGGCTCAAGTGATCCTGAGACATCAGCCTCCGGAGCAGCTGGGTTTACAGATGCTTACCACCACATCCAGCTTGTGTGGGCCAGTGTTTTTAAAGAGCTTGAAATAGCAAACACCAGGCCCTGCAGGAAGTAGTCACTGACTATGTCACCGGCAGTCATAGAGGTGATATTTCTCCTAACACCCACACTGTGCCAACCTTATACCAGGCATGGGCACCAGTCCTGCACATGAAACTTTAATACCCACTGCAGGAGATGAGTGTAATGTATAATCGTTGCTACAGAAACGAAGGAACCAAAATTCAGAGGACTTAAGTGTCTTCTCCAGATTGGGCAGCTATCGAGGGAGAGAACATAGGTTTAGAAGTAGCCTTTCAATTCCTAGAGTCTGAGTTCTTAGGCAGTCATCTGGGAGGCTTCAGGAGGATAAGAGATGGAATACAACATCAAGTGTCACAAATTTTAGAGAGAAGGTCTGCAAAAAACAGGAACCACCGTCTTGCACAATTTGCAACCAAAACATGCTGATAAGCTGTAATTGTCTCCAGCCTGAGGTTCAAATCCCAGAAAAGGAGACAAACACTCAGCAGAGGCCCAGGGTTGTGCGTTGGCTGCGTCTCCATCCTCCTCAGGGGTAACGACCTGGGAGGCAGGAACACATCACCTGTCGGTGTCTCTGGACCTGGTACTCTTGGGAGGTGCCCAAGAGGTGTGAATGAGTCACGGAGGACAGAATTGAATCTTAGAAAATAATCCCAAATAGCCTCGGAGGAAGGCAAGCAGAGGTCAGTGAGACACAGGCCCTTTGTGCCTGCTGGCATGGGAGGGACAGTTACAGTGTGTTCTCCTAGAGAGCCAAAGCCACAGGAGCAGAAAGAGGAGCAGCTGTCTGAAGGCTGAGGAAGAGGCATGGCTTCCTCTATGTCTCTCAGCCTGAAGTGTGTGGCCTTTGACAGACGGTTACAATATATCCACATATAGAAATGCATGGATAGCCGGGCGGTGGTGGCGCACGCCTTTAATCCAGGCACTTGGGAGGCAGAGGCAGGAGAATTTCTGAGTTCGAGGCCAGCCTGGTCTACAGAGTGAGTTCCAGGACAGCCAGGGCTATACAGAGAAATCCTGTCTCGAAAAACCAAAATAATAATAATAATAATAATAATAATAATAAAAGCATGGATATATTTTTAAAAAATCAGTAGCCTTACATGATAGAGGATTATCTGTTATCTCTCATAATTCAGAGCCTGGAGTCCATTGTTGATCAGAGGCTGGGAAAGGCTATCAAGACTGAGTTTCTTGCCATTCTCTCCCTACATTAGCTGTGTTCCCATCCCTCATGGTGCCACATGCCTGCAGAAGCTCCAGCTCTCACGTCCGACACATCCAAGTCAGGAGAAGGAGGGTGGTACTACTCGTTCTCTTAGCTTTTCTCCAAAATAAACTTTTCCCAGAAGCCTCCTCTCAAACTTGATACCTCATTATCCAAAGTGGTCCTTTATGCTTACATCTAACCAGTTCTGGGATAGGAGGTAGATAAAAACTACCATAATTAGTGTAAACCACCAGAACCTACCAACCAGAAGAAAATATAAAACCCAAAGCCAGAAAGGGCCAGATCATGAGGATGCTAGATAGACTTTGTTTAACAGGGCAGGTACATGTAACAGCACCCCCTTCTCTTTCTTTAATACCTTTATTTGGGTACAATTGACATATTAAAATCTTTCACAAGTCTAAATGTACAATCTGGTGAGTTTTGACATGAGTAGCCATTATTACAATAATAAAAACAACTTCATTGTTGTTATTGCATGGTGGCACACTGTTGTGTGGCTGTGCTACAATGTAGCCACTCACCTGGACATTTGGCTTGTTTCTAGTGCTGAAAACAAAAACAAACATACATGAGCATTCAAGTAGAACATGTATGAACATCGCTCATGGGCAGATGCCTATAATGCCCTTGACTGTATCTCTTGGAGGAATGTCTAAGTTCACTATGGGAGTAGGGTTAACCTTATCCAAAACTGTTACACTTTCGTTCCCAGGTTGTTATACCATTTAAGTCCCACCAGCTGTGTTCCAGTCTTCCAGCTGTTCAGTATCCCCACTTGGCAGGGCAGGTGTCTTAGTTCATATCTGAATGTATCAACAAGTCCCTTTAATAATAAACACCCTGTGGCATTTCCCCCAGTACCCTAAAACAAAATTGAATATTATATTGTCTGCAATGTATCTTTCTCTTTAAGAGCCAACCCAGCATAATGGATGCCCTTTCCATGAAATAAAAGAAAAATAGAAATAAGACTGTTGCTAATGATGTCGTAGTATATGCCTAAATAGGTCTAAATAAGAGACCTCTTAGAGGGCTCACTGCTGGCACCTGAAGTGCAATGACTGTGAGGCTCTGTGACAGTGCAGATCGACACACACACACACACACACTTGGTCACAGACACCAGAGACAGCCTTCCAAACAGCAATGTGATTTTCCCAGAGAGTAACCATCAGTCAATCCCAAACCCCAGACAAAAGACAAGGCAGCATACTCCTCTATTGCCCCGGTAATCACACTTGAATAAAAGTAATGTCTATTAAAACTGCAGAAAATTGGTTTGTGTTTATTTTTAAAACTAAGTGAGGGTCTCGTCTCAGAAGAAAAGAGATTTATTTGCGTTTTTCCTCTTATGAATGTCCATTGGAACATTAGGAAGTCACGGGGGAAGGAGCTTTGATTGCATTTGGTTGAACTGAAGAAATCTCCAAAGGCTATTATTGGCACCGTTTGGAAGGCTTATAAACATGGGCTATAAATTCTCAATGTAAAGTAGAGCCACATCCGTGCTAAATTCCCTGCGTATTGCTTCTGTAGTTGTGTAGGAGAATGTCCTTGGGACTAGGAAAGATAAACTGAAATAATATGGGGTAAATTATTATGTTGACTATAATTAAATCTCAATGCCTCAGCCAGAGAAAAAGACAGACAGACTGACTGAAGGACAGAGAGACAAGAGAAGAGAACAATCTGTGTCCTGACTGTTGGGATCCAACCCAGATGGGAAGTTACACAACCATGGTTCCTTGTTAGGGGTCAGGAGAACAGACAGGTCTTCTCATTGTGACTCCTTTGCCTCCCTCCTCCTGGGGGCTGCCGGGATCTACAGCTTGCCTGCCAGTGTTTTTACTCTCCAACTAATGAAATGGTCAACCAGTTTCTGAGTCAATTTTTAAATCCTTTTATCATCAATGAGACTAATAACTCACAAAGTGGAACTCCAACTCTCCTGGCAGCAAGACTCACTCACTTTCCAGTGTCTCTTTTGAAGAAGAAGGAAGAGGAGGAAGAAGAGGAGGAGGAGGGTGAGGGGGGAAAGGGAGAAGAAGAGGGAGGAGAAGGAGGAGAAGGAGGAGGAGGAGAAGGAGAAGGAGAAAAAAGAAGAGGAAGAAGAAGAAGAGGAAGAAGAAGAAGAAGAAGAAGAAGAAGAAGAAGAAGAAGAAGAAGAAGAAGAAGAAGAAGAAGAAGAAGAAGACTGCTAAACAACCCGTGTGCACTGGATGTCTGCAAAGGTCAGGAAGTAGCCATTGCTCTAGATCCTGAGAACTGCCTTTCTTCACAGTCAGGGTCTCAGCAGCACGGTGCAGGCAGCCAAGGCTGTTGTCCCTAAACCCCATGGCACACAGCTTGCCCTCAGGTTACCGTGGTGATAGTGACCAGTTCTGGGAAGAATATTGTTGAAAAGCACCTCTACCAGCATCTGGAATATGCCCAACTTTCCCCAAACACTACCTGGATACAAAAAGTTCCAGAATCTGTACTGAGGGAAATACAACTGGAAGAAGTCTCTTCTGACTTGGCTGCAGGACGAGGCTCTTTTGCTCGGGTGCTAACACCAGGCAAACAGGCAGAGGCAAGGGTGACATGAGGAACCTTGCAGATCTCTTCTGGACTGGATTTACTGACTGGAGCTAGGCTGCTAAAGGGGGAGGGCTGGACAGTGAGGCAGACTTCCCAAGGGAGGGGGCAACCACACTGGGCTGGGCTGGGTGGCCCTGCCAGTTCCTGAGAGGCAACATGAGGTTTGTAGAAATCTATCTAAAGTCAGTGGTTCTCAACCTTCCTAATGCTGTGACCCTTCAATACAGTTGCTCAAGTTGGGGTGAGCCCCCCAACCATAACATTACTTTTATTGCTACTTCATACCTGTAATTTTGCTGGAGACAGAGCTTTACCGAAGGGGTTTGTGACCCACAGTTTGAGAGCCACTAATCTAAATCCTGTGCTCCTCTTGCTAAGGGGTTTTGTATTTTCTCAGACCCACGGCCTATCAGGTACCAATCTGCTAAACTATACTCCTCATAACAGCTGTTCTCCCCTCCCCTCCCCTCCTCTCCCTTCTCCTCTCCTTTCCTCTCCTCCTCTCTTCTCTCATCTTCTCTCCTCTTTTCTTCTTTCTTTTCCTCCCTCTTTCAGCCTCTCTTCTTTCTTTCTTTCTTTCTTTCTTTCTTTCTTTCTTTCTTTCTTTCTTTCTTTCTTTCTTGCCTTCCTTCCTTTCTTCCTTCTTTCTTTCACTTTCTTTTTTCTTTCTTTCTTTCTCTCTCTTTCTTTCTCTCTCTTTCTTTCTTTCCTTCCTTCCTTTCTTCCTTTATTTTGCTTTCGTTTTCTTTCTTCCTTCCTTCCTTTCTTCCTTTCTCTCCCCCCCTCTCTCCCCCCCCCATATATTTGTGGTGTCTATGCACGCTGTGAGCACACACAGGCAATGGCATGCATGTTTTAGTCAGAAGACAACTTGAGGGAGTTGGTCCTCTCTTTCCACAATGTTTCTGGGATGCACCTCTCTGGCGGGGACAGCACTCCCTCATGGAGCCATCTTGCTGGCCCACACGGTTCATTTCACCATGCCTCCTTGCAAGAACAAATTCTGAGAAATTGGCTCAGATCAACATCTTGTGAAAGCCCCAGTTCACTATTTCCCTGACATCGTCACAAACCAGCCTCCCCATCTCTGCCTAAACACTGTGCAGGGCGAAATATAGTCCTCCCTCCAATTTAAACTGGAGTTCACTATACAATCTGTTCATTTTCTTACCATATAGAACACATGGGCTGTCAAAGCCAGGAATTCCAAATTCTTTTACTGCCCCAAGGCTGCCCTAGACACTTTGCCTGCAACAGCCTTTACAAATGATCATTTACCCCTTAGACAAGCTGTCTTGATTAATTTATGATCTGAGACGTTATTAATTTATTGCTCAGCTTTGTGTAGTGACTTGTCTTAATAAGGCCAGCAATTAATCACAGCTCTCTGCTCTGAGTCCCAATTTAACTTCCTTTTATGGTTTTACACATATGCATGAGTTTGAAACAATAGAACAACCTAAAAGGATATATGAAACCTCAAATTGGTCTTTTATATGTTCAAAGAGGGCAGCAAACCCAATTTGAAAGGGAATCTTTTCATCTAATTGGAAATGGCTGTGGCTAAGCTCTATGTGTTTGCACGCACTGGGGCTAGCTCGCAGGATATCCAAGGAGAGGCAGGGGGGCCAAGAACTAAGAACAAGCCAGTGAGTAGGCTGATCCTCACTCTAGCTCCAGCCGACAAACAAAAAGCCAACAAAAGCACAAAAGTTAAAGAACAAAGTGTCAACAAAGGCATACAAGTCAAGTGCCAACTGAGTGTTCTTTCTTGTACATTTTCTGCTTTTGTTTACCAAGCTGAAGGAAGGGAACATTAGCAAGCCCACTCAGTTCAATCTTAAATGTTTTTTTTTAAAAAGAAAAACACAAACGCAATACCCTTTAAAATGACTCTAGATGCACCGTGATCAATGTGAGATCATTATGTGAACTAAATAAAACACTTGGAGGACTGACGGCCTCTTAGACGATGCCAAGGATCTTGCTGTGATGTCAAACCACAGGAACTCCTCGAGCCTGTCTCAGGCACACAGGCAGGCACAGCGTCTAAGTGCTTGGGTCTCATTTCCCAAACCCAAACTCGTTCTGGGTTTGGCGCTGGACAGAGCGGAATTGTGTCTCCCCACAATTTGTATGTGGAAGTTCCAACTCTCAGTGCCTGAAATCAAGGCTATATTGGAGCCCAGGATCTTTATGGAGGAATTTAAGGTATCAAGTGGTCATTAGCTCAAGCCCTGCTCTAATACGGCTTGGTCTCATTCTCCATGGAGAGGGAAGCTGGAAAGGTCCTGTAGCCTCAGAAATCACACTGATCTTCAACATCCAGCATCCAGAGCCACAGGAAATGAGTTTTTGTTGTTTAAACTGGCCAACTCGTGCAATTTTGTTATGGGATCCCTAGCGAACTAAAGTATCCAGTTTCATATGGGTCTTATATTTACGACTGAAACTCAGGAGGACCATGGTTAGAGGTGGGAAGGCAGATATGTTTAGGTGTCATCTGAGGAGCCACAGGTAGTGCTCTCCTAGCTCCCATGTAGTTAATATTGGCTACAGTGGCTCTGTCCATGGCCAGGTGGAAGTCAGACCCTTAGGGCGGGCTTTCCCTTTATAGGTCAAGAGGAGATAATTAATGAGATTATGTATGAGATTAGACACTCCTCTCAATTTCCTACCCAGAAAAAACGGAGTCAGCACAATGAAAATGGACTCCTGGAGGGTGGAGAGGAATGTAACTTGATCTGAACAAAATATGTATGTATTTTGATCCTAGTTCTATTTTGATAGTTATTAATCCACCATTGTAATGGACATTCTTCACAAGGTCCACGTCTTTTTAGGGGAAAGTTAATGTACCTTTATGTTAGACCTAGCATGACATTTTCTTCAAGTCACATGACTCAGGACCGCAGGACCCCTCTGTCTTATGATTCTGCCATCTAAGCATGGGACTGTGAGGTCACCACTATGGCCAAGGGGAGATCAAGAGAGGGAGAGGGAGAGGGAGAGGGAGAGGGAGAGGGAGAGGGAGAGGGAGAGGGAGAGGGAGAGGGAGAGGGAGAGGGAGAGGGAGAGGGAGGGGGGAGAGGGAAAGGGAGAGAGAGAAAGAGAGAGAGAGAGAGAGAGAGAGAGAGAGAGAGAACCCCATTTTTAAATGCCTTAGCCCAGATGTGACAGGAAGATGTGAGGGAAAGCCAGGAGATGTCTCAGAGGCCATGAGCATTCTGATGGCTTACATGGCCTCTGCCCCATCTTGTACGTTTTCATCCCTTCCAAAATCCAATGATAAGAACTTACATAGCATGTGTAGCTTTAGCTTTGCCTTCTCCTATAGAGACTGAGATGTTGGGGTCACGTGGCTCATGCTCATTGGTATGTAAATGATAGAATCAGCTGGGAATTTTGATCTACTCTCCAATATCTAGATTTGATGGGGGATTTTTACCCTCAAAAATCCTTATCTTTAATTTGATTTCTGAATCACTCTGAAAATCACTCTGAAGAAAGAGCGGTGAGCATCTGTAACACTTAGAGAGATTCCCTATAGGTACAGATGTCTGGTTTTAAGATGTGGCATCGGACTCAATTTAAAGTTAGTATGTTATAAAGATGGACCTTGCCTGGTGTGTGCTTTGCCTGACAGGGAGATGTTAATGCACCTCGCATGTCTCAACCGGATTCCCTCCAAATTTCAAGGAAGCAAATCCTGAATTAAAGTGGTACCCCACAACTTACCTGGTGGGATTTTTACAAACACCCCAGAAAAGGAGACACTGCCCCCAAGATGTCATGTGGCTCATAAACTCTGGATTTCATGATATAGATGGTCAGCATAGGTCTACAAAAATACTGGAGCCAGGAAAGGTCACTGACCCCAAACAAATCAGAGCCTGGCCTTCCCCTCATGGCTTACATTGCTTCTCTGGCCCAATTGCACTGTGATGGATGAACATTTTTAAATCATTACCATCTCTGAACCATGCTCTTTGGTTTGGGCCCAAGACCTACTCAGCTCTTTGGTTTAAACACTCAATAATGTCAGCATCACAGCGACTTGACTTTGCAAGAATTATTGAGAGGCACGTTCAGATGACTCAGTGCACAGCACTCCTGACCTGGGCGACTCGCCCTTGATTTGACCTTGTCTTCAAGAACCTTCCCAGAGACAATAGGGAAACCTCAAATATTCAGACTAATTGTGTGGTGGGGAAGGATAGAAACCAGATGAAAGTAATGGAAAGTCTGAGTTATAAAAGAGAGTAGTAATAAGGACCATCCCGTCTTCTCCAGCTGCATTCAAATGGGGAGTGTCGTTCTAAGAGGCAAAGGCTAGATGTATGCTTGCAGACTCCATTTCTTGTATTGGTGCCAGTCAGTGTTGAGGCCTTATCTGCAGTGATCTGAAGGAAAATGAGAGAAGGGTGGAGCGATTTGTTCACAGGGTTAGATGTATTTAGCTTTTAGTGTTGTGTATTATTTAATTCCTACACTTTTAGTTAATCTTTCTTTAGTAAAATGGTATTTTTAACCATGTAAACACTTGGCCAGAGTGCTTTAAAATTTTTCACTCATCTTAGAATCTAACAGTGTTGGGCTACTGTCTTTAGAGACATAGGATTCTTGTCAGAAAGTGATGGGTAAGTATTCGTGATTGGCTAAGCATTTGTATATTCATGTCTGATGCTCCGGAGGTTGTAGGGGACTTTAAAGGCTTCAAGGGCGTTGCTCAGTAGGCTCTATGATCAATCAGACTTCAGTTTCAAACCTGGTCACAGCACAGCGCCGCAGTGTGAGGACTTTGACAAGTCATGTGACATCTCTGCATCTCTCTCTCTCTCCCTTTCCTTATAAAGTGGGCATAATGTCAGCACAGCCCCAATCTCTTAAATCTGTATAAGTTTGTGCACAAGAGTGAGAACACACTGTGATGCATGTGAAGAGGTCAAAGAGCAAGCTCAGGAGTCTGTCCTTGCCTGCCTTGCTGAAATGGGGTCTTCGGCAGCTTGCTGCGCATACCCCAGGCTAGTTGGCCCCCAAGTTTCTGGGCATTCCCCTGCTTTTACCACCCATGTCGCCGTAGCACAGATGGGATTAGAGATGCATACTACCTCATTGTCCTTTATGCAGGCTCGGATGATCAGAACTCAGGCGCTTGCACGCGTGTGAGCCCTCCCACCAACCCATGTTCCATAAAGTTAACATAATATGAGCTCTAAGCATGAAATGATTAGCACAGAACACAAGCTCAAGGAGCATTAGTTATTAATCTCATCAATACTATCATTAGTAAGTGAATAACTGACTATTTCAGGAACTCACCTGGCCCCAGTAAAATAAGGCCAGTTTTTAGATTGTCGCATGTAAGATGTTGGGATGCTTTGCCTAGTTTTATATTCTGCAAAAGCTGAGAAATGGAAGCCTCCTGGGCCTCTCCATGCTGTCTTGGGTCTGAACGAGGCCATACGGGCGATCTTCACACAGCTCAACACACAGCAGACACACTTGTAAAACTGCAGACAGATGGGAAATGCAGAGCGCTCTCATCTCACAGCTATCGGCAGACTCTCAGGGGAACTTAAGCACACTAAGTCTGTCTGGCATTATTTTATCCTTGAGGAAATTAATGTCTAATTGGCTGAAGTGACAGGGGACAATGGAGTTAAGGAGAAGAAGGGTCAAATGACGATTGAGTCTGTGTTTAAGGCTATAATTCTTTGTAAATCTTCACCTTTAAGTAACAACATGGTGGATGGACAAGCTAATGTTCTTCCCATGGCTGAAACACATAAGCACCTACCTGCCACCAAACGTGGAACAGAGTTCAACTTGGGGGTGCAGTTGGGTTTTCTGTAGTGCTCAGGACTGTTCACCACACAGAGCCCCGCAACCCTGATGCCCTTTTAACATCTTCCTTCCTCCACCATTCCCCAACCATCAGTGACCTCAGGTTGTGTATCTCCAGGCTCTGGGACCTACACGCCTCAGTCCTGATGCTCCTCTACCAAGTTTCACCTCTTCCCTTGTTGTTGTTGTTAATTGGGGGTTTCTACCCCACTGTTGCTCATTCAGTTCCCAGATAAAAGACACAAAACCTTTACATTTATAATAAGCCTGAAAGAGCATTAAGAGCTGGACAAATATCAACCGTCTATGGCTGTTCTGTCTACTTCCCTGTCAGGAACACCGAGTTATAATTTGCCACATTCCACTCTTACTCCAATCAGCCAGCCCTCGGGGCCATGTTTTCATGATTTCATGGCATCTTCTCCTCTCTCCGCCTTCTGTCTCTTTTTGTTGTCTCAGAAGCCAAGCTTGGGAACTGAAGCTCCACCTACCTCTCTTCTGCCCAGCTATAGGCTGTAGGCATCTTTATTGTCCAATCAGGGATAACCTGACCAATCAAGTCTACATAGCATCACGTGGTATACATGAGGATCTCCTCATCCCTGAGGCAACCAGGGCCAGTATTTAGTATCACACTACACGGCAACAGACCAACCTCAACATTCCCTGCTAACACAGAGGAACTCAATCTGGTTTTGCTCAGCACTGTACCCCAGATCTTAGCACAATACCCTGAAACATCACAGGCCTCCAATAAATCATTCAAATAAAGGCATGGATAGATGCATGGATGAGGTATCCATACTATTAGCTTCGTTCCATGAAATTCCAGGATTATCGTCTGTGATGGTTAACAGGGATTGTTAATTCCACAGAATCTAGAATAACACAGGAGACAAGCCTCTGGGAGAGCCTGTGAAGGATGATTTAGATTAGGTTAGCCTCTGGATTCCTGTATGAAATGTTATCTAGATGATGTAAATTAAGGTGGGAAGACCTACCCTGAATGTAAGTGGTACCATTCTCTGCAAAGGGGTCTTAGACTTTATTTAAGAAAGAGAGAGAGAGAGAGAAAGAGAGAGAGAGAGAGAGAGAGAGAGAGAGAGAGAGAGAAACAGAGACAGAGACACAGAGACAGAGACACAGAGACAGATAGAACAGAGACAGACAGACAGACAGACCTGAGCATAAACAGTCATATAGTCATAGTCACAGTTCTCTGCTTTCTGACTACAATGTGTGGCCAATAACCTCAAGCTCCAGTCACCATGACTCCCCTGGGATGCTGGATTGTGACCTTGAGTTGTGAGCCAAAAAAGAAACCCTTCTACCCTTAAATTGCTTTCACCAGACATTTTATTGCAGCAGCTAGCCGACTGTCTAGTCAAGGGCCCTGGACATGGTAGCATCCTTCCTATTCCCAGTCCCTTGCTCATTAAGGCTGGCCTGACACTCACTGGGAAGCTTAGCTACCATTCTGTAGCAAGCTACATCTTCTTTGCCCACCCCAAACACATTCGTGGGTCGATCATGTATCCTGTTGATCAAATGCAAGCAGATCAGGACTTTCACCAACTCACCACCTATGTAAATATTGACACTGAGTCTTATTAATGTTCAACGTTTAGGTCTTTAACTTGGGCTACCTTCCAACTACTCTAACCCGACTAATTCTGGTCCAATCCTGCCAGGTAGCCAGGTCTACCTTTCTGCTTAGCTCTGTTTTGTCCCCTTGACTTCTGTGTCTGCTGATGAATCTCCTGTTTCTGATTTCTTCTCCCAAAAACCCTATCTCTCCATGGAAGTTATAATCTCTTCTTCCTGCTTCAGCTATTGGCCACCAGCTCTTTATTTCGTCCTATAGGCAAGGAAGGGAGAATGTTTACAAAATATGAGGCATAGAAATAACAACAGCAAGATCCAGCCAGAACTCAGCTCTCTGCCGGTTTAGCATTCAACTATTGAATATACAGAGACAACCTTCACACAATATACAAAATATTAAAGGCCCCAACATGTAAGGATCTTTCTGAACACCTACGCCAAGTGCCATCACAAGATCACAGATGACTCAAAAGGCTTCTGCCCTGTTTGAAGGCTGTTCTTCCATAGTGCCAGTCCAGTATGGCCTTCAGCCTGTGGACAGCATAACTCTATCCACCTGGGGTGGTGGGTTTGAGAGGAGAATACCCAATGTTGGAAAGAATACATTCTGGGATACACGGGGTTTGCTGTTACTGTTGTTTACTTGTAAGTGACCTGTATAAGGACCTGGGTTTTGCTGAGCTGAAGTCAGGATGAGGCAGAGACAGGGGCAGACAAGGTCTTTTCAACCTGCGTTTTCTTCAGCTTGGGGTATGGAGACCTATTCCTAAGGCAACATTAGCTTCACACCTCATTGTCTGCTCCAGGTCACCAACAAGCTATACTCTCGTCCCCCTCCCATCCCATAGTGCCCCACATCTCCCACCTGGGAATGTGTGGTGGTTTGTATATGCTCGGCCCAGGGAGTAGCACTATTGGAGGTGTTGCCTTGTTGGAGTAGGTGTGGCCTTATTGGAGTAGGTGTGGCCTTGTTGGAGTAGGTGTGGCCTTGTTGGAGTAGCTGTGGCCTTGTTGGAAAAAGTGTGTCACTGTGGTGGTGGGCTTAGAGACCCTTCTCTAGCCACGTGGGAGCCAGTCTTCTCCAGTTTGCCTTCTGACCAAGATGGTAGAACTCCTCCAGCACCGTGCCTGCTTGGATGCTACCATGCTTCCTGCCATGATGATAATGGACTGAACCTCAGAACCAGTAAGCCAGCCCCAATGAGATGATGTCCTTTATAAGAGTCACCTTGGTCATGGTGTCTGTTCACAGCAGTAAAACCTTAGGACACTTGCTCCTCTCAGCACCAATAGAGACACATCGTGCAGGCCAGCTGTGTTGTTCACTTTGCTTGCTTGATAAGACCTCAACTTCCATTAAGATCCTTGAACAAAGTGTCCAGTGGGTCACACCCTGGGCCTTGGCTTCCCCAAAAAGTCCTGTGTGTGTGTAAAATGTAGGAGCATGCAACCATAAAAGGTAAAATCCCAGGGCACAGGTATGAAAGTTGTGACCAGGAGCCACCATAACCACAGAGCAGCAGCATCACCTCTGCCCAAAGCCTGGTGGCCCTGAAAACCCATTGAGGACATTTAGTAAATTGGGAGCAGGTCAGAGCAAAATGTAGCCCCAATTCCAAATTTCATTGCCATAATTATGCTGCATAAAATATTGAAAAAAATCAAATTGTCGTGTTCCTGCACTCGTGCCTCTGCCCCTCGCAGCCTGGCTAGCCACACACTGGCAGGCAGCGGCCGACCTATTTTTGTCTTATGGAGATTCTTCCTCTGAACTCCACAATCTCTCCACCCAGCTCACTAAGTTCCTACTAGCCAGTTGCTACTGGCCCTGCGCTTCAAATCCCCCCACGGCCTTTGTGGAGCACCTCAGGCAAACCCACACTTGGCTGCTGTACCTTTCTCTCTTGAACCTAGACGACCCACCACGTGAAGGAAAACACAACACAAACTTAGTTCAGAAACAGTAGTAACTCAATCTCTGCATGCAACCACTAAAACCTAATCTTGTAACCCTTGTGATCCCTCAAGTGGTGAATCCTTGTGGATCCCCCCATGATACCGGGGAAACTCTAGCAGCTACATCTTATCCCTCTGCTGTCCCTGTTCCAAAAGAGCCTCACTCTCTCCTGCTTCCTCTCTTCCACCATCCCATTCAGAAGTCCCACCTCCTTGCCCAGTGATTGGCTCCTTTATTCATTAGGGGAATGGTTCACAAGAACAACACCAGGCCCATCTACAACATAATTATCTTAGATCCTTTAGGGGAAAAAAGTAGTTCTGTTTTAGGAAAGCAGCTTACTTGAGCTCCTAGGCATTGGTGGGTGTGAGGCAGACATGCCAGATTTCACTCAGCGGACACTGGCACAAAGAACAGATGGCATGAGAGCTTCAGACTGCTTGAGAAGGGGTCAATGTCTAACCGGGGGTTTCTATTGCTATAATTAAACACTACAGCCACAAGTGAGTTGGGGTAGGGGAGGGGAGGTTTGTTTGGCTTATACTTCCATATCATTATTCATTGTTGAAGGAAATCAGGACAGGAACTCAAGAAGGGCAGGAAGCCTGAGGCAGGGGCGGATGTAGAGGTCATGGAAGGGTGCTGCTTACTGACTTGCTCCCCATGGCTTGCTCAGCCTGCTTTCTTACAGAATCCAGGACTACCAGCCCAGGGATGACACCAAACACCAGGCTGGGCCCTCTCCCATCAATCACTAATTAAGAAAATGCTCTTCAGTCTGGCCTACAGCCTGATCTTATGGAGGGTTAGTCAGATGGAGTCAGCCTGCAGCAGAAACGGTGAAGCGGGAAGATGGTGAGCTTGGCCCTCACTGTGTAGCTCAAGCTGGCTTGAACTCCTCAATTTTCTTGCCTCTCTCCTTCCTGAGTTCCAGAATTACAAACATGTGCCACCACCCCAGGCTCATTTTGTAGGTGTGTGTGTGTGTGTGTGTGTGTGTGTGTGTGTGTTTTGAGAAGGTTTCACCTTGTACCCCTGGCTGGCCAGAACTCAAGGAGATACACCTGCCTCTGCCTCCCAAACACTGGGATTTGAGATGTTTGCCACCATGCCAAGGTCATTTCCTCTATTTTTAAGGAGCTCTCAAGCTCTCTCCTAAGTTTCTCTATTGTGGAGGAAGTTTTAGCAGCTGTTTGCCGATAGAGTTGTACTTCAGTGATGCCTTAGACCCAGCAGGCACTTGGGAAACACTAGGGAATAACCTATTTTTCTGCAAATACTGATTATTTATTTATTTAAATCCCATCCCCACTTTTACGGCCTCTTTCATTTCTGTTTTCTCATTTTGTCCTCAGAACAGTCTTGGGTTTGCCACTATGAGGAACAAGGCGTGATGGGACACTAGAATCCAGGTTTATCAGGTGGGGAGAAAATGAGATGCGTTTGGATAAGGTCACTTGGACAACGTTTGGAGAACAAGGTGACTGCTGGGGCTTCTGCTAGTTTTCCAGTTCTTTTCCAGGATGGCCCAACCTAGGGACCACAGCTTCCATTGCTTGAGGGTGTGCTGTGAACCAACTTAGGCTAGGAGAGAGGGGCAAAAGGTCATGGAATGCTATGCTTGCATCTAACCCCACTATCTTCTCACTTCACAGAGGAGGAAAATTAGGATCACGGAAAGGAGGGAAGGGAGGGAGGGAGGGAGGGAGGGAGGAAGGGAGGGAAGGAGGGAGGAAATCAATGCTATGGCCAGGATCAGATCCCAGACTATCAGGCCCAAATCCATGCATTTGGTCACCATAAAATTACTGCCATATGATACAAGCAATGCAATTATTATTCATCAAAGGACAACCCCAATGTTTCAAAACACTAAAATCAGTAAAATAAAATCATAAGGGAAAAAAAGAATATTTCCCGGGTGTGCCAATAAGCAAATTTCGTGGTACACATAACTAGTAAATATAGAAACTGGGTGGAGCGGAGACGGAGACATCTTTTAAGGCTAAAAGGCTGGCCTCTGCTGTCTCTCAACCTTCTCCTTTGTCCCTGTCACCCACCACTTCCGTCTGGTGTCTCCATTTCCCGCTATGGTCCCCACAGGCAGCCCAGAGTAAGAGGAGCACGACCTCAGCGTCAGGTGTACCATTCCTAGTGAAAATTTCCGGAGAATCCAGAGTCCTTACCCTCAGAGCACATAAATGAATGACCTCAAAGGAGGATCCTGATTGGTTCCAGTTGTTCACATGCTCATTGCTGGGCCAATCAGGTTTCAGTGGGCGGGTCTCCGATGGTCCAAGTGTAGGACTCGCTTTCACTCCAGTGGTTGAGTAAGCACAGTAATATGCCTTCTGAACTATGGGGCCCAGCTCCTCACAGGGCATTGGAAGGTGTAAATACAACAGGCTGGTGTGATGAGGGACAGCCTGCGGCTCTGGTGGAGCAGAAGCCACACATGTCGGAGTCAACTTTCATCCAGCCTTATTTGTTTTAAGTTAAACAGACCTTTCCTCCTTGTTGCACACACAAAACATGAACACACACACACACACACACACACACACACACACACACACACACACAGAGGGAGGGGTTGAAGGGAGATGTCCCGTAGGCACTGTGTCTAAAGCAGCCAATGTAGTCTGCGGTACAAAGTACATGCTCTCTACAATGTTTACTGCAGTTGCTGCTGTCACGTGACCTTGTCACATTGGATCCCGTATCTTCAGCCTGTCCTTCTGTACAGCAGGAAGGAGATGCCAGCTTCAGAGTGGGAGGTTAACAGCGAGCGGCACAGACGGGGCACCAAGCACACTGGAGCCAGCAGGTCTGGCTGTGATAAGATGGAAACTGGACTTGCTCTGTAAGCCTGCTCCACTCCTGAACCCTCTCCGTGGAAAATCAATATATACCCGGTGGGACCCTGCCCCTGCTGGTGCCTCCTCCATGCCCCCATGTAAGCTACTGGCTCCCTTCAACACTTGCTACAAACTTAACATCTATGATTAGCTGTCACATTATTTAAGGATGCTAGCAAAACATATGATTCAGCTGTGAACGAGAGAAAGCGATTCCTCACCCTTTGAATGACAGTCACCTCTATTGTGGCCTCCTCTGCTGTTTCAATCCACAGACACTTTGTGAAATTTTAGCCTTAATGCTAGTCCGTACATACCACCTAAATCACAGGCTGTGAGAGGAGCCGATAGCTAAACTTAGGATAACCGGTTAAGGGGGTTACGTAGAGCTGGGGAGGTGCCTCAAGGGAGGCCATGCCACTATCTCCTGGATCCAGCCTCATCTTAAATAATTTCTGGGACAGAGTTTTATCAACATCTCCTCTGAGGCATACCAACCCCATTAGATCTTTGTTAGATCTCTGAAGCAGAATCTGATTTTAGGGTCCTAGACCCTGAAAGCAGCCAAAGCAATGAGATAAACCAAGACCCTCAGCTGCCTTAGGAAGGTTGTTTGGAGACTGTCTCTAACTTTACCCAACTTATTAATAATAGTACAAAGGGATGGAGGAGACTCTAGGCTGGGGGATGGGATGGACAAAGGTCTTTTGTTTCGTCTACCAGTTGAACTGAGGGTATAACTGGCCTGAAGTCACATGTATACATGTAAAACCCCACCTTGATAAATTCTGAAGTATGGATACATCCTTGAGACCGTGACCGCAGCCAATAAAAGGTGACTTGGTCCCAGAAGTTCCTGATGAATTTTTAATGCCCCCCTTATCCCACTCTGCAAACATGTGGCTCCTTCCAACACAAACCAAGGCAGTGTTTATAATTAGAAGCAAATACTCTACTACCCGTGAGGGAGGAGAGAGGAGCTGGGAGTAGGGTGGGGGTGGGGGCAGCTTTTCACAAGCCTGACTTTGGAGCCAAGGAGTCCTAATCACCCCATGGTGCAGGATACCTGGTTTCCAAGTTGTGGGTCTGCTAACCACGAGGAAACTTGGGGCAAGGGATGAATGTTCTTTGAGGATTTCTGAGCACTTCATAAAATAGGCTCATCCCATTGGGAGGGGGCCCTATAGATCTTTATATTATAAACAGATGGGGAGGCGGTGTATCTGGGCTTCTCAGTTCCTTTGTGCAGTCCCCCCAGAAAACGTACAGGAAACAGGGAGTTATAAAGATACCCCATCCTTGATTTCAGCAAGGCCTAACTGTCCCAAAAAAGCTCAAAACATGCACTTAGAAATGAAAGGGGGAGGGGCTGGAGCTGAGAACCCATCCACCCTCTTCGGAGTCCTGCAGCTTCTGCGCTGGGTCCTTCCTGAAGGACTGAAGGCTTAGGGAAGGTTTTGGCTCCTCGGGAGGAAGGAGTGTTTGCCAGATTGTCCTGCAGCATGCAACGCAGGAAATTATCCATCAGGTGGGAGAGGAAGATGCGGCAATTCCATCCAGATGAGACACAGTCAGGAAAATGAAGCGTTTAGCTTGCAAAGATGAAGCAAAGCGAAATGCAAGCAAGTGGAATGGGCTGAGTCTGGAATGAGGGATTGATTGCAAGAATTGAAAAAAAAATGTCGACTTCATGGATACCTGAACCTCAGGTTTAAATTCTCTTTCTTTCTTTCTTTTTTTCTTTCTTTCTTTCTTTCTTTCTTTCTTTCTTTCTTTCTTTCTTTCTTTCTTTCTTTCTTTCTTTCTTTCTTTCTTTCTCTTTCTTTCTTTTCTTTCTTTCTTTCTTTCTCTTTCTTTCTCTTTCTTTCTTTTCTTTCTTTCTTTTTTTTTTTTTTTGATTTTGTTTTGTTTTCTGTAAGTCTACTACAAAGAACTGGTTCCCATCTCCTGAATTCCTCGGAAGTCTTAAGGTGGACTTAGTAGGAGGGAGGAAGACAGCACCAGATCTCTCAATCGGGAGAGGGGCATACTATGCGCTCGTTGAAATGGATCCAGTGTGACAGAATCTAAATAAACAGAGGCTCTGTCTGTCCGGCATGAAAGGCCTCTGCTAGACGTGGAGCCTCTTCGCCCGATAGCGGAGGTGTCAGCAGGGACTCTTATCATGAGGCTTAGAATCAGAAGTGGACGGAAAGCAGCAGATATCCAACACACACCAGAGAGGATCTGGAGACCAGTTCGGCTATCTGATACTCACTCTCCTTTCTTTCCATTTTTCCTTTTCTCTATAAAAGCTCAGAATTATCTTTGAGAAAATACAGTGGGGAATTAAAAAACAAACAAACAAACAAAAAAACAAACAAACAAAAAACCCCCAAAACCAAACACTAAACTAAAAACTAAAAGGAAAAGTTGTACTCTGTATTTAAAAAATAAAAAATCCCTTTCCCCCCCCTTTACATGGACATAGAAAACAAGCCTCAGCTCAACCTGAGCATTTCTGGCCCAGAGTTAAAGATCAAAAGCCTCTATTTGGTGCAGCCTTGCTTCTCATTGAGCCAGGAGCTCTCTCAGCCCCGGGGGAGCCAGGCATGGACACCCACCAGGGGGACATCACCAGGGGGACATCACCAGGGGGACATCAGAGCCCTGACTGCTGAGGGGATGGACAGTCACATTCCATTTTTCTCAGAGGAGGGAGAGAAGGATGCTGAGGGAAGCGCCCAGTTAAGCACCCAGTTTGCCATCCTTTTTCGTAACACCACAGTCTCCCGCCATGGCCTGTGATAAACAGTGAGTCTGTCTTAATGTCGTCAGCTAACCCTTCTGCATTGGGTAGCTTCGCTCTGGTGTCTTATGTTCATGAATAGCCTGTAGCTACAGCATCTCAGCTCAATGCTTTATGGCTGTGGAGTCAAAGATGCATATGCCCATGGCTTCTTAGAATGGCTCCTCACGAGCTGAGGCCTCTCACTCATGCAGTACCACTACCCCAAAAGCTTCGGCAAGCTAACGCCTTTTCTTCTGCTCACCTGCTGCTGTGAAGATGGCTTCTCTTTGTTCTTCTTACCTGAGCTCTCTAGCTGCAGGAGAGCAAGTTTTCAAATATGTATTATTTTAATTTTTAACTCGTTCATCATTCATGCAGTTGGACTGTTATTCATGGTGGTACTTAGCTTTCTCTTCCATAAGAATCCTTTAAATAAAATAGATTTTGTCACCTCTGAATACAAGGTGTTCAGTGCTTCAGAGTTTGCCGCCTTTCCTTCGTAGTTTTTCCGCACACTGTTCATGTGTATGATGTGTTTGTGTACATGCATACGTGTGGGGGGTATGTATGCAAATGTGTGCATGTGCACGTGAAGGTCAGAGGTCAACCTTGAGTGTCAACCCCTCTGGCTTTCTTCACCTTGTGTCTTGAGACAGGCTCTCCCATTGATCCCAGAGCTCACTGGTTAGACTTGCCTTGCCGGCCAGCAGGCTCCTGAGAGCCACCTTTCTTTGCCTCTCCAGCACTGGGTTTACAAGTTCATACTCACATACCTCATTTTTTTTACAAGGCTCTGGGGATCAAACTCAGGTCCTCACCCTTACACAGCAAACATTCTCTGACTGGACCATATCCATACTGCCCACTATACACCATTTCCAGATTGCTGTTTTTTTTATTAAAAAAAAAAAGACTTCTGACTGTGTAATCATGCTTACAAAGGTCCCTTTATCTGTGTGTCCCTCAGGAGAAGGTAGTGGCTTTTCGATGAAACTGTGAGCCTGGCTTCATCAAACTCCGTCACTGTTTAGTTTTTGTTGCTGTTGTTTAGAGTTCCAGGACTGGTGACTGAAACGGGGGCCCCACAAGCTGAGTAAATACTCCATAATTGAGCTATATAGCAGGACCTTTTTAAAAATTTAAAGAAGCTCTCTATGCTGGCTTTGGTCCCACTCTATAGCCCAGGCAGCCCTCAAGGTCATAATCCTCCTGCCTCAGTCTTCTCAGTATCTGGAATTATATGCTGCACCACTAGACCTGGCTCCACAGGTATTCCTTCTTTCTTTTCTTTTCTTCCTTTCTTTTCTTTCTTTCTTTCTTTTCTTTCTTTTCTTTTCTTTCTTTCTTTCTTTCTTTCTTTCCTTCTTTCTTTGTTTCTTTCTTTCTTTCTTTCTTTTTCTTTTTGCTTTTGTTTGGAGGTGGGGGGTTCAAAACAGGGTTTCTCTGTGTAGCCCTGGCTGTACTGGAACTCACTCTGTAGACCAGGCTAGCCTTGAACTCAGAAATATGCCTGCCTCTACTTCCCAAGTGCTGGGATTAAAGGCATGTGCCACCACTGCCTGGCAGTGTTCTTGATACAAAAGGAGCAGGTACAGTAAAGAGGGGGCAATAGATGAATGTGGTGGGATAAGATCCCATAATGCTTTGCTACCAAAGTTGACTGACTATTGTAAGACAAGTCCAGTGAAGCCCAAACACACAGTGATGCCCAAGTGCCTGCTGCTGCTTCATTTCAGTGTGCAGGTTCCTTTTGATCTGTTCATTGGGAGCAAGCAGAGTTGTAGGACAAATTCACTACCCAAGGTCCTTCCTCACCCTTAAGCACCTGATATGCCTGTGTTGTTTTGGTTTTACTTTAAGACAATGTCGTTATGCAGTCCAGACTGTGCCTAAGCTCACAATCTTCTGCCTCAGCTTCCGGAGTGTTAGAATTCCAAGACAGTGCCTTCAAGCTATCTTTGTATAGGCACAGTCCCAATGATGTTGGTGGAATGATGACTGCATAATGTAGAATAATGAATTGTCTAATTACATATTTCTCAGAATACATCCCCCTCGCTAAGCAGTGAGGAAGCATATGTTTTGTTGATGGACATACTATACATAGTTTTTTGATACTTAAATAGGTAAAATAGTGATTAGGTAGACTTGGCCAATTAGTAGTCCATTCATCTATGATTCAGTGATTGGTTCATCAATGGGTATATGACCTAAACTCAACCAATACAACTCAGTTCCTAAACTTATATTGTTATTGTTGGAAGAACAGCATCCATCTGCTGTTTCCACTAGGGAGATGCCAGGGACAAGTGAGCTGGGACTTTTGGTTGTTCTCTTATATTTCCATGGACAGAGCACACCTGAATGAAATTAGCCCAGGAACTAACAAAGAGACCGAAGTGGCTGAGTCCTGATGACAGGACAGACTGCCCCTGAACTGAAATTGGCTTCCTTCTGATCTATTTTTGTAGCCAATAAAACTCCTTTTTCTACCAAAGTCCACGGGAGATCTCGTCACCTGGCCAGTATTTCTGAGACTGACAACTTCCTATGAACTTTGGATACCTTGGCAAGGAGCCAAGAAGTCTTAGGGTCTTCCCAGTGTGGAAGTCTTAGTCTTTGCATCTGGCTGGAGCTTCTTTTTCCAGTAACTGATTTCAGATCTTTGGGCTAGTCACCTTATCTGTGTGGGTTCACTTGTCTTGCTGATAGAAGAGACTATTGGGAGAGAGAAACTCTAAATGTGTCTTCTAAGGCTCTATGTCTTGGCTCTGTGATAGCATTGTGTCAACACTTCAAGTTAATCTCAGGGTCTGTCTCCAACTGCCAGCTCCACCACCTCAAGACAAATGACACTAATTTATTTTAAAAGTTGAAAGGCAAATCCAAAGAAAGACAGTATGCTTTAAGGAACTGGAGGCTAGGCACGGCTATCTGAAACGTTGCAAGGATATGGATCCTTCCGGAAATGCGTTAACGAGGAGAGTGATGCATTAATTCATCAACCACTGTAGCCATTGTATAGATTAGTAACAAATATTTTGTTGTAAAAAGGTCTGCGCCTCCAGTTTTGCTGAGCTAAAGTAAACGAAGACCCTCGTTATGTCAACAGATGACAGTGCTCAGAAGTGATGCTGCTGGCTGAGAGGAGAGGGGCAGAGAGGTTGGCCCCGCCCTGGTTCTCCTTCATCTGATCACCATTATTTACCTTGATGAGTTAGCAATTCTTGGAACATCAGAGAAGGTCATGGAATGATCCGTCAAAAGCACCAATCAAACTGTTCCGTTCTACCTCCAGCTTGTCATGGACCCCGATGCCTCCAGGACGAAGTTCAAAGCCATCGGCGTGGCAGGAAAGCCCTTTGTGTCATGAGCCTTCATCTCCTCCCTCCTTCACGCACAACCTTCCATACACTGGGCACTTGAGGAATACTGTACATTAGTTTTATTAACAGTTTCCTAAGACCATATTCCTGCCCCTGAGTCCATCCTCACCTTCCTTGACTCTGTGTTCATTCCTCTTGGCTAGCCCTTGTTGGTTTCATTTCACAGGTTTGTCAGCTGGTTGAGTGAGACCAACAGGAAGTATGGGTAAAATCACGGTAGCAGTGAGGTGGGTAGAAAGAAAGGAGACACCAGGCTATTTTTCTCTGTGCTGCCTTAAGTGGATTCTACAACATTACCCAGATATCTGGGGGAACATTAGCTCTTGCCAAGCAGCCCACCATAACCTCGGGACACTTCTTTCCCCCTCTAGAAGGGTGGTGACTTCCTGCTGATGTTAATCTTTATGTGGCCTCATTACCCCGTGTTTCAGTTCCAGCATCTCTATCTAGCACACAGTCTTATCAATCCCTTATTTTAAATTCCTCATACTGTGGCAACTGAAGAAGTATCTGCAGAAACCTGACGGAGCCAGAGAGCATTCATGCACACAACAGCCTTGGCTTTCCCTAAAGCTTTGAGACCAGCTTTTAGTCATAGATTAGGATGCTGCTTTATCATTGCTTCCTCTTTGAGGTTGCCTGAGTTTCTACACGCAGCTCACCCTGAAAGGTAGAGTGGTCACACCCATACACCTTTCATAACAAACAGGGTGTTTTATTTGCTTGTTTGCTTTGAGACAGGGTCTCTCTAGACAGCCTTCTGTGTCCTGTCTAGGGTCTCTCTAGACAGCCTTCTGTGTCCTGGAACTCTATGTAGACAAGGCAAGTCTCAGACTCAGAAAGATCTTCCTGCCTCTGCCTTCTGATCAAAGGTATGTGCCACCACACACAGCTAACTCCCGGAGTTTGGTTTCATATTACTTGTGGCTACACACATTTCTAGTGAACAGAGTGTGCTATTTGGGGGTAATCTATTTTTCTTCTATTTTATCACCCTACACAAAGAACGAAAAGTCATAATAAAATCCTCTAATATCTCTGGCTAATTCAGTGAGCCCAAAGGAAAATGATAGACTCCCGGATAGGATGGTCAATTTTATGTGTCAGCGGAGTCAGTCTATAGTATCCAACTATGGAATAAAACACCATTGTTGGAGAAGTGCTTTTGGAGAACACTCAATTTTAAATCCATAGACTTTAAGTAAAGCAAACTAATTTAGTATTATTAGTATAGTAATTAAAGCAACTTATTCTCTCCTGATGTGGGTGGGCCTCATTTAATCACTTAGAGACCTGAGGAGGAAAAGAACTTGGCAGTTTCTGTAGAAATAACACTCTTTCTGAACCCCAACTTTAGGCTTAAGCAACACTGACATCTCTTCCACAGATTTCTGAAGTGTGAGACTGTCCCAAGGATTTTATACTCACCAGCACCGCAGTCACGGGAGTCAGTTCCTTAACATAAGTCCATCCTGGGCTGCCACACACATGCCCTGTTGGTTTTGTTTCTCTGACTAATACACTGGGTTAAGGAAACTCAAAGAAAGAATTAGTTTTTAACAGGAAATAAAGACCCATTGCCATATGTGTATCTTTGTGGAAACAATTAAGGATTGGCATTTCAACTTTCATTTTTACCCATGCTTATAAGTATTCTTTGGCTATCTTCGATAGAGAATCTGATAATAATCCATTTTCTCTTTTGATCAAGGAGTAATCTATATTTTCTTTCAGGGTTAAATTTAGTCCCCTTAGCTCTAGACTTCCCATGCCCATGAATCCCATGGGCAGGGTCTTCACAGCCCTGGTTTCTTTTAGATACAGACAGGAATCTTTTGGCCATAGGAAGCTCAGATAACTGACCCTAGTCCCTCACCCAGGGATTTATTTGATGTTATCCGTAAAACTGATGCCCTGCATTCTGCAGCCTAGAATTAAAGGCTGGGGTGAGAGTTCCAGGAAGGAGTTAATTTGTTATTAAATCTTGGAATGAGAGTTGAGCATTTAGCTTGTGGGCATCTTGCCAGGCTGAACTATGGGCAGGTGACATCGTTTCTGAGTTGCTGAACAAAAGCTGTGTGGAAACACAAATGTCTATCTGGTTCCCATGGGCTCCTCTGGTGACCGCACACATTGGCAGGAGCTGCCTTAGGCAGAGACAGTATGTGGAGAAGGCCCTTCATCTCCACTTCATGTCCTTCAGCCACAGATCCCTTCAGTTCACCTTACCTCTGAGGCCACATCCTCTTGAGAGGGAGTCAGACAGATAGAAACTGCCTTCATTCTCAAATCTCCCTGTTTATGCAGACGGGGGGGTGGTGGGGGTGGGGGGTCTGCTCCGAGGAACTCCATCTGTTTAAACTTTCATCTCCCAGGCATGGCAAACACTGGAGCCAGATCTGTCCTCCATCACCCCCTTAAGCTATTTCCTTCTACAGGGCAAAGCTAGGTGCTGAAATACAGGGACAGAATACTTCCTTGGCATATACAAGGTCCTGGGTGTCATCTCTGGCATCAGAAAAGAAAAACAATGCAACAGAAAGATTGTGTGAGGGAGCTAGGAATGAAAAAGTTAGTGCCTTGAACCCCAACACTCAGAAGGAGAGGCAGGCAGATTTCAGAGTTCAAGGCCAGCCTGGTCTACAGAGTTCCAGGACAACCAGGACTATATAGAGAAACCCTGTCTTGAAAAACAGAAGGAGAGGCAGGGGCATCTCTGAATTTGAGGCTAGCCTGATCTATATATAGAGAGTTCCAGGCCAGCCAGAGATACATAGTGAGACCTTGTCTCAAAATAAAGAAGTAAGTAAGTAAGTAAGTAAGTAAGTAAGTAAGTAAGTAAACAAACAAACAAACAAACAAATAAATAAATAAATAAATAAATAAATGGGGGGCATTTGGGAGTGCACATGGAGCATTCTATGTATCTTTGTAAACAGTTTGCTGAGTTCTCTAGATTCTAACAGAGGGAAGGGCTGATCAGCCGTGAGTGAAGGGACAGGATCACTGTAGTATAGGAATTGCCATCCCTGTTTGAAGACAGAAAGAAAACAAAACTCCAGGATGACAGAGATACACTGTGGTTGAGTGACTTGTGTATAGAACATGGATGTACTGTTGATGATGCATGCCCTGTATTATTATGGACTCTGTTGAAAGTTAAATGATAACTTGGTGTGGCAACTCATGTTTGTCATCCTTCCTCCCAGAGATCAAAGCAGGAGGATTGAGAGTTCAAGGCAGCTTGGGCTATATAGCCATAACATGCCATTAAATACGTGCATGCATAGCCCATACATATGTATATGCATATACACATAGCCAGGTGCATGCGATAGCCTGTAAAAGATTCTCAAGTCTCTGTTCTCTTGCCCAGACAGTTGTACCCTCCTGCTTCCCATCTCCCCGCTTCCGGACTTCTCCAGCTCACTTCCTAACTCTTTACGTAGGCCCATGTGGTGGAGAGGGATGAGTAGGCAGTGGATCCAAAGAGCTGTGTTACGCAACCATGTAATATAGCCCAGGCTTTGGGAAGTTTGACAAACTGAGATCTGTGTTTAGATTCCTAACCTCGCAGACATTTCAGAGCAAGAAGGACCTGGACATGTCCCCCAGATGGTAACAAATGGTTTCACTCTTGTGTTTGGTAAGGTTGCAGCTGCCACTAGAATACAGCTGTTTACAGAGTCTGGGAAGTGGAATGTGTGGGGAATGTCAATGTCAGGGCGCCTGCTTCTTCCTCACTCGGGAAAGGAGAACAAACAGCATGGCCTGATGGGGGAACACATATGTCAGGTTCAAAAAGAATTTATTGAGGAACTGCAGAAAATTGAAGGCATCACTCCTGCTTGGGGGCGGGGGGCTAAGATGCTGTGTATAATGAATATACTGGAGGGTCTCTTGGTTGTTGTAACAAAGGCTTAGAGCAGTGGCTCTTAACCTTCCTAACGCTGAGACCCTTTAATACAGTTCCTCATGTTGTGGTTACCTCAACCAAATGATTATTTTGTCACTACTTCACAACTGGAATTTTTGCTACAGTTATGAATTGTGATGTACCTAATTTTGGAGATAGAGATTTGAAAGGGGGATCATGACCCATAGGTTGAGAACCATTGGCTTAGAATACTTGGCATGTAGTCCTCACTGTCCTGGAAACCAGAAGCCTAAATTCAAGATGGCAGCCAAATCACTTAGTGTGAAGGCTCTAGGGGAGAATCCAGTTCTTAGTTTCTCTAGCTTCTGTAGGTTGTGATCTTCCTGTACCTGTAACTGTGTCACCTCTCCTCTGTCTCAATGTTGTTTCTCTATCTCCCACAGGACCAACTATGTCTGTTAGATTTAGAGTCTGTCTAGAAGATGCATGAGATATAGTCTTCATTCCCAATTTGTTCAGTCAACTATGTCTACAAAGACCTTTTCCTCAGATAAATTTGCAATCACAGGTTCCAGGAATTAAGACATGGGCATCCCTTTTGGGATCTCTACTGAGCCCATTGGAGAGAGAAGAAAAAGACCAGATCAGAGTAGGAACCAGCTGCCTACATAGGATTTTGCCACCAACTAATCATCTCAGCCCCTAACCAAATGTATGGGTCAAGGAAAAATGTATCATTTCCTATTTTCAATCTGTGTGGCTATCAAAGATACGACTTTCACAGTGGAAGTAGTTATGGTTATCATGTAAGAAGAAGCTGAGAGGCAAACAACCTAAGACTCTTACACCATTGTTCCTTCTTTCTGTGAAACTCAGTTATCATCTGTCCAGCTTCCACCCTTAAGGGTCCCACATGTAGAAATCAGGATGCTGAGGCTTCAGCCTTTATATGCATATGTCAGGCAGGATGAAGGAAGAAAAGTGCTATAAATAAATGCTCTGTGCCTGCTGGATCAGAGTTCTCAGGAGAGCATACTACTTACCTCTCTCTTGTGAAAACATAGCTCCTAGCTGCAAGGGAAGCTGGAAAAAGGTATGCACTGCTTACATCTCTCTAGTGAAAACATAGCTCCTAGCTGCAAGGGAAGCTGGAAAAAGGTATGCCTACATACAATATACATGTGATGTTCTCTTAAATAAAACAAGGAGTTCTGTTAATGGGAAGGAGATGATGATGATGTGATATTGGCAACTATACTCTTCTACCACAGGGATTTAATGCTACCCAGGTTTTAGAGTCCCCGTGGCAGTCAGAGAACACAATTAACACCTCTAGTGTTATATTGGAAATAAAAACAACTGACATTTGATGATTGTTTACCATGTGTCTGGTGCTGGGCATAGCCCATTATAGGTTCTCCAACCCTTACAACCATCCTTTGAGGTTGGACCTATTTTAACATTGCCCTTCATACATAAGAAAATTGTGGCCTGGGGAACTCAAGTCATTTGCTGAGAATCCTATGTCTAGAAAGTGGCAGGGCTGGATGTCCATAGCCTGAGCTCTGATTACTATATTACATGGCTATACTGAAGTAAGATCTTGACGAGACCTGAGGGGCTTCAGCTCTCTATACGCTCTATTATGTGGACATGAATACAATAAGTCCATCTTTCCTCTTCTTACACCTATTAAGCACCAGTAATAACTTCATACTTCATGCACAGATACTGAGCAGTCTGTGTTAGTTAGCTTTCTCAATACCATGACGAACTATCTGATAGACATAACCCAAGAAGGAATTTACTTCAGCTAACAGTTTCAGAAAGTTTAGCTTATCAGGTGATAGGTGGTAGGTGGTAGGATCCTGTCACGTGACTGAGCGATGATGGTAGCCTATCACTCGGTGGGCTGGTCTGTAGTGATGGAGTGTGTCACTCACGTCCCTGCCTTTGCTGTCATCTCCTTCTTTCCCTCCCCTCAACATGGCCCCTCAACTCTTGCTGTGCTTTTTAGGATCTGCTCACTCAGTGCTTTTGTCTTTTGTCCTATACAAGGCTATGTGCCTTTTAGGTCATGCCTATTTCAAAGATCACTGGTGCATTTTTATAGTTCCTTGTACACCCCAAGTCACCCCACACCCTCTTATGTCTACTCTTCTGTAACTATAACACAGTCACATAACTTTTTAGTGCCACCTGCACAAACACCTTGTCCCACAGAAGGTTCTGTCTCTGACACATACACATTTTTGTATTGCATACAAATAGACACACCACAGTCCTGGCCAGTGGCTGGGGTATACGGTGTAGGGAATGGATGTGGCCCAGACAACCAGAAGCAGGTACAAAGCATCTTAATGTATTTTCTCCTCTGCTCCTGGGTCCCTGTAGTGAGCAGCTGTTAGTAGTGCTGCTAGAAGGTAGAGTCTTCCAGAAGTGAGAAGGCAGCACCAGTCTTAACCACATATTGTCCTTTTGGCCTCAGCTCCAACCAACAGGAAGAACTTCCATTAAGAATGTACTGCTTCCTCGTAAGGAGATGTTTATAAACATCAGCTCCCTGAGATGGGATGGGACTTGGCACCAGCAAGACCCCATCCTCCAGTAGGTGAAGGCAAGGTAGTGCCCACTGGACCAGAGACATCTCTGCTTCTAGCTCTACAGGATCCCTTGAGCCCTGTTGCCTGCACATCCCCAGGTTCTCATCACCTGCGGAAAGGTACCCTTCCTTCAGAGAGAAGTCATAGCAGACATGAGGTCATCGACAAATCACAGCAAATAATACATGTTCCTCCCCCTATCTGATGCCAACCAGGAAAGCCTCAATGTGGCAGCCTTTCACAGACCTGTTGACTGACAGCTGACTCAGCCTTGCCCTGTTTCCTTGTGATGCCTAACAGACTATTATTTATTCCAGTATTTTTATTACCTGATGACTACTGGTGTTTCTACTTGATGTCTGTCTGTGTGCCTTGTGGTGTGATCAAAAAGGAACTGATTGTATCTCCTCTCAATCTCGATATGTGGCAAGTCTAATTAGATTCATTATTTACCCCAAAGCTAGATGGGTATGACTTCACTTTTTGGATGTCAGAAACTAACTTTTGTCACTAGAGAATAACCCTGTAGGCCTGGGCCACCAGCTAGGAAGCCCTATCCCACAAGGAACACTGCTTTCTTTGTCAGAGCAGAAGCAGAAGTCTTACTCCCTCTGTAGGATGCCCTGAAGGGAAGGGCTATAATATGACTCTTTTCCAAGGAACATCCCCCTTCATCCAGAATTAGCACTCTGAAGGAAACATTGGTTCTATAATTCACTTGCTTAGCTCTCTAGTCCAGAAATACTATTTCTCTAGTGATCTGAATATCAACCCTTGTTCCTGTCTTAAGAAGGAAAAGGTATGAGTAACAAAGCTTGGGTGGTAGGAGTTAGTTATCACCATATGTTTATGAATTTTTGGTGTGACTGGGAGGAAAAAGAAAAATGGGGTTCTGTTTGGGGGTTTGGTTTTGTGTAATATATAAGCCAATTTAAAATTTTAATTTAATGCGAATCTCAGTGAGAAGGGGAAATAGAATAGACACTGTGGGTGGATGGAGTGGGGGTGGGAATTGGAATGGGAACAGGAGTGATCAGGAGTGATCAGGTCAGGGAGGACAGGAGAGAGTACTGGTAGAGGCAACTAAATCACAGTGGGGTGGGGAGGCAGCATCTCTGGGACTAACTAGAAACCTAGAGTGATGGTAACTCCCAGGAATCTATGAGGGTGGCCAAGGATACTGTGTCTAGGAATGGGGGACATGGAGCCTGAAACGGACATCTCCTATAACTAGGCAAGATTTCCAGTGGAGAGCTTGGGACACCAAGCCAGCCACAAAACCTTCAACAGAAAATCTGTTCATACTAGAAGATGTGCAGAGACAGGAGGCTGGCGTAACTGTCATCAGAGAGACTTTACCCAGTAACTGATAGAAAGAGATTCACAGACCCACAGACAAACATTAGCGGCAGCTTAGGGAATCCTGGTGAAGAGGAGAAAGATTATAGGAGCCAGAGAGGTCAAGGACATCACAAGAAGACCTACAGAGTCATCAAACCTGGGCCCATAGGGCTAACAGAGACTGACCGACCAACCAGGGAGCAGGCATGGGACTAACATAGGCCCTCTGCACATGTTTCAGTTGTGCAGTGTGGTCTTCTTGTAGGACTCCTAACAGAGGGAGCTGGGGCTTTCTCTGACTCTGTTGCCTGACTTTGGGACCCTTTCTTCTTGCTGGGCTGCCTCATCTAGCTCAATAGAAGATGATAGAAGATGTGTCTAATCTTACTGCAACTTGATATGCCAAGGCTGGTTGATATCCATGGGAGTTTTGAAGAGAAAGGGAGGAGTAGTGGAGGGTAGGAGTAGGGGGTGGGGTGGGGGAACTGGGAGAAGAGGAGGGAGGAAAAACTGCAATTGGGATGCAAATTAAGTTAATTAATTAAAACATTTCCAATTTAGTTTTTACAGCAGTTCTAAGTTCACAGCAAAGTTCACATAGGTGAACCACGATGGACAAGGCACAGTCAATCAAGCTCAATAATTTGCAGGGGGCTCACTCTTGGTAGTGAACCAAGGTTCCAATGACATAAAAATGTGCATATCACTCTATGACCACACTGTATAGCGTTCTTGCCATAGAAGAGCACATCGCCTATTCACCATCTCCATCCCATCAACTTCTACCAGGCGCTGATATTTTAATTGTCTCAGTTTTACCTTTTTCTGAATGCCATGTAATTGGAATCATAATATACATAACCTTTCACTTAGTGATGCATTTATACTTCCTCCACATCTTTTCCTGAGTTGATAGCTCATTCCTTTTCCATGGTGCATAATATTTCATCCTATACATACACTATACTTTGTCTGCTCAACTTTTGAAAGACCCAATTGTCTCCAAGTTTTGGCAGTTGTAAAAGACACTCCTATCTAAATCCATGTGCAGGTGCTTGTTTAGGTCTAAGTTTAATATATATATATATATATATATATATATATATATATATCATCAAGTTGCCGTTGTTCTCCTTGAGGCAGGGTCTTTTTATGTAATCCAGGCTGGCCTTGAACTCACAGTGATCCTCTTCCCTCAGATTCTCAAGTGCTAAAATAACTGAAATAGCTTCAGTGAACCACTGTGGCCAGGTAGATGGTTGTTTTTTAAAACAAACCTGACAGACACCATCTGTGACACCCAGTATTATAAACACAGCTCAGCATGGTTGGAGTGATTATACGCCCTGGAAGATTCTTCGCTGTGTTTATAGGAAAGGAAACAGGGATCATAGAAGTTTCTGTCCTTAGTTTACGATATGGAAGAAGTCAATATGCAAACCCACTGGGAGAATAGGAAGTGATTCCAGAAGAGAAATTCCAGAACTGAGAAGTAGAAGTTTCAAAACGCAATATTAATTTTAAGTATACTCTACTCAATCAGCACCTGCTACCCAGACCCCTTAGCAACGTGCCCACGCCAATGGGGACAACACTGTCTGTCTTGAGAACCATCACCAAAGACAGGAAAAGCTTCAAGACCCTAGCCAATGAACAAGGTAATGAGCCTTGAAAGGACTGTGAAATAGACTGAATTGTGACAGCCCTCAAAGTGAAATTCCTGTCCTGAAATGTGTGTTATGATCTCACTAGGGAAAGCACCAGCAGATGAATACTGTCAGTGATTTGGGTATGAGGAGATCATCCTGCATCATCTGGGCGGGTCTTAGGCCAAAGACAATGGACAGAAGAGCGAACAGTGTTTTGACCACAGAGACTGGAGTGATGAGCCAGGCATCCAGGGAGGCAAGGATCTGCTCTTTCCCAGAACCCCAGGGGGAAGGGAGACTTCTCACCAACACCTTGATTTTAGACTTCTTACTTATTGCTTCTCAGTACACTTTCCGCTTAACACACAACAACCTACTGGTTGCTAATAATTGTTTACTGGAAATTGTAACTTTGGAGGGCACCCAGGATCTGAACCCCATCCTATGTCTAGTTATCACATGTATGATAAGTTTCCTTTAAAAACAATCATTCAGCATAAAAAGCTCCAACCTGCCACATTTTGTTGAAGACCCAGGTGACCTTGGAAATTCTTCTCAAGCTCTTTTCCATCATCCTTGTCTTCTCTCATCAATCCAAGAGTTCCTCAAGTGCTGAATCCGTGCATCCGTCTGGGAATATAGCATCAACAGTGGCTGTGTAGGTAAAATTGCTTGCCCTTGATGAATGGAACTAGAAAATATCATCCTGAGTGACCCAGACCCAAAAGGACATGCAAGGCATGTACTCACTTATAAGTGGATGTCAGCCATAAAGTATAGGATAACCCTGCTGCAATCAACAAACCCAAAGAAGCCAAGTAACAAGGAGGGTACTAGGGAGGGTGTTTGTCCCTTTCTCAGAGGGGAAACAAAAGAGACATCGGAGATTGATGGAGGGAAGAAGGGATGGGGAAGGAAGGAGAGAACAGATGTAGGGAGAGCAGAAGAGGGAGAAGGGAGATCAGCAGGGGGAGAGGGACAATCTTTAGGAGGCGCCAGAGACCTGGGATAGGGAGAGGCCACAGAGCATGAAAGGGGAAGGAATCTAGCTGAGATCCCTAGCAGTGGGGGAAAGGATCCCGAAGCGGCCACCCACTGTAGCCAGGCAGGACTCCTAGGGGAAGGATAAGGACAGCAACCACCACACACAAAGCCCTTCACCCAAAATGTGTCTTACCTACAAGATGTGTAGGGATAAAGATAGAGCAGACTGCAAGGATGGCCAACCAGTGACTGACCCAACTTGAGACCCATCCCAGGGGCAAGAACCAAACCCTGACACTGTTCATGATACTCTGTTGTGTTTGCAGATGGGAGCCTAGCATAACTGTCATCTGAGAGACTCTACCCAACAGAGGGGAAACAAAATAGATATTGGAGATTGATGGAAGGAGGGAACTGGGTGGAAAAGTTAAGAGATGCAGAGACTCGCACCCAAACATTAGATGGAGCTCGAAGAGTCTTACAGAAGAGCCGGGAGAAAGATTGTGGGACCCAAAGAGGACAGGGATTCCACAGGAAGACTAACAGAGACAACTAACCTGGACCCCCGGGAGCTCTCAGAGAATGAATTACCAACCAAAGAGTGAGCACGGGCCGGACCTAGGCCTCCTGCACATACATAGCAGATGCGCAACTTGGTCTTCATGCTGGTCCCCACAAACAACTGGAGTAGGGGCTGTCCCTGGTGCCTGTCTGTGGATCCTGCACCCCTAAATGGACAGCCTTGTCTGGCCTCAGTGGTAGAGGATGTGCCTAGTCCCACATATGTGTGCGTGGGGATGGGGATGGAGGAATGTGGGGTGTTTGACACCCAGAATGGGGCTTCCCTTTCTCTTTTGAGAAGGGGAAGAGGGAAATGGATTTGCATGAGGTGTTCTGAGAATAGAGGAAATGCTAATATTGGGTTCTAAAGGGAATAAATAAATACATTTAATTAAAAAATCATCTGCCCTTAAAGACCTTAAATGTACTAATGAGACAAGAAGATGCCAGTCATGATTCTAGAAAGACAAATTCCTAACAAATTCACTTCCTTCCCATTTCTCTCTCTCTAACCTATCCTCCAAATAGAATATTCTAACCTGTAAATGTAACGATTGTTATATATTTAATTGAACATGGAAGAGGCTTTATAGCATTGGTTCTTGACCTGTGGGTTGAGACCCCTTTGTGAGGTCAAATGACTGTTTTACAGGGATCACATATCAGATATCCTATATATCAGATAAGTGCATTACAGTTCATAACAGTAGCAAAATTACAGCATGAAGAAGCAACAAAAAGTAAATTTATGATTGGGGGTCACCACAATATGAAAAATTGTATTAAAGGCTTGTAGCATTGGGAAGATTGAAAGTCACTGCTCCAAACTTCTTTGTAGGCTCATATGTCATTGGGATTCTCAACCCCCCCCCACACACACACACAGACACACACACATACACACAGACAGATATACACAGACACACAGATACACACATAGATACACACCAACACACACACAGAGATACACACACAGATACACACCGACACACACAGATACACACAGAAACACACACAGACACACACCTGCACACATGCTTCCACTCACACACTTGTGCACAACCCTGTGTCAAAGCCACTCTCCAGTTCTGCAAAGGCATTAATGGTCTTAAACAGACACAAAAATAGGCAAATGAGGATGTGCAATAGCAATATACTGCCTCTTTCCCTGCATCTGCTCACTTCTCTTCCCTATAATGCACAACTCACATGTTTTGACAGAAGTGGTGTTTGTACCCACCATGCCATCTCACTATCTGGTCCTCATGTGTCCAGTTCATGTCTAGCTCTCTTTTGTGTTGTCTGCAGGGAATGACACACATCAGTTTTTTTTGATGGCTTCTAAATTGCCCCGTGGATATTTCCCTAGATGCTGTTTCTCCTCATCACCATCTGATAGCCAGATGTGGAAGATCTCACTATCCCAAAGGACTGTGGAGCTATGAGTCTAATCCCAAATCCCAGAATCGCCATCTGGTAAAACATGCATTCAACATTAAGTTATAAGTGAGAAACAAAGGTATAGAGTGTTGGTATGAAAAGGGGACTCTTTGTTACTGCTTTAGCCTGTCGTGGCTAATGCATTAATCCTTATATTGTAGCTAAATGACTGTTTTTGTGAGCTGTTATAATGAATACTATCAAAATTTTAATCTTTTCATCTTTTACTTCATTTTTCAAGGAAAAAATAAAACCTCAGAGAAGAGTTTAATGGTTCTGATATTTTATGGGCCTTGTATTATTTCCTAATTGCTTTCTAAAGACACTTAAATGTGTTCATAATGTTAGAATTAAAGATTCAAGATGATCACATTACAACACCCCCCACCCCAGCTTGCTTTTTTCTTTTGTATGTGTAGGGTTGGGGTGGGGCTGGAGGCAGCTCACTCACAGAGGTCATAGGACATCCTGGAGAATTGGTCCTTGCCTTCCACCTTGTGTGACAGGATCTCTCTTATTCGCTGTGTATGCTAGGCTAGCTGGGCCGGGCTGGCTGCCTCTTCTAGTCCTCCTGTGGTGGCCCCTTCTCCCAGGAGAGGCAGTGGGATTACATATTGCAGTTTGAGCTACTGCAGCTGGGGTTTTATGTGAGTTCTTGGGATCCAAATTCAGGTTGTTGGGTTTGCGTAGCAATTGTTTTGCCCTCTACATCATCGCTCTAAGCTTCCTCCACCCAGAGTTATTTATACTGTCCCCAGCCAAGCTCTGTCGGTACATCAGCGAACGAATCATGCACAAATGTCCTTACCATCACATTTGCCTTTCTTGTTAGGTGGTAACTCTTTGCTTGTCTCATGTCCCCACAAGTTCACTGTGATAGCCATAGATCGGGACCATCACCCTTTGTCACAGAGAAGACACTTGCCATGGGTCTGTGGATGAAGAAACCTGTTGTGTCAAATGATGCATAAATATGCCTACCATATTTCAGCTTACAGTTTTTTTTGGGGGGGTTGTTTGTTTGTTTCTTTGTTTTGGATTTGTTTTTTGTCTTTTTTTTTTTTTTTTGAGAAAGGGTTTCTCTGTGTAGCCCTGGCTGTCCTGAAACTCACTCAGTAGTCCAGGCTGGCCTCAAACTCAGAAATCTGCCTGCCTCGGTCTCCCAGAGTGCTGGGATCACAGGTGTGCGCCACCACCTCCCGGCTAGTGTACAGCTTTGTAGCCACTGTCATCAAAACTGACCTTATTGCCACCAGTCCAAGGGTGCTAACGCCATGATCAGCAGCCTGGCTGACCAAACTTCATATTCAGCACGTCTCTGCTGACCTGCTAAGTCGAACCTTCAGTAGTCTTGAACGCTTGCCCACACATTTAGTGTGTAGTCAGAGTTGAAAACTATAGAAGCTGTGAGGCCAGCAGGAAGATCAGGTGACAGGACCCAAGAGTGGTTCCTCATGTTGGCAAATTGCTATTTAAGGTTATTTTCTCTATTCTAACTCGTAAGTAGGACCCATTCATCTGAATTTTTCCTAAAGAGCTCTTGACATCAATGTGCAGAAGCCCAGCACTAATATTTCATGGAAGGAATCATTCCCCACAGACACCAGTTTTGTCCTGAAAGCCACAACATTGAAGTCCTTGAGCACAGGACCTCTGTTGTATCCCCATGTCCCCAGAGCCCAGTCCCAGAGCCTGGAGATGCTTGTTAAGGCACTTAGAATGTCCTGACCACTCCTTTGAATCTTTGTGAAGATATCTTCCATTTTCCCAGATAAATGAAACCATCCCCAACGGGGTAGTTTTCCATTTTGAATTTGTCATTCCGGGAGACAAGAAAATGCTGTGACCTACATGGCATTGGTTGAGGGCAATTCTTGCTGGAGACATCTGTAGGCTGCCATACAGTGTTCCCACTGGCTGGTAAAGGAAGAAAGCACAGCAGCCTACAAGGCATCAGAGGCTATGGCCGGAGTGGGGAGGGGGGCTTTCTGTAGGGCCCACTTAACCAAATGGTTTGGAATGGAGAGTACCGGCTGAGTGGGGATATTGTGAATGGCCCATCTGGTTTAAATTCATACACTGAAAGAAAGGATAAATGTCACCCTTCAAAGCCGTCATCATCTTCCCTTCCAGCCCTAGATAATATAGATCCCAACTCCACGTTCATTTTTTTCTCTTCAGGAGTGTTCATACCAAGAGGGCTCATTATACACTGGGACAAGGGCAGCTTTTACGTGAAACCTTGAATGGCTAGCTCTGCGAGTCAGTATTGCTGTCTTAAATGTTGGGAATGTTTGTTGGGAAATTAAACCTCATATGGTAACTGTAATATGGACATAGGAAGCACTAAGAGTCTGTGTGGCATCTACATGCAGGACAAGGATTTGAAAACCTTAACACTATCACACAGCAAGCTGGAAAAGCTTCTTGGATTTAAAAAATAATTCAACTGTGTTTTTAAAAGAAAAAAATAGCACAGGGGTGTAATAGGCAACCATGCTCTTGCTTGTGACTTGCTCCTCATGAAGAGATGCCAGTCGGCGTGTCTTTTCCCTTAGGGACTCATTTCTGAGAATAAAGAAGAAACTTAGCTCTTGAACAGAGCCAAGAAGAAATCAGCTGACATTCTGGCTACTTCGCATGGACAGAGACCTGTTTCTTGACCTTGTAGCCATACTCAACAACTGAAGTTACCGTATTAGTTTTAGAAAAGGAGAAATGCCCAGGGGGGTCAACTGTCCTTTCTACTTCTGTTTCCAGCACTTTCTACAATGCCCATCATGTGGTAGGTCACTTAGAATATGGCTTTGGTTTCTGCTCAGACCTGAGATTCATCATTCCCCAAAGGGTCCTAGTTGTGCTCTTATTTGCATTCTTTAAGCTCAAAAAAATTCTGTTTTTTTTCTTCTCCAGGCTCAAGCTACTCTACAGGACTTTGAGCTGTTAAGAAACCCAAGAATTCCCACACATAGTAGTTGATATATTCCAATATATTTTAAGAAAACATCCAACCATTCCAGCTGTACCTAGCAAGCAACATCTAAAAGGAGCACTTGGATGGGATGCAGTAAACAGCTTTAGAGAAGAGATGGGGTTATCTTGAATTTATGTCTTGCAAATATTTATTCAAGGTGCTAAAAAGTAGCATCTCTCCCTCTTGAAAATATTGGCCAAAGTGGGTCTAGGACATTACTTTGTAAGTAAATAGTGCTGTGACCTTCTAAACAGCTTTATTAGGCCTGTCACCAACAGCCAAATATTTATGTAAGCTCCGTGGGTTGAAAAGGTAGTTTAAAAAGGCTGTTTTAACCACAGCTCTGTAAATGTTTAAGGTAACATCCTGTCTCTTTGAAACCGCCCCACCTAGCCATACTGTCGTATTTATAATAAAAAGGGCAACATGCTCAAGTGATACATGATTTCCTGTCAGCCATACCCAGGCCTCTATGCTTTCATCATTAACCAGGAAGACACAAGAAATCATCTCAGAGGTCATCCTATTGAATACCTGGGCAGAAGTCACTGGAGTCAATCGTGGGTGTTGGAATGGGGAAGAAACACAACTTGTGCAGCACCGGGTGGAAGTCAGAAGAAACAGTATTAGAGAATGTAATCGGGCCTTGCTTAGAACACACAAATAGAGCTAATGAATGGGTGTAGTTATTTTTTTTAATTGATTCATTTTTCTAGAGGAGTGCCTCAGGAGTAGTGGCGCTGGGGCCCCGGGTCTGGTGTGGTTCTTAGAATAAACTGTGTGTCTTTCTGAGCAAATCCTTGGCTTTGCCAAGCTCTGATCAGTCCCACCTGCTTGCGGTCGAGCTGGTCTCAATATCAGATGATGGAATACTGGCCGGGGCTCTTAGGGTTGCAGGTAAAAGAAACTAAACTCCTATGAGCTTAAGCAGTATGAACATCTGCTTCTCTGGTGGGGAGAGTCAGACCATCCATCTTTAGGCCCAGCTGGACTCCTTGTCCAGCTTTCTTGCCAAAACCCTTTGTTCTCCTTTCCTGCTCTTTATTGTTAGGCAGCTTTAGCTACTGCGATGGACACAGTGAGCTCCCACACCCCCAGCCTTTTACGGTGCTAGCTGAACACACCCCAGACAGACAGAGGCTTGGTCCAGAATCAAATATATGGCTCTTCCCAGCAACCGTGTGATTTATGTAAATAAACCCAGAACCAGAGATAGTACATGGTGGTTGGGGTCAGCTAGAATTTACCTCATCAATTAGGAGGAAAGATGGGGTTATCTTGGGTGGGGGGGAGGGAAGGAACTCCAAATGAAGTATTAAAAAAAAAAAACTTTGTCTAATGAATAGTGGGAAATGATCAATGTCCTGTAGAGTTAAGCAAGACACACTTTCAGTTTCTAAACATGACTTTAAGGTATATGTGTTTAGCTATTTTCTAGAGACCAGAGACTATCTGCAAAACTCAGTGGCATGGCCAAGACCTCAATGGAGATGGTGTGGGGAGGGGGAGGGGGTCAGCAAAGAATTCTTTCATTCTTCGTAGACAGGTTTACACATTATGCATCTCTAAGAATGTACCCCAATCTGTCCAAATCTGCTAGCATCATTGATTAGCCTAAGAGTTGTTAAGGACCACGAGTTCCCCACCTCAGCCCCCTCCCTTCTGAACTGCAATGAAATACAGGTTCCTGGACCCTGGGCCCCCTGTCATTCTACGTGGGAATAGGGTATCTGCATTTTAATATGGTCCCTAGAAGATACTTTATGATGTGGCTTCCACTACAAAAGCCGAGGATTTTATGGTGGACTGTGGGATATACTTCTATACAATCCCGTTAAGTATTTGCTTGGTGCTTGGTAGATATTAAATGCTCAGGAATCCCACATGTTCCTCACAGGCTCGTGTTCTGAACACTCAGTCCTCAGCTTCTGGTATTATTTTGAAAGCCATGGAGTCTTTAGGAAGTGGCACGTAGCTATTGGAAGCAAGCTACTGGGGGATGAGCCTTTTAAGGACCCTATCTCTGGTTCCTCTCTCACTTCCTGTTCCTGGTCTGTATGAAGTGAAAAAGCTGCCACCCATGCTCAGACAGCCATTAAGACTGCCAAGCCTTCTGGCAGTAGTGGGGAACTGGCATGAAATGTTAAGCCAAGGTAAGTTCTCTGTTAAGTTGTTTCTGTCAGGAGATTAACTACCACAGTCCTGAGTATGACTACACTATAGCTGAGGTACAGGAGCACAGAGACAGAGTGGTGGAACTAGTTATTACCTTCAGTTCTTAGGCCCTAGATCTACATTCTTGACTTGGTATTGGCAGAGAGGATGCATCTGTCTCTTCGAGATTGGCCATGGGAGTTGCTTTAGACAATGGACTGTGACAGACACAATAGCATCCAACCTCCATGTAGGCCTTATGCTGCCTCTGCATCTCCCTCTGTCCACAGCCCTGACGTAAGCTTGCCCTGCCTTGATGCAGCCACCCACTCTGGACCAAAGTGAACTCATGTAGTGCGAGGACCCCCAAATATAATGGAGCCAGATAAACCCACAAGTCGAAGCTTCTCTTATATGCCAATCCCACTGTAGTTTTCATAAGAAAAGTGCTTGTCCAAGGCAGTGTTGGCAAACTCCTTTAATCCCAGCACTTGAAAGGCAGAGGCAGGAGGATCTCTTGAGAGTTCGAGTCCAGCCTAGTCTACAGATGAAGTTCCAGGACAGCCAAGGCTACACAGAGAAACCCCATTTTGAAAACAACAAATTAATTAATTACATTTTTAAAAAGAAAAGTACTTATCAATGAATTGGGAGACAATTTTCCCCACAGCATTGTTGTAGAAATAGCCCCCAATTTTGGTTTGCATGGAATCCATCCACTGCCTCCACTAGAGACGGCAGTACGGAGAGTAAGCAACTGGAACTTTATTAGGGAAGATGTTCAGGTGATATGTGGTTTTTACTCCGTGGAATGCTGAGGAAGGATAAAATCTGTGTATATTGTCTGCAACATCTCCAGCAAGTGTAGAGTGCACCCACCTTGTGCCAAGGGCTGGGTGGGCATTACCAGAGACTTTCAGTAAGATTCGAACTAGAAGAGTCTTCTGAGTCCCTGCAGGATCAGACCTGGATCCATTGCAGATAGCATCCGAATAGATTGGCTCAGGTTAGCCAGAGCGCTCTAAGCTTATGGCTAAACAATGAGGTCCTTAAGCGAAACCCATTGCTTGAGTCTTCCCACCATGCTAATACTTACACCCAGCAACATCACTGAAGGACTTCTCAAAGACCCAGAAGGTGGTGGGCTGCCCTCCAGCTAACAATCATGGGCCGTCTCTTCTCACTGTAAATGAAGAACCTTGTGATGTCAGCACACAGAGCTAAAGATTCACTCCATGTATCAGGTATAATCAAAACCTTATTTCCAAAGCCAAGTGTAGTAGTGCATGTCTGTAATCCCATTACTCCGAGGGCTGAGATTGGATTCTGAGATTGAGGCTAGTTTGAGCTGCACAGCACGACATTGCTGCAAAAGAAGAAAAATCTATTTTCTCCAGGATGCTGCTATACTTACTTTAGTGGGGAGACTGATCCCTGAGAACATCCACATACTCTTCAGGGTCAAGAGCAAAATGAAAATTCAAGATACACTCACAATTAGAATTACAAGATGGCAGCCACACTGCATTATAGTGCCTGCAGGCTCTACTGGATGGGCCCAGTGCCACTGCCCAGATCCGCCAGAAGCTAACCCTGTTACCACATGAAGGGAGTTCTGACTGCCAATGCTTGCATATGTATGTGTTAAAGAAACAACCAGGGCGTCTGGGCAGTGGTAGCACAGGCCTTTAATTCCAGAACTTAGGAGGCAGAGGCAGGCAGATCTCTGAGTTCAAGGCCAGCCTGGTCTACAGAGCAAGTTCCATGACAGACAGGGCTATAGGGGCTACACAGAGAAACCCTGTCTCAAAACACTGAGGCAATGTGTGTGTGTGTGTGTGTGTGTGTGAGAGAGAGGGGGGGGGAGGAGGAGGAGGAAAAGGAGGGGGAGGAAAAGGAGGAGGAGGAAAATGAGGGGAGGAACAGGAGGAAGAGGAGGAGGAAGAGGAGGAGGAAGAGGAGGAGAAGGAGAAGGAGAAGGAGAAGGAGAAGGAGAAGGAGAAGGAGAAGGAGAAGGAGAAGGAGAAGGAGAAGGAGAAGGAGAAGGAGAAGGAGAAGGAGAAGGAGAAGGAGAAGGAGAGCACCTACCATTCCCAGATCTTCCTCAGGCACTGTTGTGAGGTCAAGTAACAGTCAACCATTAGAAGGACGTGCGGCTTCTAGCCCAGCAACTCTAGGTTGCTGGACCAGTGACCAGGTGGCTACAAGAGAGACTGAGAGCCAGTCCTCAGCCCTCAGCATCCTTCCAGCTGCCCCTTTCTTCGCCATGATTCATAAACCATTTCTGAGGGCAGCCCCCCCTTCCCGCCCCCACACAAAGTGCTTTAAACACAGCCCAGACCTGGCTGTAGGTCTGAGTGAGCACAGCTGTACTGAGAAGGTTGCACAAGAGGCTTGCAGCGGGTTTTCTGCAGTCACGAGAGGTCTTGCCCCAGGCTTAGGACAGCAAGCAAATGCCTGTACAAGTTCACCAAGGTGAAGGAGAGATTTGCCCTGGAGCCTCAAACGCTCCCACCAAGCTGCAGATGCCCATCATGCACAGACATGTGGAAAATCGGCCTTGCTTGATGCTTCAGCAAGGACAGGCCACACTCTCCTGCTGCAGCAAGGACAGGTCACCCTCTCCTGCTGGGCAATGACGGGCTGTCACTGGAAGTGTTGGACAAGGCTACCCAGCTCTTCCCCAAAGGCTGAAAGTGGCCCTCATTTCACTGTAGAATTAAACCCTCTAAAACTGTTGCCAACTTATAATGACCTGTCATCGTCATCATCTACCTGATGTGGTGGCCTGTGCTTATCATCCCTAACTGTGGCATTCAAGGCCAGCCTGGGTTCTTTAGTGAAACCTTAACTCAAACTACAGCCCAAGAGAAGAAAAAAGAGTTCCGATGCTGAGTTTGTCGCTTCCTATTTTTCTCTTGAAGCGACTATGAAAGTCCTGCTTAAGGCAATACGGTATAAATCAATATTAGTGCGACCTATTAGACATGAAGCTTCTACAACGCCTTCCCCTAATTTTAGAATCGTATCTGTTGATTTCAGTTACAGTGGGTATACTCTAAGGAGAGCGAGGGCTAGGTCCATATAGTTGGTTTCGTTGATGATTCTCTGGAGAACCTCCTTGTTAGTTTCCAAACATAACATTCCCACCAGCAGGGCACCAGGGTCCCCACTTCTCACACCCTCCCTAAACCTGGTCTTTCTGGCCCATTGATGCTCCATCTGTTTGCTATGCTGCTGGGAATCCAAGCCAGGAGCTTTTCAGTGCCGAGCTGTCCTCAATGAGCTATGCCCTCGCCCTTCTTGTGTCTCACAAGCCCCGGCCTAACAGGTGTGGATCGATAGCTCTCTGTGCCGAAGATTCAAATTTCCCCGACAACCTGGGATGTTAACTGAGTCCCGTCTTCTTATGTCTTCTTGGACAATATGTCTGATCAGGTTCTTCGTACATTTTTAAAATTGGGTTATTCAGTGCTTTACTATTGAGTTGTGTGTTCCCTTTTATAGTTTGGCTGTTAACCCAGATAAATAGTTTGCAGATATTTTTTCCAATCTGCAGACAGCTTTCCCATGTTGTTTACTAACTCCCATGCTAGGAAGTTTCTGGCTTGATGGAGCCTTACTTGTTTAATTTGCATTATTGCTTGAGATTTTGCTATGATGCCCAAAATATTACTCCTAGACTGATATGAGATTTTAGAGTTTTATAATTCCAGGTCTTTCATCTGGCTCTTTAACCTATTTTGAGCTGATGTTGGATATGGTATGAGATGAGAATCCAATTTTATTCTTCTCCATGTAAATACCCAGTTTTCCGCAATGTCATTTTTAAAAAGAATATTCTTTCCCCCACTATTTCCTTGGTGCCTTCATCAAAAATTGACTGGCTTTCCAGGGTCCTGTTCAACTTCAAGTGTGCTTGCTTCTTGAGAGACTTCCATGAGACTAGTTGTCTTTGACTTCTTGTAAAGATGAGCAATGGGTGGGAATTGAAAAAAAAATAAAAATAATAAAAAATGAAAAAAATCCAAAGAAAAAAGATAGACCAAGGTGACAATCCATCCCACGGTGCTTTGGAGAGGCAATGAGTTCATGGGGCTCGATGACATAGCAAGGACGAGGGGTTACTTACAGGTTCCTGGGTGACTCCAAAGTAGCCACACCACCAAAAAGTCTCACCCAAGCATGAATAACTACTTTTCTAAAAACTGTATGGACAGAATGGCCCCCTCCAGTCAACTCTACACTGTGCCACCTCCGCGGACCACAGGAACACAAGCAGCTTAGGTAGGATGACCTGCGGAGTTACTGTGTATAATTCTACAAGGGGTGGCTGGAAGCCCAGGGGAGTGTCTAATGATTCTCCCTACCCACTTCTTCTAGAAGAAACTGTTCAAAGGCCTGATGTCCAGGGCTCTTGGGAGTAGTCGCAGCTGTCTAGAGGAAGGTGTGTTGCCTGCTGTGCTCAGGGGCGGCATTCTACAACACCTGCCTACTTTGCTCTTTCAACCCCAAACATCCAGTAAGCCCTTGCCATCCATTAAGGTCATGACAAGGAAAAAAAATGTTATGTGTATATTGACTAGTTATCACTTTTTTTTTGAACACTCGAAGAAAATACAACTCAAATTAAGGTTAATTGCACCGGCTTTCTGGCGGCTTTCAACCCATGTGTTTATTTAGCAGGACCCAATCACGAGATAAGCATACTCTCTTAGTCACAGAGATGGTGAAAGGTAAGTCAGGACCTCCCTTGAGCAACTCCACTGTCAAAGCTGAAAGTGTAAACTGAGCAGTGGCGAACTTCCAAGGGGAGTAGAGCTAGTTGTAAGGAAGTTAGCTGTGAAGAATCTAGAGTTGGAAACACTCTGAAGAATAGGTAAACTTTCAAGCAAGACATAAAGAGGCTCAGCCTTCCAGATTGGCAGGCACCAGGAGTGATGCCCTTCAGCAAATCCACCAAGGAGAGATGCTGGAAGACGTGGCTTTTCTCTAATTGGATTGCTGCAACCCTCCCACAGTGGGTCCCTTTACAGGACCCAGCTGGGACACTGTGTGCATGAAGTAACAGATTCAACAGAACAGGTGCCACACACCTGTGGCACTCCAGCAACTACGCTGAGCCCTGGCATCTTTATCCAGCCAAGTCAGATACAGAGCCATGATTTGGTAAGATGCCGTCCAAAGCTGGAATCAGTGAAAGATAGAGCCATCTCTCTCCTGTTTCCTCAGCTCCCATCTGCTGGAATGTCTCTGTGCATCAGACTCTGTTCTGAGCACACAAGCCATAAGCCTATGGAGCAATAGAGGACACAGGGTTATATCTTGGTTAGCTAAGCCTTGTTTGCTCCAGGCTATTTTCAAGAAACCAAGAGTTCCAGAATTCATATTTAGTTAGCCAGGCTCCAAAACCTGGGCTTTTAACTAGAACTCTTCTTCTTCTCAAACCAACTTGAAGTGAAGGTAGTCACTCTAGCCTGAGGTGAAGGCAGGCCCACTAAGTGCTGGTAAAGGTGAGCACATAGAATTGTATCCACAGCATCTTCCCCAACCTTACCGCCAACAGAAAGCAGGATCTGAGAAAAGACACAGGACTTACGAGGTTTAGTTCTTGGCTGCTGGAGAGCCCTGCTATTAAGGTTGCTGTCCCCCATGACAGGATGGCTTTCTGAGATGGGAGCAAAATGGAGGTCTCCCTTTCTTGCAGGGCGTCCCTGCCTCTGCCTGGCTTTGTCTGGAGAGTGTCCCTTAAGCACAGGTACCTGGCCTTGTATGAAAAAATGACCCTGTGTAGAACTCTCTGCAAACGCTGCACAGCTCAGCACACAAGTCCCACTCTGGTTTCCTGTCCACATGATAATCGATACTATATTATGACCAGTCAACCCTTCCACCCTCATGATAATTAGATACTATGCTATGACCAATTAGGCCTTTCCACCCATTCCCCTAAAGCCATTATACACCCTAAAGTAGACCTATGCCACTGCAGAGTCTCCAGAAGTGCTTCTGTCATTATCACAGACTTCTGAAACCTGTTCTTTGCTTCTGCTCCCTTTGTCCTCACAGGCTGGTGGCCAACAGCGCCTGGGGAGAAGGGGAGGGGGGCACACTTGGTCACAGCCCAGAGAAGGTGTTCTTTTCAAGAGATGAAATAACCAACATTTTTAGGAGAGAAAGATTTTTACAAGTTTATTCAAGAAATAAATAGGTGCTGGATCAATAGGCTTTGATTTAACGTATGTTCGGCTTGCCGGGAGGCTGGTGAACCCTAAGTCAGAAACCCCAGTGCTTTCCTGGGCCCTGTCTTCTGGACTCTGCTTGACCACTCCAAACCTAAGCCACGGTTCTACGAAAGTGAGGCTCTCACCTGCAGGACTCCCAGGGACTGGCTCAGTGCTCACTTGTTCTGAAGAGCTAGCAGGCAGGTCCCACTGGCAGGTAGGTGGGAGGGAGGCCTCTGAATGCACACCTGCCCCACTCCATGACGCCATGCAACTGACAATAAGGTTGCTGATCAATATCCCAATGGGTTCCACAGCTGGCAAAAGAAGCACTTTAGGGCAATGGTCTTGATGAGAGTGGAGGATGAGGACTTCTGCAAAAAAGAAGTCAAGTCAGAAATGAGTAGGGAAGTCAGAGGCCCAGCTTAGGAGGCAGGATTGGTGGCACATCTCAGCCAGGTCCGCTTGCTATGGCGTGAAATGAAACAGTCAAGCAAGACTCCCTTGTGGTGACCTTAAACTGACCCACATAGGACATTAGCTGTTTCCTGGAATCCTGGGAGACTGATGTTCCCTCCAACTGTGTCTAGGTCATGGTGTGTCATGTAAAGCAGCATCTGCTGGAGCAAGCAGGCTGTGTCCAGTCTCCAAGCTTGAAACAGAGCAGGCAATGGTCCAAGTGTTGGTTCTGAGGTAGGGAGGGCAGGGAGTGGACCATTCCCAATGGGATGCTGTAGAAGAGGGCCTCCGGAGGCCAGAGGTGACTACAAGAAGCACTCGTGCATTATTGACTCTGGCAGGGGCAGCCATAGCTAGAGGAGGCGCTGGTCAGTGGGACCTCAGAGGAGAAGTCCTCAGGACCGAAGGCTCCAAGGAACCAGAGGAGCAGCAGCTTCAGGCACACAGCCTAGCGAGGCCCCGATGCTTAACTGCTACAGTATTGACTGATTTCTCCACATCCTTCCACAGTGACATCCATCCAGACCCCGAGGGGGATGACCTACAAATGAGAAGGAGACAGTGAGGAGGACAGAAGAAATGACTGAGAGGAAAGGGAGAACAGGTTCTCATTGGATGATAGCTCATAGTTTTAACACAGAACAACACTGGATTTGGGGTGTGTGAGACGGACAGGGCTCATCTTTGCCGTGTGTCAGAATTTCACCTGATAGACATTAAAGAAGAATTCAAATCCTCCAAGTCTGGCAGGAAATGAGGAGAAAGGAAAGGGTTGCTTTCTCATTAGAAACATCAGTTTAATACATTCAGTTTCTGTTTCCTTCTGTCTTTCTGTCTCCATCTCTGTCTGCGCCTCTCTTTCCATGTTTCTCTCTGCGTGTCTGTGTGTCTCTCTGTGTATGTCTCTGTATCTCACTGTGAGCCTCCCTGTGTCTGTCTTTGCCAGTGTTTCTTATCTCTTTTCTCTCTCTCTCTCTCTCTCTCTCTCTCTCTCTCTCTCTCTCTCTCTCTCTCTCTCTCTCCACACACACACACACACACACACACACAGAGAGAGAGAGAGAGAGAGAGAGAGAGAGAGAGAGAGAGAGAGAGAGACCCTCTTCATGTATTTCAGAAATATTAGGAAGTTCAAAGTGTCAGCTGATGCTATATACATCAAAGACAGCGTGGTATTACCATAGCTGAAGGACTCAGTCAGGTCTACCCAGAATGAGAAAAATATCAGGTTATTTCCTAGGTCCTTTGGAGAGAGATCACGACCAAAGTCAAATATTTATCTTTAAAAAGATAAATATTTAAAGTCAACGTATTCAGGTTGAAATTGTAGCTTAGTAGTAAAGACCTTGCTTGGCTTGCCTGAATGCCTGGGTTATACATTCCTAACACAGACAGAAAGGGCCAGGGAGCAAATACACAGCAAGAACACAGAAGACAGGAAAACGAGTTTGTAGGTTTTTAGACAGCTACGCCACTGTGGAGAATGCAGGGTGAAGTGTCCACTCTGTGACAGGGCATACATTATTCTACTGTCTTCAGTGAGCTTTCCATACTGGGTTTTCCATAATGGTCTTGGAACCAGTAGGGTTTACAGATGATATAATAATATGCATTTCTACAATTGAGCTGAAATTTCTTACATTCTTGACTCATAAACTACAATTCAACCACCTTCTCCCCCAAAGAGCCTGAACTTCACTGAAAAGATATTCTGGGTAATTGTTGACACTCGTTTTTTTGTTTGTTTGTTTGTTTTTTAACCACATCTCTTTCTCTGAGTCTGTTCTGTATCTTAAGGAAATGTGGAGCCACATTAATTTAGTTAATGAAGCTGAACCTATGCTATTGTCTAGAGACAGCATCCTCTGCTGGGTGGTGAATGGTCCTTCTCTCTGTTAGCAATCACTTCGATGATTTTTCATGGCTAGCTCTGAAAATACTTTGTATAATTTAATTAAATATTAAGCATTTTAAGATTGGTCATACAGCTCCAGAAAAAGAAAAGAAAACTTAAAATAGTTGGCTAAACAGTGACTCCAACTCACCAACATACTAAATGATGACGACGATTTAAGCCATGCTAAGAGACTTCAGCCGCCTTAAGCACCATGGGAGCTGACTTTCCTCATGTAAAGAAGGCCAAGTGTGGGCTGGAGAAATGGCTCTGTGGTTGAGAGCATCTTCACTGCGCTCTCGGAGGACTTGGCTTCCGTTTCCAACACCCACACGGCAGCCCACAGCTGTCGGTAATTCCAGTCCCAATCTGTAATTCCGATGCCCTCTTCTGGCCTCCACAGACACCAGGCACACATGTGATGCATGCACAAACATGTAGTGCACATAAATAATAAAATAAACGCCCATACACATAAAATAATAAAAATAAACACCCATACACATGAAATAATAAAATAAACAATGACAACAAAATTTAAGTCCCAGGTGAAGCAGATGGTTTGGGGTGGGCAGATGGTTTAAATCTGCCAGCCCACCCAGCCTTGAGATTTGGCTTCTAGCCTCCTCACTCTGAGCACAAGAATATTGTCATGTGCCTCTGCCGCCATTGCCCAGTGGCCAGTAGATGAGCCAGATGTTGTGGGTACCACTTGATGTTACACTCCATTGGTCAAATTTGGACACGAGGCTGAATCCAGCTGCACACAAGACTGGGAAACACAGTCTCTCACAGATAATCCATGTGCCCGGCTGAAAGGCAGGGATCTTATTTCTAAGTGAGAAGTGGGGGCTGGGCACGGAGAATGAACGGATGGACTTGGCAGGCATCTTCCGCGTGCCTTGGTCATGACTAGAATGAACCTGTAAACGTGTTTAACAAACATTTCCTCGTGTGTGCTAGTATTCTAGATCATCCAGAGATAATCTTCCAAGAAAGGGGACTTTGTTCCAGGGAAAACCCCAACATATCTATCTGTAAACAAACAACATTGAAGGACAAGAGCCTTCTCCGCGGTATTTCTTTCTTAGCATGAAATTGGAGCAAAGATAAAGTCTTTGTCTTTCCCTGAGAGGTTTGGGGCAGCCCAGGGTGGCAAAGGCTGCCGTCATGCTCACGAGGAGCTCCAAAACAAACCGTTCAGGTCTGGCAAGGACAGTGCTGTCAGGACTGCGTGTGACTGTCACGAGGGCCTTGCCGGGAGTCAGTCTCTCCTCATTTTCAAACTTCTCATTTAGTCCTGCCCAAAATAAATGCACTACAGTTGCCCTTTACCAACCGAGCCTGGGGAGAGGAGGCAGAAACCAAGGGCGACACTGGCTGGGTTGCTGAAGAAATCACAAGCAGGGCCGAGGCTCTTGACTCCTTAAGCCGCCCACAAACCTGCAGTCATCACCTGCCATGCTGGCTCGGTGGGTGTGAGACCATGAGGTTCCCCTGGACGGTATCGTCTTCCTTTCTCCCCTTCTTTCTTTCTTTCTTTCTTTCCTTCCTTCCTTCCTTCCTTCCTTCCATCCATCCTTCCTTCCATCCTTCCTTCCTTCCTTCCTTCCTTCCTTCCTTCCTTCCTTCCTTCCTTTCCTTCCTTAAGGCTATGTGTACATGGGTGCAAGTGTCCACAGAAGACAGAGGCATTGGATGCTCTGGAGGTGGCTCACAGGCAGTTGTGAGTGTTAGGGACTGAACTTGAGGCCTCTAGAAGAGCAGCATAGGGTCTAGATCACTGAGGCCATTTGCCTCACCCTTTTTGTGAGACTCAGTCTTACTATGTAGCCCTGGCTGACCTTGAACTGAGACCTGCCTGCCTTTGCCTCTCAGCAGTTAAAGGTATATACCCAGTTCTTGTGTGTGTGTGCGTGCGCGTGCGCGTGCGTGTGCGTGTGCGTGTGCGTGTGCGTGTGCGTGTGTGTGTGTGTGTGTGTGTGTGTGTGTAATATATAGGCTAGGGGTCAGCATTAGGAACTGTTCTTCAGACATCAACCGCTCTCTTTGAGAAGAAGTCTCTCATGGCCTGCAACTCACCAATTGAGCTAGGCTGCCTACCAAGCAAGTACCAAGGGTCCCCTTGTCTCTGGGATTACAAACCTGTGTCACCACATCTTGGCTTTTATTTGAGGGCTCTGGGGCTTGAACTCAGACCCCCATGCTTACATAAGAAGTCAGCAAGCAAGCAGGCAAGCATTTTACATAGTAAACACTTTATTAACCTTGTTCTCTTCCCAGCCCTGGGTCTCATCTTCTTCAGCTTCGCTAAGCTCCTACCTATTCTACAGACCATGAACATAGTGTGCACAGGGTAAACACTAGGGCTATCAATGTTTGTGGCAGAAATTGCTAATGATTTTCCCCCTGGGTTTCCCCTGGAATGGAACCTCTGATTTTCAGTTGATCACAATTGTGTCCCTTCACTCCTTCTTAGGCGCTAGACAGTCACACAGCTAAGCTCTGGTTAGGAGCTTGTGAATGGAGACTTTATATACAGATTCCAATTTTCCCCTGAATAAATAGAAGCTATGCTCTTTCCATTCCCAGGCCTTCTTGCTGCTTGGCTGTGGAGCAGGGGTGGCAGCGGTGGTGGTGAGTCATTTGGACCGTGGGAGTAGGGTGACACCCAGAGATGGCAGAGGAGCAAAATGGAAGAAGCCTGCTGTGCTCCTCCTCTCTAGGAATTCAGCCAAACTGTGGTGCCTTAGGCAACCTTTATAAACCGGCTTTCCCTCCTAGTCAGAGGTTAAAAACACACCTCTGTAGGGCCCTCCTGGGATCAGGGTCTCTCTGTGGAGGTTTAATTAAAGTTTTAACTAGAACTTCTGCATCTCTGTGCTCATTACAAAAAGGATCATTCCTAGGGCTGTTGGCAGCTTCCAGGTCTCAGGTGGTTGTTGGCCCCAGGCATGCATTTTGTTTTTGTTTTTGTTTTTTTATTGTTGTTGGCTTGTTTTGTTTTTTGTTTTTGTTTTTTGGGGGGAGTTGGTTTTTGGTTTTTTGAGACAGGGTTTCTCTATATAGCCCTGGCTTTCCCAGAACTCACACTATAGACCAGGCTGGTCTCAAACTCAGAAATTCACCTGCCTCTGCCTCCTAAGAGCTGGAGTTAAAGGTGTGTTCCATCACTGCCTGACTCAGTCATGTGTTCTTTGCTATGTGAATGCCACATGCCATCTCAGAATATCTCCTTACCTGAAATTGACAGAAACCTCAGCCATATGCTATGGATGTGGGGGGGGGGGGAGGGAGAGGGAGAGGGAGAGCATGAGGAAGAGGATCTTATCCATGGATGCTAGGAGACCATGGGAGCTATTACAGGATGTATGTGTTCTATAGATCTGCCACTGAGAAGTTGCTTCCTCACGCTAGCCTGTTGATGCTATAACCTCACTATGCAATGGAAATAAAACAACTATCTGTTGGTTGTTTCTTTATTCTTGAGACTTTCATACAGATTTTCATATCTAAGCCCCATCTTCACCTTCCAGCTCTCCCCAAATCCTGGGACTACAACAACCTCCCTTATAACATCCTATCTTTTTCTTAAATGACCCATTAGCTCTAGCTAATGGTGCCCATATGTGCCATCCACTGGAACACGGGAATCTTACCAATGACCACAGCTTCCCAACTGAGTATTTCCTCATCTGCCTCTGTCAACTGCCAAGAGCCAACGGCCAAGAGTAAGGGGGAAGTCCCACCATTTTGAAGCTCAGTTTGCATCTGAGTGCCAACTTGTATTTGAATCAATAGTGCTGAGTTCGTTTCATTCTCTGGAACATTTCCTGTTAGTGAGAGCTGTGCAGTAAGCAGTTTCTGGAATGTAGTCTTAGAAAAAAAAACCCTGCTGTGTAGCAGTTTCTTCAAAGATTAAAACTTCCCATCTCGGAGGAAAGCTAGTTAAGACTCGGATATTCAAGGAGAAGAGAGACGACAAACTGCTGTGAGGAGATGAGACCTCCTGCCCTGCAGCAAAGCTCCTTAAGCTTGGGAAGAAGATAACTCAATAGCTTCAGGAAGTCACTGAAACTGACCAGATTCTCCAGGCCTCTGTCCCCCAAAGTGTGTATAAGCAGTAAAGATGGCTGAGAGATATTCTCAAACTGAGCTGACTGAAAGATGCAAAGACTGGCTGAGAAAAGAACTATGGAAGGGCAGACAGTATGTGACATTGCCCAGAAGCATCAGAGATCCCTCTGAGGGGCCTAGAAGATGCTCCGACAAACTGAGCCCACCCAGAAAGGGCACTGCCCAACCTGCTGAGCTGCTTGAAGGCTGTGCCGTGTGCTCCGGGTTTCCCAGCTTTTGTGAATTGTTGCCCATGCTGGGGTGGGCTTTGGTGATACACCTTTAAGTCATTTCTGCTCCTGTAGATAATTCCTTACCCATACTCCTGTAAGTAACTCACTGGTTATTTAGACATAAAGCTTACTGGTTCACCAAGTTGGACTTCGGTGGTATTTTTGCTTTAGTCTGTTGTTGCTTCCCTTTCTGGGAGATTTGTTAAGATAACATCGCATGATAACCTCTCTTCCCTTTTCCTACAGCTTCCTTTCCAGAAACCTCCGGGACTAGTTTATAAGAATTCTTTGGCCCTACCTAAAGCTACTCTGAGCTAAGGTGGTGTGCCAAGTGTGTGCACGGGAGTCTGGAGTTCAGAAGTCAATGTTTCTTGAGAACTGACCCACAAGAAACAAGAACTGGTCCATATGGGCATGCAAACACGATGAAGCCATCTTGCAAGAGAGAAAAGGCCGAGGTAGCTACGCAGAGACAAGCCCACAGAGGGGGCTCAGTTCCAGGATTCTGGTCCCTTGCCTTCTGAAGCTGTCTGGGTTCCCACCCCAAGGTATATGAGATGCTTCCATGTCATCCCAGAAATCTGATGTCCTCCTCCTTACATCACCAAAAAGTCTCCCCCATCTGAAGTGGATTTCAGTTCTCAGCGACTAAACAATCTCTAACTAGGGAAAGTCGTTATCGTTTGTGAACTTTTGGTATCTAGACTGGCTCGATCAGTTCACAAAAGCTCAGTACTGTCTTAACAAGCCCTCAGGGTCCTTCCCTACACTCCCACTGGAAAAACAACGAAGTCTTTCTAGAAAACAAATAGAGAGGGGCCAAGCAGACCCCACTGGAAAAGAACCAGGTAAAGGGTGACATCACATGACATACGGATGACTGTGATGTGGGTCATTATTATGTTGGAGGTCAACAAATGGTTCCTTAGTCATCAGGGATCAAAGGGATCCTGCCTCCCCCGGACTCCATGTGCTCATACAAGGCTGTATTCACTGAGTTATCTCTGTTACTGGGTTGATAGGAATTGACCCAGGCCTCTTCCCTGAAGTGGTTTTGCTCTTGCTCCTTCTGAATCCCCTAACAGCTCCGGGATTTCATCTGTCGCCACACTCCCTCTGTGAGCTACTTTCTGTCCAGATTGTTTACTTGGGGATCCAGGCCAGGGTGCCGGGGATGGTTATATTTTTCTTTCAACAGCATTCTGCACTCCCCTTCTTGAGTCACACTCCACATTCCTTCGATGCCTCCTTTGAGCTGGCTGGGGTGTTTTGCAGCAAAGCCATTGGCTGCATAAGCCCAGGAAGGCTTTGTCCTCAACCTTGTTCTGGGAGCTGACCCTCTGGTACAGAGGGGGCAAAGTAAGAAGTGGTAAACAGGAAGCCAGCAAGCCTGGCTTGGCCTGGAGATCAGAAAACATCAGATACCGTACTTGGCCCCGGAGCCGGATCATAGCCTTCTGGGGTCACAGCATCTTCCAGACTGGTTCGGGGTGTGTGTTCTCGGCAGTTTGGGATTGTCAGTACTTTGGGAAGAATCTGTCCTAAGACACTGACTCAAGAATGTCGTGGTTTCAAAGGTTACTGTGTTAGACAAACAGATCATGCAGGGAAAGTTAGACAGTGAGAATGGCCAAGGGGTGGGTCTGCCCACCACCACCTGTATCAACTGCTACTCTCTCAGGCCACCTCAGATCTCCAGTCCTCCTGGGCTGGCTGCATTTCTATAACGTCTCAACTATAACTACACTCGTCTTTCAGAGTTAGCATCCCCATAGCAAAAACAAAGTGCTTGAACCTCTCTGTTCATCAGAGTCTATGACCCTAAGTGGTTGACACGCAGTGAGAGTTGAACAACTCTATTTATTGAATGAATGAATGAGTGACTTTCTCCGAGGCTTTTCTTATTTTATTTCTTCTTCATTTGTCTGTGGCTCACAGTGGGAATGCTCTCTTCCGGTTGTACCCGCCAATTTATTTCATCTTCCAAATATCAGGCCCAAGGCCACGTCAGCAGCCAGGCTTTGTGGAAAAGAGCTGAGTTTCCTAAGAAACCAGAAAGGGAGCTTTTGTAAGGAACATGCAGGGGGTGTAATAGGTTTCATGGAAGGCAAAAGTTGGGACATGGAATGTTGGGAATGGAAAGGTTTAAGCAAAATGGTTCATGGGAATATGGCAGATGCCAGAGGGTGTAAGGGAGGACTAGAGGCCAAGGGGGGATAGCTGGAGAACCACGTGGAAACCTACTATCCCATAACCCAACAACAAGGGGGGATAGCTGGAGAACCACATGGAAACCTACTATCCCACAACCCAACTGTAAAAATAATTGGAGGGATAGTAGAATACACACAACATGAAAGGTTTCGGGGGAATACTGGGATTAAAGGATTAAGTGGTCCCAGAGGTTTCAAAAACAACACAGGCTATTGTTCTTGTCCTTGGTCACCCTCTAAAACTACATGGAAAAACCCTACTGCTGAAGAAACCATACACTTTGACTGCAGGATATGGAGAAACCAGTGTCAAACTGGCCAGGACACTTCTTCCTTGCCGGGTAGTTATCATAGTGCCCAAAGATGCTATGAAGACTGCAGGAACGGGAAGAGTACCAATGGTCTGGCCCTGCATGCTGCAATCTTAGCCTGTCAAGCAAGGCTGGCCCACAGGTGCAATAATGCATGAGTTTTATGGCGTTACTAGCTCTCTGATTGGATCTGAGGTCTGCTCCACAGAATGGAGTTTCATGCCTAATTATAATCCTGCTAAAAAGTCCATAGCTGGGGATTTTGTTACATGGTCAGGCGGTCAAAATGCTTTCTAAGTGTTTGTGTTTGTGCCATTAATCTGGGCTGCTCTCAGCCCCGGTCGGAAAAGGTTTTCTGCACTAGGCAGCAGTCAACGGAGAGATGCATACTGCTACAAGTGCTGAGGAGGGGATGTTGATTCTCAGCCCTAAAGGTTCCACTCACTCACCCTCACTAAGACTTGGGAACATCTCAGAGGGCCACAGGATGGGGACGAATGAAGCACTGTCACACTCATGTGCTTACAACAGCAGAGCTTACCTGGACAAGACCTCCACAAAATCAAGCCAGCCAAAACACTAGGAACCACGCATAGATGATCTCCAGACCCCACCCCTTACCAAAGAGCTGTTGGCAGTTGATAGTGTCTGGGGACGATGTGGCTACATGTTGGGCATAACCCTATGGCCATCAGTCACGTAGGGCCAGGCCCCTAGTGCTCTGCCTGGACTCCACTCCCACAGTCACCTGGCTATAGTCAAGTTTTCTCCACCCTACAGTTACTTGGCAACAGCCAGGTAGCCGGCCCACTATAAAAGGGGATGCTTGGCCCCTCTCTCCGTTATCTCTTCCCTTTGCTCTCCCTGCTCTTGTTTTCTCTCTTCTCTTCTCTTCTCTTCTCTTCTCTTCTCTTCTCTTCTCTTCTCTTCTCTTCTCTTCTCTTCTCTTCTCTTCTCTTCTCTTCTCTTCTCCTCTCCTCTCCTCTCCTCTCCTCCCCTCCCCTCCCCTCCCCTCCCCTCCTCTCCTCTCTCTCTCTCTCTCTCTCTCTCTCTCTCTCTCTCTCTCTCTCTCACTCTCTCTCACCTTTCTCTTTTCTCTTCTCTTCTCCCTCTTTCTATGTGGTCATGGCAGCTTTTACTTCTCTACCTCCCCTCTCTCACTTTATTTCTCTACAATAAAGCTTTAAAGTCACGGGCTGTCTCCTCTTATCAAAACCCGCCATGCTGAAATAATGGAACAGGCCTCGTAGCATTCCCAGCCTACAGAAAGGACCAAGGACTTCCCCGCCCAGCTGGGCTTCTTTTTTTTTTTTTTTTTTTTTTTTTTTTTTTTTTTTTTGCTTTTCTTTTTTTTTATTCGATATATTTTTTATTTACATTTCAAATGATTTCCCCTTTTCTAGCCCCCCACTCCCCGAAAGCCCCATAAGCCCCCTTCTCTCCCCCTGTCCTCCCACCCACCCCTTCCCACTTCCCCATTCTGGTTTTGCCCTATACTTCTTCACTGAGTCTTTCTAGAACAAGGGGCCACTCCTCCTTTCTTCTTGTACCTCATTTGATGTATGGATTATGTTTGGAGTATTCCAGTTTTCTAGGTTAATATCCACTTATTAGTGAGTGCATACCATGAGTCACCTTTGGAGTCTGGGTTACCTCACTTAGTATGATGTTTTCTAGCTCCATCCATTTGCCTAAGAATTTCATTAATTCATTGTTTCTAATGGCTGAATAGTACTCCATTGTGTAGATATACCACATTTTTTGCATCCACTCTTCTGTTGAGGGATACCTGGGTTCTTTCCAGCATCTGGCGATTATAAATAGGGCTGCTATGAACATAGTAGAGCACGTATCCTTATTACATGGTGGGGAATCATCTGGGTATATGCCTAGGAGTGGTATAGCAGGATCTTCTGGAAGTGAGGTGCCCCCCAGCTGGGCTTCTTCCACAGGTACTCGGACCTCTGCCCCACAGGATCAAGTCCAGATCAAGTCCAGATCCCCCCTAGCCGGGTAGCCTCCCTCTGCAGGAACACAGGCACTCACCATCCCTATACAGGTACACAGGCCCCACTCGTCTTCCTTACAGCTACAGGTAGGATTTCATGCTCACATGGTTTGATCCCACACCCATGCATAACTGGACTTGGGGGCTGAGGGACCATGAAGTTGGGGGGAGGGTACATTTTTAGGGAGAAATATAGAGAAATTATAGGGAGGAAGCAAGGAAGATCTATGATTATATTTAATTGTCTATGTGTTTATTCTAGAGAATAAATAAGATTTTTTTTTAACTAGCCAGGCTTTATATATGCTGATCCTTTCTCTACTGCCTCCCATGCTCCCTGGAAGCACGAGGGTCAGAATCCAGCATCTTCCCATGCCTGCTCAGTTCTCTTACCTACTATAATTATTTGGAAGGTAAAATGATGTCATCAAACACTTGCTGAATTGACATGTAGCCCCCCCCCCTTGTTCCTGAGTTGAGTGTCTTTCCGCCCTCTCTTGATCACCCACATTTCATTGTGTCTCTTCAGAGACTTCAAGTTGTTTCTAACATTTGAGTCATGTTTGCAGGGGTGGTGTTTGCCTGTGCGGAGTTTACAAAGACAAACTCTGAAGAGCCCTTGTGGGTACAGCACTCAGATGAAGACGTGTTACACACGCGAGGGAACACTGGCTGGAGGAGAAGGAGAGGGAGGACTCTCAGAAGACAGAGAAGGGCTTGATGGGAGGATGGGATATCGGAACACAGAAGCACACAGGTAACGAAAAACAAGTCCATTTCAGCATCTCGCATCCCGGGCTACAGCTTCCTGCTAGAATAAGCTATCTTCTGTAAATCAGAAGCTCAGTTCAAAGGCAGCTGGCGGAGGGGCACAGGCAACCCCAGACAACAGAGCTGGCACATGAAGAAAAGGACCTGCCCCTTCCTGGGACAGGGACCCCCAGGAAAGACGTGCGTGATAAACACTGCTGTGTGTCTGCAATCTGGCTTTTATCCCTTCAAAGACTCCTGAGCTGGGGGCAATTAACAGGGCTGGGGCAGCCAAGAAACTGCCCTGTGAGGATAAACAGGCTGACAGGACATTTATACAGCAGCTTCAGCAGAGTCCTGGTTCCCAAGTGTGGAATAGACCAGAAGGAAGCACAGACACAGGGGGTGCCTATTGTCCTCTATCTAGGCTGCATGTGACATCCTGGTTCCATTTAAGGAAAGGCCGGATGACTCTCTGGGACCTGAGGGCAGCAGTGGACAGAAAGACTGTCACACTGTCCCTACCAGGGACCACCAAGGCTCTTTTATAGGAAGCAGAAGCCATGGTCAAAATTTTCCCCTCAACTTATGAAGACACACTTGACAATCCCCAGCCCTGGGTAACTATTATTCTCCTCTCTGGTTCTATAGACTCAGCCATTCAGATTATGCATAAACATGAGATTGTGCAGCATCTGGGGTCCGACATCTGGATTGTTTCACTTAGCCTAATATTCCCAGGCTCATGCCTCCAGGTCCATCACACAAGTGGCTGTGGTCCCCTCTTCTATTAAAGGCTAAATAATATTCCTCTGTGTGTGTGTGTGTGTGTGTGTGTGTGTGTGTGCCTGTGTGTGTGTGTGTTATTGTCATCTGATGGCTGACATTTGAGGGGCTATTTCCATATCTTGGCTATGAATAATAGCCTGGGAGAAAGTAAATCAAAGGAAGCTCAGGAATCATCCCCCACCTATTGAAATGGCTGTTATCAGAAAGACCAACGTTGAGCACTGTGCCTGGTGAGGCTGTGGAGAAAAGGGAGCCCGTGTGCACTGTGCTGGAGATGAAAACTAACTGAGCCCCCTACCGGAACTCACTAGATTGCCCATCGTCAGGATTCCATGGTGAGCCAGCTGATCCTTCCCTGGGTGTTGGGCAGGCAGATCCTGACCCTGGAAAGTACCAGAGTGGGGCACTCATTACAACAGCCTCTGACTCCAGTTCCAGGAGAGCCAGCTCCCTCTTCTGGTCTCCATGAGTTCCTACATGTGTGTGGCACACATAAACTCAGTCAGGCACACATACCTGCATACACATAAATTTTGAAAACAAAAACAAAAATAAATAAATCACTATCTCAGGCAAGCTGACTTGAGGTGCAGCAGTGGCACCCCTATTTACCTACTGTCATAGGTGACAAGTGTCTGACCTATCTAAGGCTCACCTTCTCTTCTTTGGAATGGGTTTAAGGTCACAGTGTCTCCTCGCTGGGATTCTGTTTAGGATGAACAGCATAAGCACGTACCCACTTGTCAAATGCTATCAGCGAAGGAAGCTGGTGTGGCCATCGCTAAAGCATGAGGCTGGGCATTGTAGGGGCACCTGTAACGCCCGTGCTCAGAATGAAGCAGAAAGACTCACGTTCCAAGCTACCTTATCTCTAAGAGACAGACAGGCAGGCAGAAAGAGGGAGGGAGGGAGGAGGAAGAGGAAGAGAAAGAGAGAGACCCTCCCTCCTGAAAAAAGAAAATGAAATCTATGTTCTGTAGTTCTTTCCCTGAGAAAGGAAAGGGGATGATCTTCAGAACCCCAGGAGAGCAGGTGTACTGAAGCCACACAGCTGACTTTCCTACTTGACAAGGCTGTAACTCTCCGGGGGTGGATAGACATGGGTACTACACTGACTGTGGTGATGTAGTACAGGACTGTGATCCGAGCTGCACATGTAGGTCCAGACCTACTGAAGGGTGTGTGCTGTACACGATTTATTGTAGTTTGGTTACATTTACACAAAGCTGTATTAAAAAAATACAATGAGAAGAATACAGTTTAGAAGCAAAAATGGACAGTGACGTCTAGGCACATGAGCACAAGTAGACAGAGACCCCCCCCAGGTGAGGCAGGCCTGTTCACACACGACTATTGTACTACTGAGACCCCAAAGTGAGGCAGCCTTGCTCACACACAGCTATTGCACTATCAAGACCCCCCAAGTGAGGCAGCCCTGTTCACACACAGCTATAGCACTATCCTCATAGTCTCCCCCTCCCCTTCCCTTCATCTACCCAGAGCCTTTGTTCTATAATCCCCATGCCAAATCCCATCTCCTTTTAGAAGTCTCTGTGGACCACTTGACCTCTCTGCAGTGAAACCCACTTGGGATTCTAAGGTATCACGGCATGCACAGTAGCTTCTCAAATGATGCCTGTGGCTTCTTATGTTCTTTTGATTTGTTATTTAAACTGCTAAGCTATGTATCTGTGGTCACATTAAGCTTCTAAAATGTATGATGCGTGTTCCTTGTCTCTTTGAGCGTGTGATGTGGGATGGCTATCTCTCTGGTGTAGAACACAGTTCTAAGCCCAGGCTTGACTCTTATCACCACAAACCCCTGGTCCATTGCTGTCAAATGCCTCTTGATGTGGCCAGACCATCGGCTGCACTTCACTGCAGGTTCCACAGAGAGATCCTGTGTCTGCCGTCTCCCTTGTGTACTTCAGTGATGGCTTCCCATGAGTATTTAAAGACTCTCAGGCTTGAGAGAGACACATGCTAGCTTCGTACAATAGAATTTTAAACACTTGTTCCAGTTCTTTCTATGTATGAACGAGAGAGTTCTAAATCCTGGCTGAGTGTGGGCCCTGGAACGCAAGGTGCTTGGGAACAGCTCTGAGACAACAATGAGTTAAGTCAGCACTGCCCATTACCCTAAGCCCTCTCATTCCTGTTTGTTTGTTTTTAGTTTTCCCAGAAGCCCACTGGCATCTAATAGCTCATCTCCCAGAAAAGGAATGGCATTTATAACCGCATCCCCTTCTGAAGGTAGAGTTGTTATCTGGAGACTAAGGACATGGCCCATACACTGATATCTCAGACAGCGGTCTCAGCTCGCTGCCTTAGGAGTTGGCTGCACGGTCTCCACCTTTGAGCGTGAACTGAGGCTGAGAGCTAGCAGGACAGTTCCAAGTATCCTCTTCCTGTTCGAGAGAGTTGCTGGCAGATCTCTGAAAACCTGCAGCTTATTTATGTCTTTAATCCTGGGCTCCCTGCCACGATGCCTTTCAGAACCAGAGCAGCCCTGTTTAGTATTAGACTCTTCCCACCCCCACCCCCACCCCAGTGAACAGAGGGCGAGCAGGGACGGGCGCCATCTTGGTTGGTGCCTGCCAGGGAAGCCGTGGCTGGGATGAGCCCTGGGGAAGCAGGGAGGCCGTCGCGTTTTTTGTTTTTACTGGTGCTTAATACAAGACAGAGAATGGCTTTTTGAGTAGGAATTTAAAAATTCAGGAACATTTAGGAGAAAGTGCTCTTTCCCCCAAAACAATTTTCACAGTTCTGTTTCTCCTTCTAGATGGTGATTTATGGCTGGACGCGTGGTCGATGTTGCCATCCTAGACGGTTTTCACGCCACCAGGATGTATTTCTTTAGAGAGGTGAATTGTTGGTAGGACAGAAGAGAAGAACAAGGGTCTTGGGATCCATGTCAGGGGTTGCTGGAGAGAATTTACAGTAGCTGTAGGGGAAGGGTGACTGAGGCAGGTCTGAATAAGAGAGGATGCGATAAGTCCTCCAGAAGCCAGCAAGCTGGGAGGCCTCTGCTTGGGAAGGTCAGTGCAGATCCCTGAGTATGGGTCTAATTGCATGAAAATCTTGACATTGCCCTCAAGGTAGATAGTACACACAGTACACACACAGTACACACACAGTGTACACACAGTACACACAGTGCACACACAGGACACACAGTGTATACACAGTACACTACACACACACACAGTACACACACAGTACACACACAGTACACACAGTACACACACAATACACACAGTACACACATAGTACGCATGGCTTACACAGTACACACAGCACACACACAGCACACACACAGTACACACACAGTACACACACAATACACACTGTACACACACAGCACACACAGTACACACACAGCACACACAGTACACACACAGCACACACAGTACACACATAGTGTACACACAGTACACACACAATACACACAGTGTACACACACAGCACATGGCACACACAGTACACACAGTAATCACAGTAATCACAGTGTACACACAGTACTGCACAGTACACACTACACACACACACAGTACACACACAGTACACACACAGTACACACAGTACACACACAATACACACAGTACACACATAGTACGCATGGCTTACACAGTACACACAGCACACACACAGCACACACACAGTACACACACAGTACACACACAATACACACTGTACACACACAGCACACACAGTACACACACAGCACACACAGTACACACACAGCACACACAGTACACACATAGTGTACACACAGTACACACACAATACACACAGTGTACACACACAGCACATGGCACACACAGTACACACAGTAATCACAGTAATCACAGTGTACACACAGTACTGCACAGTACACACAGTGTACACACAGTACACACACAGCACATACATCATACATTTACATAGTACATACAAACAGTACACACACACAGTACACAGCACATACACAGTGCACACACAGTACCCAGCACATACACAGTACACACACACACAGTACCCAGCACATACACAGTACACACACACAGTACACAGTACACACACAGTACACAGCACATACACAGCACACAGTACACACACATAGTACACAGCACATGCACAGTACACACACACACAGTGCACAGCACATACACAGCACACAGCACATACACAGTACACACACACACAGTACACAGCACATACACAGTACACAGCACATACACATTACACACACAGTACACAGCACATACACAGCACATACACAGTACACACACACAGTACACAGCACATACACAGTACACAGTACACACATACAATACATAGCACATACACAGTACATATACACACAGTACACAGCACATACACAGTTACACATACACAGTACACAGCACATACACAGTACACATACACAGTACACAGCACATACACAGTACACAGCACATACACAGTACACACACAGTTCAATACAGTACACACACACAGCACACACAGCTTCCTCTTCTACCCAGAGGCTCATACTCCACACACACATACACAGAGGTCACATACGGCTTTCTTGGTATCAGTTTCAGTTTTGCTCTGTCAGCCTTTGTCCCCCGACCCCAACACACTACACACCATTTAGGGAAAAAGACTCCTCACTCGGGTCCAGGTAGAAGATACTGAGTCTCAGTTGAAGCGAAGCACACTGCAGTTGTCCCTACTTGTCACCCACAGCTCTCATATTTGTGCATATAACCAAATGCAGACTAAAATTAATTTGGAAAACACTTGCCTCCGACCTGACCATGCACAGACTTTTTCTTCCTTGTTATTGTTACCTAAGCAGTATAGCACAGCAATTGCATACACAGTATTTTCTATTTAATATTATAAGTAGTCCAGAGATAATTTGAAGTTTACGAAGATATGAAATTACAATGTTATTTTATACATAGGACCTGAATATTTGTGGATTTGGGTATCTACAGTAGTGTGAATAGGAATGGCCCCCATAGGCTCATAAGTTTGAATGCTTGGTCATTAGTCGCGGTCTTGTTGGAGGAAGTGTGTTACCGCCAGTGGGCTTTGGAGTTTCAAATGCTCAAGTCAGGCCCAGTGTCCCTCACTGCTTCCTGCTGCCTGCAGATCTGGGTGCAGAACGCTCAGCTGCTCTCCAGCACCATGTCTGCCTGCATGTTACCATGTTTCCTGCCATGACGATAATGGACTGAACCTCTGAAATTACAAACAAACCCCAATTAAATGCTTTCTTTTATAAGAGTTGCTGTTGTCATTGTGTCTGTTCATAATAGTAGAACACTGACTAAGACAGTATCCACGGGAAATAGCAGTAGCAACCCCTTACAGATACTGGGAAAAGATAGCTCGTTCCTTTCGTGTGCCATCGACTGTTTTGCCTGGCCACATCTCCAGAATGAATAGCTGGAATCTTAAAGACAATCTGCTGGGGCTTCCAGAAAAGGTTTCCCTTAGACTCCACAGACACAGCTACACAGGAGGACACACCCCTTATTGGCTGGACATGTGTTTTCTACGTGAAATTCTGACAGCCTCCTCAACCACTGTGATGTTCAAAGGGAGGGAAAATTGTGCGCACTGTGATCAGAGCAGAAAGAAGTGTTATAAAATCCCGGAAGTGCTATAAAATCCCGGAAGTGCTATAAAATCCAGCAGTCCTTGGTGACAGACCAGGGGCCAAATGTGTCCTGGGACCCTCCCTCTCAGAGCGTTGTGTTTAGTGAGGTAGCAACTCCCTGTCTACTGGCCAGCCATAGCTGAGTCTTCAATCCCTTGCAACTGGATGTCTAATGAAAAGATTTTTACACACACACGCACACACACACACACACACACACACACACCTGACAAACTATATCTAACAATCTGACCCATCACACGGCTATCTAACAATCTGACCCATCACACGGCTGAATGAATCCTTGGTCAAACTCTGCTTTGTCACTTCCAAATGTCCTATTTGCCCCTGGTCAAACCGTGATCTTACATGTCCCAACTTAACTCCCACTAACTCCAGCCATACATTTACCAAGGGGCACCGGTCATAGTCCCACAGACATATCAGTTCCATATTTGCCAAGGGCCACAGGTCAGCGGAGGCTATTTTTCCATCTCAACTCTATCATGCGTTCAATAGTCTTTATAAAAGTAACTTTACTTCTCTAAATTGCGGTTTTCTCACCTGTAAATCACGGGGAAGGTCTCATCTCTCAGAAGCCTTTAAAAATGAAGGAGCCAGATGTGCTGGCACACACCTGTATTCCCAGCACTCAGAAGGATGAGGCAGGAGAATCAATAGTTCAGGTGCAGACTGGGCTGTGTTAACAGACTCTATCACAAAGAAAAGGAAGAAAAAATAATAATTTAAATGAGGCAGGTCGCAAAGAGCAAAAGCCAGTGTTTGATGTGTAGTGACCTGTAGTCACAGCCTAAACAAATAATAAGTATGTGAATTGAAATTAGTAATTACTTTGGATTGACTGGGTCATTCAAATAGCAGTGGGGTAGCATTGTTACCACATCAGTGCAGCAGCAAGGACACATGGTAATAACTAGCCCACTGACCTATAATTGGATGTTTAATGCAGCAAATTTCTTATCCCACAAAGAATGCTTGGTTTTTTTTTTCTTTTTCTTGTGGATTCCAGAGCCTCAAATATTAGGCAAGTGCTCTACCACTGAGCCACATGGCCAGCTGAAAAGAATCTTCTTAAATGTCGACATACTTCCCATTTTCCTAAAGCAACTGAGCTTAGAGAGCCTCGATCAGTACCTGGGCTTGTAGACCAGGCGACTGAGAACCAAGCACGAATACTCTGCCCTGCACCATCTCTCAGTCACATCCTCCAGACCACTGCTCTTCACTGTTCTCTGCTGCCCAAGTTTTGTGACTAGCTCTGTGACTAACTCGGTGGCTTGATTTCTATCCATGAAGTAGAGTTTATGAGAGTAGCGCTTATGTAGTAAGCGCTTAGTAGAGTTTATGGTCAGCGTTTCTGAAAGCATTTCTATGTTGGGGGGAGGAGAAGGGCGACCAGCCTGGTGGTGCAGTGTGCCTTCTGTGGATGACCCACTTCTCTCGACACCAAGATACAACAGCTCCCGTACTTGTCAGTAAGCTGAGCGCTCACACCACTTCTTAGCCTTTTGTTGTTTACCCAGAGGTGAGAGCCTGTGATAAGGCCTCGTTGATGAGGTTTATGTGACTAGCAGTGGACATGTGCTGTTGACACTGTTTAGCATTTACTGAGCGTCACTGGGGCTCATTAGCTGACTGTCAAAAGATACCCATTAAATAGAGAAGCAAAAAAGAGACAAATCTATTTAAGGAAAATAGAAATAGATGAAAAATTAAATAGGAAAGTCTCTTGGAGTTTAAATATCCAAGAAACAACTGAGCTTAGTGATGACTTTCAAGGCTTAAAATCTTTATCCAGGTCATCTCTTACTAACATTCTTATTGAACAGCCCGAGGTTTCATTGTCAACTCAGGGAATTAAGAAATGCCGAGAAGTTGGTGCCAGTAGGATTTACTGAAGGAGGTGGAGACAGGAAGATCACGAGTTCAAGGCCAGCCTGGGCCACACACTTTTATACCTTGCATGAGTCCATCCTGAAAGTCTGTTCTGAGCAGCAGTGGGCAGTTCTCTCTGTCTGGCTTCTCTCACGCTGAAGCGCACAGCTCCACACCAAGGAAAACTCAGTGGACATGGACATGAACCCTGTCAGGCCCAGAACTATCTTTCTGGTTGTGAACTAAAGGCAGACAAAGATTATCACTTTAAGGTGAGTAATAATTCAAATGAGCATCAGTTATCATTAAGAATGATCGGTTTAGGGGCAGGAGCAAAAGATTACACATCATAGAGGCGGTAGCAACGAACTCTGAAGGCGGTCCAACTAAAGCAGCACTGGCAACGTTGAAAATGTCTGTTCAACCAGCAGTTTCCCTTGGGACCTTTGAGATCACACCACCTGTGGTCTTAAGGTTGAATCGTGGTTCAGGTCCTGTGCACATTGGTGGAGAGCACCTAGAAGCTGTAGATAGAGGAAGAGGCAGAATCTGAAGATAAAAATGAGGAGGATGCAAAAATCTTAGGCATGTCTGGAAAGTAACATGCTTTCCAGAAGATGCTCCTGAAGATGGTAACAAGGTTGTACAGGAAAAAAGTAAAAAGCAAAGAAAAGGAGGAGGAGGAGGAGGAGGAGGAGGAGGAGGAGGAGGAGGAGGAGGAGGAGGAGGAGGAGGAAGGTTTTGGTGAGAAGGAAAGTGAAGAAAATGTTCCAGTGAAGAAATCTGTTTGAAATACCCCAGCCAAAAATGCACAAAAACCAAACCGAAATGGAAAACATCAAGATCAAAAAGTAAAGAGTCCTTCAAAACCAAAACCCTCCTAAAACACCATAAGGATCTAATTTCACAGAAGATATTAAGGCAAAATGCAACCAAGTATAGAAATAGTCCACATAGAACACCATCAACAATCCAGACCGAAGTCTTCTCTTTCCAGCTCCATCCCCTCTCCTGATTGGCCATCCTTCCCCACTCCCCTCTCCTGATTGGCCATCCTTCCCCACTCCCCTCTCCTGATTGGCTATCCTTCCACATTCCCCTCTCCTGATTGGCTATCCTTCCACACCCCTCTCCTGATTGGCCATCCTTCCCCACTTGCACACTAGATGTAATCTCTTGTTTTCCTAAAGCACTTTTCTTCACTCTTGTAATGCAGAGGACTTTACTGCCTTTTAGTACTTTTGCATGTGTGTCATCTCTCTGGTCAAGGTTTTAAAAGCCTATCCTTAGCTGCTGCTCAATAAAATTTTGAATGAACAAGAAAGAAGGAAAGAAAGAAAGAAAGAAAGAAAGAAAGAAAGAAAGAAAGAAAGAAAGAAAGAAAGAAAGAAAGAAAGAAAGAAAGAAAGAAAGAAAGAAAGAAAGAAAGAAAGAAAGAAAGCTTAAAACCTTTATCCGGGTCAGTTCTTACTAACATTCTTGTAGAACAGCCCGAGGTTTCATTGTCAACTCAGAGAATTAAGAAATGCCGAGAAGTTGGAAAGAAAGAAAGAGAGAAAGAGAGAAAGAAAGAAGGAAAGAAAGAAAGAAAGAAAGAAAGAAAGAAAGAAAGAAAGAAAGAAAGAAAGAAAGAAAGAAAGAAAGAAAGAGGAGGGAGGGAGGGAAGGAAGGAAAGAAAGAAAAGGAAAGACAAGACAAGGAAAGGAAGGAAAGGAAAGACAAGGAAAAGAAAAGAAAGATAGGAAAGGAAAGGAGAGGGGAGGGGAGGGGAACAGAGGGGAGGGGAGAGGAGGGGAGGGGGGAGCAGAGTGGAGGGGAGGGGAGGGGAGAGGAGGGGAGGGGAGAGGAGGGGAAGGGGAAAGGAGGGGAGGGGAGTGGAGAAGAGGGGAGGGGAAGGGAGGGGAGGGAAGGGGAGGGGAGGGAAGGGGAAGGGAGGGGAGGGGAGGGAAGGGGAAGGGAGGGAAGGGTAGGGGAGGGAAGGGGAGGGATGGAAAGGAAAGGAAGGAAAAGAATGCTAAGATTTTAAGAGGTTTAGTGAGGCATACCTGTAAGGACATTTTCAGAGAGAGTTATCTAAGGGGAGAAGGAACCAAACTCAAATGTGTGGACCACCATCCTGTGAGCAGAGCAGGCCCTGTGCTCTGATCATATAAGTAGGGAAAGGCAAGAGCTGGCCTGAGCAACAGTCTCACACTTCCTGGACTGCGGTGTGGGATGTGAGCTGAACTTCTCTGCTGGGCCTCCCTGCATCATGAAGACTCTGACACCTAAGCCAGAAAAACCCCACTGTTCTCTTGAGATACACATATTGGGTATTGTGGTAGCAGCGATGCAAATTTCAGTCGTGTCCAACCAAACCTTTGAGACCGTTTTTTGTATCTCTTCCTTCTGTTCTAGCATCTGCCATAGTCAACCACACACGGCCACTGGAACACAAAGCCTGGGGTTTTTTGGGTCTAGTGGTGTGTTCTGCAGCATCTGAATTGAGGTGGTCGCACTTTAAGGATTTCTGGGCTAAACGAATCTGACTAACTTGGTTGAACTAACTTACCGCATCTTCATTTTTCTCACCACTGTGAGAAACCTCCAGAGAGGATGGCTGCCTTTTGCCTCACAGTTCCAAAGAATACAGCCCGTCACACTAGAGAAGGCACCGCAGCAGCAGCCTGGGCTGTGGTACCTATACAAAGAAGAACTAGGAAGCAAAAGCACTTCTCTGCTCCTCTGCCCCTTTTAAGTCAGTTCAGGGCCCCAGTCCATCGATTAACATCTGGTACATTCAGGGTGAGTCTTGAACTAAAATTCTCAAAAAAAAAAAAAAAAATCCCACAAAGATACACCCAGAGATATGTCTCCTAGGTGGCTGGTTTCATAGCCACTCGTGTTAACAATGCTTTAGTGGTTACTCATGGAGAACACTTCCTGGTACTTGTTTTCTTCTTTCTTTTTTTCTTTTTTGGGGGGTTTTGTTTTGTTTTGTTTTTGTTGTTGTTGTTGTTGGGGTTTGGGTTTTTTTTTTTTTTTTTTTCAAGACAGGGTTTCTCTGTGTGGCCCTGGCTGTCCTGGAACTCACTCTGTAGACCAGGCTGGCCTCGAACTCAGAAATCTACCTGCCTCTGCCTCCCAAGTGCTGGGATTAAAGGCGTGCGCCACCACTGCCTGGCTATTAACTTTTTATTGATTCTTTGTGAATTTCACATCACGCATCCCAATACCATTCATCTCTGTCCCTTCATAGTCACCTTATGCCTTTGCAACCTCCCTCCCAGAAGAAATATATAAAATGTATCCCTCCTTCTGTGGAAGCGGCAGTGTGTCACGGTGTATCACACACAGTTCACCCCTTTGCCCAAACAGCTTTACAAATGTTTACAAATGTTCATGGCAGGGAGTCATTGGTCTGGTTTGAGACCTCTAACTTGTGTTTTACTATCAATACTGAGGAGACTCCTCTCAGAATCCTGTTTTGCCCTGTGTGATGGAGATCCTTGAGCTTTCAATCTGCAGGGCCGGCCCCTTCACAAGCTCTAACAGTTCCCAGAAGGGGTGGGTGCTGGGGTGGGCAACACAGAGCCCCGGATCCGGGCCTGCGTGGAAGCTAACTTACTCAATGAGCTGGCTCTCCTGCTTTGCCCAGGTGCAGGGCTAGCTCTCCCGCTTTCACACCCTTGGCCCAACTCTCCTCTGCCCCGCCACCTCTTCTACTGTGCTGCCAAGGTGAGGTGAGGGTCAGGAGGGAAGGAGAGGGGGAGGGGGATGCATCTCTCTCAAGCCCACCTAATGGCAGACAAGAAGCAAGGCCTGCTCTCCTGTGCTCACACTCTCTGGGGCTGGCTCCCCTGCACCCCCACCACCAGGGGCAGCTCTACTGTGCTGCCCAGACCAGGTATGGGGCCTAGTGCCACGGCTGGTGAGGGGTGGGGCCAAATCTCCCACCAAAGTTGAGGGGCAGGAGCCAGCTCAGCACAATGCTCAGACATCAACATGACCTCAGGCAGCAGGCTAAACCAAGGCCTTCAGTGGTAACATGGACCTTGGACGTCCATGCAGAACCTTGTTGTGATAAGACCATGAACCCTGGCCACAGACAGTAGCATGGGCCCAGATGTCAGCTTGGCCTTAGATGGCAGTGCAGGCTTCTCAGATCAGTATGTCCCCTGGCAGGAAAACAGCTCTCAGACATCTACATGGTCTCAGGTGGTAGCCCAGGCCACTGACATCTGCATGGCCTAGGGTCCTAACGTGGGCCACAGACGTAACACAGATCGCAGCTGCAGCAGGACCACAGACTCAGACATGGCCTTCAGCAGCAGATGGGGCCAGGACATCACCATGACCTCAGGTGGCAGCACTGGCCTCTCAGATCAGCCTGTTCTCCAGCTTCAGGCCAGCCCCACAGATATTAACGTGGTCTCAGGCGGCACCCAGACCACTGACATCTGGATGGTCTTGGGTGGCAACACAGGCCACAGACCTCAGCACAGACCCAGGCATGGCCCTTGGCAGCAGCCAGAGCGGGATCCCTCCATGGCCTGGGGTGGTTGTGCAGGCTCCTCATATATATGTCTGTTTGTCACCGGTGCTGTGTCTCCACAGGGGAGGAAGGCTTCTTGTTCCCGCCCATCTCTCCACAGTGTGCTCCCTCTTTCTAATCTCTCCATCATATATTCCAAAGGCCAGTTGCTTTTTCTCTTCAAAGAAAGCCGAATCCAAGGTACAGCTCTGGCTACAGGCCCTACTCCCAGTCATAGTGCAGATTCTAGGGGACACCACTTGGGCTCTTTTCCCAGGTCTTCACCCCAGTTCTCCTGAGAGTAATCTCTCTCAGTTAATCACACACAGTCAAATCTACTCACGGATTTGAGTGGTCCTCTATTTTTAGGAAACTCAATCTAACTAAGTCAGAGTTAAGACTCTAATGCTCAAGGCATCTAGAAAGCCAAAGCAGGTTTTGCATAAAAGATCAAGACTCGGAATGTCGCCAGGCCTCTCAACAACACAAACTGGAAGACGGTGCATCAAGTCCTTGGAAGTTCTGGAGAAGAATGATTGTTACCATACTGACGACTCCATAAAATAGAGTGACATAGTGACACCCCAGTAATCCAGCACTTGAAAAGCTGAGGCTTCATGAGTTCAAGGCCACCTTAGATACACGAGTGAGACACACCTCGAAAAACTAAAATTACTGTACTGGTTGGTTTTGTGTGTCAACTTGACATAAGCTGGAGTTATCACAGAGAAAGGAGCCTCCCTTGAGGAAATGCCTCCATGAGATCCAGCTGTAAGGCATTTTCTCAATTAGTGATCAAGAGCGGGAGGGCCCAGTCCATTGTGGGTGTTGTCATCTCTGGATTTGTGGTCCTGGGTTCTATAAGAAAGCAAGCCAGGGGAAGCATCCCTCCATGGTCTCTGCAACAGTTCATCCCTCCTCCTTGCCCTGCCTTCCTGTCCTGTCCTGGCTTCCTTTGGAGATGAACAATAATGTGGAAGTGTACGCTGAATAAACCATTTCCTCTCCAACTTGCTTCTTGGTCGTGATGTTTTGTGCAGGAATACAAAACCTGACTAAGATAATTACCAAGCAAACAAAATATTGTCAAGGTGAGCTTCCATGTTGAGCACCTGAGAAGCTTCTTGGAATTCAAGTTCTCAAAGAATCATCCTGTGCGTACTCTTCTTCAAGGGGTGCCTTGGCAAACCAGGAGAGTGAATCAAGAGAGGGGCACATGTGACCAGAAGGAGAAATGCCAAGAAGAGGTAAGGGTATAGGGAAATAATAAGGGAGATGCCCAAGGAACAGCGAGGATGGGACCTTGGGGTTGGGCTCAGGGTTCTCCACAAGCAGAGAAAATGAGGAACACCCAGTGTGTGGCAAGATACAGACAGGCAACTGGAGAAAGAGTTTAAGAATGCGATGGTTTCTGGGCAGTGGTGATGCACACCTTTAGTCCCAGCACTCAGGAGGCAGGTGGATCTCAGTGAATTCAAGGTCAGCCTGGTCTGCAGAGTAACAAAAAACAAAAAAACAATAAACAAAAAACAAAAAAACAAAACAAAACATGATAGTGACCTTGGGCATTTCTGTGACTCGCTGGTATCAGTTTCTACATGTAAATAGGAAGAATAGTCGTTATTTTCTCATAGGTTTTCCTAAGGATTTAAAGAGTTAATAAATCTCACAAAACACAAAACTACCTGACATGATTGAGCCTGCTCTGTGCTGTTTCAGCCGAGCTGAGAAAAAGCTTAAATTTGCCATATGTGGGTGTGGCTTGCCATATGTGGGTGTGGCTTGCCATATGTGGGTGTGGCTTGCCATATGTGGGTGTGGCTTGCCATATGTGGGTGTGGCTTGCCATATGTGGGTGTGGCTTGCCATATGTGGGTGTGGCTTGCCATATGTGGGTGTGGCTTATATGCAGATTGCTCAGCCTGAGGGCAATTTTTTTTTGTCTACTCCTTTAATTTTCGTCTTTTAAAATATAATTTTGAGTCTTAGAGTAACGCATACATATCTGCCTGTTTCTACTCAGATTTTTATCAAACTAGCATTTTTTCAGTCCTTTTAAAACTAACTTACTTCAGTTTTCCTTCCCCACTCTCTTCCTTCCTTCTTTTCTCTTTTTCTCTATCTCTCCCTCTCTTCTACCCTCTCTCTCTTCTTTCTTCCCTCCTCTTCTGTCTTCCCTCCTTCCCTCTCTTCCTTCCTTCCCTCCCCTTCCCTTCCTTCTTCCTTCTCTCTCCCCCTTCCTTCTTCCTTCCCCCTTCTTCCTTTCCCTCTCCCTCCCTTCCTCCTCCCTTCCTTCTTTCCCCAACACTCTAGTTTGATAATGGCTTTTCATGGCCAGAGGAGGCCCTACTCCCACGATTCACATAAGTCTCATTGGAAGACACACTTGGAAGAACAGGAAGCACCACAAAATGCTTTGCACATTCATGGAAGTACTAATTGCAGTTTGTTTTTTGTTTTAAACTGGAAAGTCATACAATATATTCTGATCACAGATCCCTTCCCTTCCTCCCTCTTCTCCCAGATCCTCCCACATCCCCACCCATTCAAGTCTGCTCCTTCTTTGTCTCTTTAGAAAACAAACAAGAAAAAAAAAAGCAAATGAACCAGAATGATTTAAAAAAAAAAAAAAGGTACAAGATACACACACAGAGACACATGTTAAACAAACAGAAAAGGGCTTGATTTCCAACAGGGGGACAGTAAATTAAATTAAAAGATACCTCAGGGACTAAAGCCAGTGATATAAAAATGTGTGGTTACAGTACAAGACGTTCTGGAAGAAACCTAACGATTTCAGGGAAAGCGAAGCTTGAAGTGCGTGTGAGAGAGAGGTTGAGGTGTGTGTGAGAGAGAGGTTGAGATGCGTGTGAGAGAGAGGTAGTCTCGTCTCTCAGTCAGCGTGTCTCCTTACCCCTGCATTTCTTGGGACTTCTAGTATGCTCCAAAACAACCAACACTGTGGCGAGCAAGGCTTTGCCTCGTGGGAGCTGGCTTCTAAGCATGAGCTCTAGATTCTGGGGGAGACCCAAGCCCAGCCTTTTCACACGGACGATGGCCGCTGCCTCGGCGCCATCTCCTTGTGTGTTCCAGGCAATGAGGCCAGCCAAGCCCGCACTTGGAGTAAATCTGGAGAAATTTATGCTGACACTTGGTTCCACATCTGGAAATGCTGAGGGGCAGCTACAGCCCCAACCCTGCGGCCAATTCCTTCTCCAAAAGCTGTTCCACACACCTTGCAGACAAACGCTGCTCTTTACAGATGCTTGGTGAATTTTCAAAACTCTATTACCCAAAACTGAGAGGAGTGAAATGTTCAGGCGGAAAGTTAAATTTTTCAGGCTGTCACTCGGAAAACTCCAAATCTGGGCGGGTCTGCCAAGTGTGACCGTGTGGCCATAAGTTGTACTCCAAATAACGCCCTTTGGATTAAATACACCATTTAAAATGTTCCCACAAAAGCCTTCTTTTAGGAACTGATTGCATCTATGGCTAGATGCCACAGCTTAGCCCTTTCTAAGGAGAAACTGTTAAATTCTTTTACAAAAAGAAATAAACGAAAATTCTTCATAAAGTTGCAAAACCAGTGGGAAATCAGGTACATTGAAAGAAGTTTTCATGATTCTATTCACATAAAAGAAACTGAGCTGCTAAAGGAAAGATAAATCATCCTCTTTATGATTTAGAGAATTTTATCTATACATATTTTTCTATTCTTACTTTAAAATTTCTCAAGAGGAAAACATTGTGATTTTATTTTTTGTTTTTTGTTTTTTGTGGTGGGGGAGGAGGTGGTTTTTGTTTGGTTGGTTTTGGCCCTGACCTAACATAGAGGAAAAGGAATAGGGTGAGAATATTTTACTGTCAGGCATTTTGCAAACAGGGAGAGTGAGCAAGTCCAACGAGCTAACAGGCCAGGTGAGGAGGAACGTCCACAGAGCCGTGTCGTGCTGGGGCCTCGTGCACAGGGTCAAGCCAGACACAGCCCCAAGGCTGAGGTGGGGAGGTAGGCGTGAGTTCCATCCCTACCAAGATGCTACCTGCAAGTGACATCTGCTTCCAAAGGAAAAATTCATTCTCTAAGGGAGTCTCCCTGGCTGTGTTAGCCATGCTTCAGGGCAGGCCCGTGCCCAGCAGTAGTGTGTGGTTTGGAGGTATATGGAGTGTGGGGGGAGTGGAGAGTATAAGGGGTATATGTGTATCTGTGTCTGTATGTGAGGTGTGTGTGTGTGTGTGTGTGTGTGTGAATGGAGATGGGGGTGGTATATTATATGTGTGCATGTGTGTGGTATGTGATATATATATATATATCACACATCATATATATATATGATGTGTGGTGTGTATATATATGTGCTGTGCAGTGTATGTGTGTGGAAGGGTACCAGTGTGAGTATGTGTGTGTATGTGGGAGTGGAGATGGTTGTAGTGTATTATATGTGTGCATATGTGTGGTATATGAGTGTGGTATATATGTGTGTGTGTGTGTGTGTGTGTGTCTGTGTCTGTGTGTGTGGTGTGTGGTGTATGATGTGTATTTGTGTGTGTGTGTGAGAATGGAGATGAGGGTGGTGTATTATATGTGTGCATGTGTGTGTGTTTGTGTGTGTGTGTACTGAATCAACTTACTCTTAAGGCTGTTTTTCTTTTTAGAACATATAGTATGCTTTGTGAGACTGAGCATGATCCAAGGAGAGTTCCTCTTTGTCTCCCTGAGGCAGTAAAGATAGCCTGATGCTTCAGGCAAACCCAGCCCCCCCCACCATCCACCAGAAGGAGAAGCCAGTAGGGGGTTGATTTGCCATGGCAGATGAAATCGGACCACCCCTGAGCAGAGAGCATGTGGGTATAGGGGTCACGGGATCCCTATCAGATGTGATCATCTAGACCTCCTGTTCTGGACATGTAGTACAGGCAGCCTTTGAAAATCTGTTCTTGCTAAGTGTGTGTGACCCAAGGTAAGTAAAAATACCATAAAACCTGAACTCCTGACTTGGTGCCTTCCTGTGGCATCTCCTTAGGCCCTGAGTCATTTCATCAAAGAAGTCATGCAGCCTGCAGTTTGGAAACACGCCCTGGAGCCTGCCTTCTTGGATCTGAGTCCCTCTGCCTTTCTCTTCCCAGCTGGGTAACTCCAGATGAGTTACTCAGCTTCTCTGTAAAAGGGGGATGCTGATGGTACCCCAAGTAGGAACATGCACATTTGCTAAGTAACTAGTTAAACCAGTTCCTGGGGAGCAAGGGAGAACAGGGAGGTATTTGCTGCATTTGAACACACATACACACACACACACACACATGCTTACACACATGCACTCACGCACTTTGTCTTCTGGCTTTAACTTCCCTGCATTCATCTAGTTGTCTTAGAGCTTTTTTGTTTGTTTGTTTGTTTGTTTGTTTGTTTGTTTGATTCCAAGACAGTCTCTGGACTGGTAACCTTGGCTGGCTTCAAACTCATTGTCCTCTTGCTTCAGCCTTCTACCACGTCTCCTATTCACTTAGAATCACCAACACCCTCCCTGGCTCACAGATTCATAGCAGATGTTAGAAGGTTTTTTTTCTGATATGAATGGCTGGTGTTTTACTTTTCTGGGGGAGGTTATAGATATCTTTTATCATTTCTTGATTCTCTCTACGTGAGCCACCCATCCTATCTGTGTGGGATCGAAAGTGGGTAGAAACTGAGGTGATTGGCAAGAATGTCTTGACAATAAAACATTTCAGGAAACGTTAAGAGTTTTACTACATCATCTTTTATTCTGCTAGAAAATGACCACTTAATGGGCCAGTAAGATGGCTCAATGGGTAAAGCACCTGTCCCCAGGCACAGGTGGAGAGACCCAGGTCCCATACACTGCCCTCTGCCTTCCACACTCACGCCATGGTCTGCGTCTCTCTCTCTCTCTTTCACTCTCTCTCTCTCTCTTTCTCTCTCCCTCTCTTTCACACACACACACACACACACACACACACACACACTCATACACACACACAAATGCAATTTTAAGTTTACTATTTAAAGTGTGTCATGACGATTTGTGATTTTCAGATATTCAAGGTCTGTCCTACAAATGTTCTGTGAACAGTAATTTCGGAGAAGGATCAGAAACTGACTGATGGACTGGTTAAAACTGTATTGATGTGGGAGGTTGGAATGTTGCAGGTCCAGAGTCTAATTATAACTTATCTTACGTTAGCTTTATCCCTCTAATAGACATTCCTGGCCTGTCACTGTGTCTGGAACTACCATGCTGCGAACAGATAAAAACCGTTGAAATCTATTAACTGTGCAGGCCACTAGCTTCCATCAAGCCAACAGCTAAGGACGCCATTAGATAGCATCTAAGGGATAAGGAGATTTTCCCCCAAACCACCTGCCTCTGTGATGTTTCCACCACAGTATGTTTTAAGTTTCTGTGTTTATAACTCTCTTTGTTCTGTTGTTATAAAACGTCAGGAGATTGTGGAATCTGGGATAACCTAGCTCCAGAGTTCCCAGGCTATGGTTACTCAAATTTGGCTCCAGCATAAACTCTTCTTTTATTCCCTTTGAGGTAAGAACTGTGTTATTTTGCATCATCAGTTTCTTCTTAACATATGTAATTTATCTCTCTAATGGCAAGTTTCAGACCTCAACTCTTCTTTCAAGACCTACTTAAAACATTGAGCAAGTCGCTGTCCATGGGAATTGCTAGCTCAGGGGCACTGTTTGCTTTAACAAATACATGACTGTTCCTGGGGTGCTGTTACATTACTCCACACAGTTCCTCGAAGCGCTTACCAAATCTCGGAGCAAAGACCCCAGCAATGGTCCATCTGTGTGTCAGAGTCCTACAATTGACAAGGCACTTAAGTAAATCATGACTCAGAGTCTCCCATGGCCTCCTCCTCCCAGAAGGGCTCGTGGCCACACAGACACCAGTGTCCTCTCTCAAAACAGCTTACAGCCAGGTTCTTGTTGGAGGGTACTCACAAATAAACTCGGGGACAACCCTCTCTGTGCTCACTTTGTATAACTTGAACCCATGTGTTACAGATGTGGACCTGGCGGGAGGTGTTGAGTACGATCCAGAGAAGATTGTGGGAGGACTCAGCCCACTGGGGACATTCCTCAAAGAGGATGGTAGGGCCCTGGCCCCTCCCTTTCCTTTTATCCTTACCAGGTAAGTGGTCCGACTCCATCACATTCTCCCCACAGGCTTAGGAGCAGCTGGACCAATCTCTCCCAGAGCGAAGCATTCTCAGGTATTAGCTGGTCATCTCAGGCATTTGTTATAAAAAGCTATTTTGGGACACAGTTTCACATGAAAGAATGCTACAACTTCCAAGCCAACTGGATTCAAGCTAATGTGCTTACCTCCCCATTTTCTCATCCCCACCAAAGCCCCCCTCCATCTCCCTGAGCTGACACAAGAAATCCTGCTTCTTTACCCCTTGTGCTGTGATGGTCCAAGAGTAAATCTTGCAGTGGTGGAGTACTACTAAGCCCTGGAAAAGAATGTAACAATGCCATTTCTGTCATATGAATGAACTCGAGGGGACATGATGCTAAATTAAGTTAGCCAGTTGCAGAAGACTAAATGTTGCATGTACAGAAGGAATCTGAACAGGACATCCCACAGATGCAGAGCTGAGTGGTGTTTGCTGGGAGCTTCAGGAACGAGAAATGGGGAGATGCTGCTCCACAGATAAAAGTCTGTGGTGTGCAGAAGGAAAATGTTCTGGAAATGTACTATTAAATGTGCTACATAAAGGTAGCACTGTATGATGTGCTTGAAGACATGGAAAGAGGTGAATCCTGTGTTACGTGTTTTCATAGTGAGCAACAGAAACATGGGGGAGTTCTCAGAGGTAGTGGGTACATGCATCTTTGTCTTCATTGTGATGATGAAGGTATGGACAGATGTCCAAGTTCACACACACACAGAGAGACACACAGAGAGACACTCACACACAGACATATACAGAGAGACACACAGACACACACACAGACACACACACAGGGACTCAGACACACAGAGACACACACAGACACACACACACACAGAGACACACAGAGACACACACACAGACACATACACAGAGATACATAGCCACACACAGAGACACACAGAGACACACACAGACACACACACACAGAGACACACAGACACACACACACACAGACACACACACACACAGACACACACAGACAGACACGGACACACACACAGAGAGACACACACATTACTTGTTTCTATGGTCTTTGTATCAGTCAGGATTCTCTAGAGTAACCAGATTTACACAACGGATCTCTCTGTATAGAAAGAGAATTTATTAGAATGACTTATAGGCTGTGGTCCAGCTAGGTCAACAATGGCTGCCTCTGAACTGAAGGTCCAAGAATCCAGTAGTTGCTCAGTCCATGAGGCTGGAGTCTCAGATGGTCTTAGTATATACCAGCATGTAGAAGTAGGCTCTAGTGATCTTCAAAGAACGGGCCTGCTAGCAACGAGAGAGTGAATAGGCGCAGAGCAAAAGCTTCCCTCTTCTGTGTCCTTATAAAGGCTCCTAGGGAGACCCATGGCTCATTGTAGAGATGTCTGTCTTCCCCAAAGATCCAACTAGAACTAGACCTTCCCAGTTCAAATTAAGCAAAACTCCTTCACAGGTGTGTCTCTCCATTTGGGGGTTCTGGTTAATTCCACCACGTTGGCAACCAAGAATAGCCCTCACAGTCACCTCCCCAAAACAAGGGTCTGCTGTAAGATCACCTATCTCCAGGTCTAATCAAGAATCCAGCCATTTTCAGGGGGCCTCAGGAGCTCCCATTTCTCTCTAGTGAAAACTCTGCCTCCATCAGAATGGACTGTAAAGGCTCTGCCAGACCTGCCCTCGCCCTTGCTCAGCCTCACCTGCAACTTACGCTGAGTAGCCTTAGCTTGATCCTTTGTAGTGAGTTATCCAGAGCCCACCCCACTCTCTACTTCAACCCCTTCTCTGGCTAACTCCTTCCTCCCCTCAACCACAGCTTCTGCCTACTTGGTTGCTTCTCATCGTTTTATGTTACAGGCTGCAGTGACATCTAGGTTTCCAGGAAGCCTCTCCTGCCCTTTCCAGGAAGCTGCAGTTCTACTGTGATTTTCCAGAGCTCCCTGCTGGACTGGGAAGCAAGCCCTTGGGAGCAGACACTCCCTTTATTGGTTAACCGCGTTCTCCTACCACAGAACCTTCAAGGTATCACACTGTCTTGTTGGGTGAATGGACCAGTTGGTGGTCATCCTCACCCTCGTAATGTGTAGCAGTGGGATCCCATTGCCAGAGCCCAAAGACCCCAATTCTTGTGCCTCTGACTCTCTAATGAATGTTATACCACAATTGCACTATCATGTTTTTTTGCTGTTAAGACAGTATAGCTGACAAGATGCTACTGAGGGACAAAGGGTTAATTCTAGCCCATAGTTTGAGGAGGTAAAGTCTTCATGGTGGGGAGGGCCTGGCAGCAGGAGTGAGGGGCAGCTGGTCACTTTGTGTTGTAGCCAGGAAGCAGAGAGAATAGGAGCTGATGGGGCCAGGCTACAGAGTCCCATTCCCAGTGGTCTACTTCCTTCAGAAGGCTCCACCTGTGCACAAACTCAGATAGCGCCAGCGGCTGGAGACCAAGCGTTGACCATTTCATACTCAAACTGCCACAGCGATCTGACCACAGAGTCTGTCCAATCATCTCTCTCACTCATGTAAGTATGTACTGGGGAGGGGATCCCTCCAAGTGACAACAGATCCAGAATGACCACACCCAGCCTGCTCTTGTTTGCCACCGACCTGGGTGTGATTCTGTCTTTCGTCCCCTTCAGACTGTGTGCCTGACTCCTCAGACCGAGAACAGCAAGGACGGGGTCAGAGAGGAAAGGAGACATTGGGAGAGATGGTTCAATACAAATATAGTGACACATATGCCCAACATGCCACAATTAAAGCATCACTTGGTATGCTAACTTCCACTTTTAAATTTAAAAAAAAAAAATAGCTTAACCAAGGCCTCAATACATCCTTACCTGCAAACTGGCTTCCAATTTTCATAAATTCTTCATGTTTGGGCCTTTGAGAACAAGGTGTCTGATAGTTCTAAGTCTCATAGCATAATAAAAGAGAGACAAAATAGAGCACTTGAAAAGCTGAGGCACCGGGCGGCGGTGGCACACACCTGTAATCCCAGCACTTGGGAGGCAGAGGCAGACGGATTTCTGAGTTCAAAGCCAGTCTGGTCTACAGAGTGAGCTCCAGGACAGCCAGGAATACACAGAGAAACCCTGTCTTGAAAAAAAACAAAAAAACAAAAAACAAACAAACAAACAAAATAGTTTGAAGCCAGTCTGGACGCCAAACAAACGAAGGAAATATACATCTATCCAACCCCAGGCTTAACAACGTGAGTGTTTTCCACTGTGCTTTTACAAACCGAACTGAAATCTGACCCCCCCCCACCAGATTCATACTCTAATAAAATAGCAAGGAGCGATTTCCCTAGAGCAACAATGAATCAGCATGTGTCAGACAGGACTGAGCTACACCGCCCTTCCTGACTGGAAGGCAAAGCTGGATGCTTCAGACCAAGATTGCTCTTGGCTACAGAAGGAGATGACTGAGCAGTTAACCAAGAAAAGCACCCGTAGGAGTTGAAGTGCTTGAGATCAGGAGGTCTGCGTTCCTGGGGGTCGGATAGGAAACTATTTCACCCGTGAAGGCATGACGCTGGTATTACTCAGACATTTCCAGGATCTGGGCTTTGTGGGGAAATGTGCTGACCTTGTCCTAGGATATTGCCCTGAGAGAGACCCGAGAGCGTTCCTTGGCATGATGAAGCTTCGAGTTGGATTAAGGACAGGATCCCTCCATGACCCCTGCAATTCTTCCGTCATGGAATTATGAACTTTTACAGCAGTGAGGGTAACTCAAGAGTGGGATTGTAAAGGACCCTCTACCCATTACTGCAGAGTGCCCAGTGACCACAGGCTTACCATTTTTGTTTCTCAAGGCTATCCCAAACCCAGCAAAATGAACTATGTTTTACAACCACACACTATCCAGCTGTCAAACTCACTCTGTGGGCTGGAGATGTGGCTCAGCTGTTAAGAGCACTGACTGCTCTTCCAGAGGTCCTGAGTTCAATTCCTAGCAACCACATGGTGGCTCACAACCATCTGTAATGAGATCTGATGCCCTCTTCTGATATGTCTGAAGAGAGCTACAATGTAATCACATAAACAAAACAAAACCAAAAAACTCAATCCATGCTCTCTGTGCCATAGATTAAAAACTTGGGGGTACTGAGTAACAGGATGTAGGAATGACTCATAGGAAATGTTTGTATGTTATAAATTATTAGATTATCGGCCTCTATAGTGAATGAGGGGGAAGACCCCATCCTGAATCCCAAGCTGGTGGCCCAGGCTGCTTTCCTAAGTCACTCTAATCCCCTAAGGAGAGATTAGATTGTGGACTTTTATAGCAGTGAAGGTGACTTGTAAAGGACCCTCTAATCCCCTAAGGAGTGATGGGACATAGAACATAGAAGATGGTGTGAGAGGGCTCATTTGTCCCTCTGATTCCTGACTGCATGTGTAATGTAGCCGTCAGAGGCTTCATAATTCGGCTGCCATGGCTTCACTGCTATGATGGACTGTAAAACCTGAAACCAGGAGCCACATAAGCTCCTCCTTCCTTAACTTCCTTCTGTGGGATATTAGGTCACAACAAGGGAAAGGTAGTTAACATGCTGAGGAGGAGACCCACAGTTCCTGTCTATCATTTCAAGCAGCAGAGCCTCCAAGGAAGGCAAATTGCTCCATCTGTCACTTCCACATCCTTGTAGTTAATTAAGTGTGAACTAAATCTCTCTCTCTCTCTCTCTCTCTCTCTCTCTCTCTCTCTCTCTCTCTCTCTCAAATAGAGATAGAAGAGCCCAATGGAACCCCATTCACAAGTAGACAAAAACATTATTAAAGAGTATTCAGTAGTTATTAAGGTACAGCAACCATAGGATCTTGATCAACAGACAAAGGCACTTAGTGCCAAGACAGATGTCCTAAGTTCCATCATCCAGAACCACATAATGAAAAAAGATAACTTCCACAAGTTGTCCTCTGACCTACACACACACACACACACACAAACACACAAACAAATTGTAGCATGTAAACATGTGTGTTCACTAAATATATAATTCATATACTAAATAAATAATGTTAAAGCTATTTATTTTTAACTAACAGGTAGACCTGTGTGTACTTATTACACACAGTATGCTGTTTTGAAGTGTGTATAAATAATACAGTGGCTGTATTGAGACATTTGTCCTGTGCATTGCTTTTTGTGCAGAGGACTTACACTTTGTTCTCTTAATACTCTTCACAAACCTTGTGTTAGTCATATTTCCATTACTAGAACAAAGCAAATACTTGAGATGTTGAGATACATTTCTTTTAGTTCCAGTTTCTTGGGGTGGGGATTTTATCACGAATGTATATAGGATTTGGTAAATGACTTTTTCTGTATCCGCTGAGATGATCCTTAAGTCCATTTATATAATATGTTACATTTATTGATTTATAATTGTCAGTCCATCCCTTCATCTCTGAAATGAGGCTAACTTGATCATACATAACCTCATTATTTTGATGGCTGAATAGAATTCTATTATGTGAGTGAGACAAAGACATACAGAGACACAGAGACAGAGGCAGAGAGACAGAGACAGAGAACATCAGCACAGACTCTCATCTTTTGTTCCTCTAGGGTGTATGCCACCCGTTGTATCTTCTCTACTATTTGGCTCCCCTGTGTTGAGAATTTGTTTTATTCATGGAATGGTTGCTGCTATGAAGTTAGCTAGAACATATTCAGCTCTTTCCCCCAGGACCTGGCACTTGCGTTGCTACTATGTCTCTGGATATCAATGCTTTATGCCACCCAACACAGAGCGTATCTCCGCAGCCCTGGCCATCCTGTTGGCATCTACCACCATTGCAGCCCAGAGACTTCTCTGATCTCTGTCACACTGGGGATGCTTGGAAATCTCTCTCTCTCTCTTTCTCTCTCTCTCTCTCTCTCTCTCTCTCTCTCTCTCTCTCTCTCTCTCTCTCTCTCTGTCTCTCTCTCACCAGACAGATGTCAACACACTCTCAGTTGACTCTTCTTTTGAGTCAGGAACAAGTGTTCATATGACAGACTCTTATCTGTGAACCAGCAGCTACTTTTCAACCTGGGGCCCAGAGCAAGGTCAGTTGTATGGCCATATTGTTTTCTTTCTATTCCTGGGGTTTGGGTACAGGCCTCTCATGTGGTCACCCTTGGGAAATTAACCCATTCAGCTACAAAAGCTTTCAGAAAGAGGTGAAAATTGAATCTACCAGCAGACTTCCTGGAGGATGAGACCATAGAACTATATACAATGTTATCTGTTGATAGAACTATATACAATGTATCTATTGATAGAACTATATACAGGGTATCTGTTGATAGAACTATATACAATGTATCTGTTGATAGAACTATATACAGGGTATCTGTTGATAGAACTATATACAATGTATCTGTCAATAGAACTATATACAGTGTATCTGTTGCTTGTAGCCAGAGCATTCGAACCTATACACATTGAGGTACATTAAGGCACAATGAAAAATGAGATCCCAGAGGCCTGCATTCAGAAGGGTCAAGCTCTTTCTTCCAGGGAAATAGTAGAGAACAGTGGGGGAAATCATTAAGAGTTGGCCTACACTGTAGGGTGGATCTGATTCCAAACAAACTTGTCTGTCTCATGCATCTATGCTTGGTGCTGTGGTGACGGGAAAGACCAATTACAACAATGTATGCATCACCTTGCAGCGAGCTCTGCCTCCGGATTCCCAGGCTGCAGGCAATGGGCTGGGTAGGAGCAGCTGAGGCATTACAAAATAAGAAGGCAAACAGAAAGCTGCCCGAAGTCACAAGTCTGAGGCCAGCAGTGTCTCACTGTAGCTTGTGACTCATTAGACCGAGTGTAGGTCACCTTTGCCTCGTTTATTCCACAGAAGACTAGAAATGTTGACCATAGGGCTGTAGGAAATCATCTTCCCATGCTGTTTTTATAGTCTGCATCCTCTTGTGTCTACTTGCAGGCGTAGCTGGCACATTACTAACCCATTCTGAAGCAAGAACAGAAGTTTCCCAAGTTCTCAGCGTGTCTCCTATTCTGGCCTTAGAAGACACAGAACATGTGAGTGTTCACTGGAGGAGATCAGAATATGTGGTGTGTGTGAGTGTGTGTGTGTGTGCATATGTATAATTCAACCTGGCCTGGAACTCACTAGGTAGCCAAAGGTTAGCTTTGGTTTTAAACTTATGCCAATCCTCCTGCCTCAACCTCTCCAGTACTGGAATGACAAGCATAAGCTCCCATATTACTTCAAATTTTCTTTAATAGGCATTTGGGGAGATGTCTCAATAGTTAAGAATGTATACTTCTCTTTCAGAGTTCGGCTCCCAGCACCTGGGAGGCAGTCACAAATGCCTATAACTCCAGCTCCAGTGGCTCTGGCGTCCTCTTCTGGCCTCTGTGGGCATCTTCACTCATGTGCACAAACGCACACACAAATACAAACTTATTCAATACACATCGTTAAAATCAATCTTTTAAAGATATTCTAGAATGCCCAGCCCCCAGGGCTGCATTTAAATATTGAAAGGTCAATGGATCTTCAGAAATAAAAGTAAAAAGGCTTTTCTAAAATGGTCACATGTTTTAATGACAGCTTTAAAATCAACAAGTGACTTCAAGAGTGTTTTCACTTAATGGAAGATCTCACTGCATGCCTGCCTCTACCACACTACAAGCACTTACTGAAGACGGTTGACAATACCAGCACTGAGCTAAGCACTTAATGGCATCTCTTATAAACATTACAGTGACCCTGTTAGGTTAGTCTTGGCTGGCTGTTGTAGTAACAAAATAGTGATTTTTTTTTAACTGATTCAAAGAATTTAGATTAAATAATTCACCAAAAATGTGCACAGCAAGCTAGGACTAAAAGAAACAGCAGTTTTGGGGATAAATCTCAACAGTAAACAATACAATGGCTACAGCACATTGTGTGGCGGGGACAGTGGGCACAGGTCTGCTCTCCTTTGAGGGAGGCCAGCATCTTTTCAGTCCCCATCATTGTAAGGGAGTAAAGACCCAGCAACTTCAGATCTCCAGCTTTTTATTTATTGTTTTCTTCAGAAGACAGAAGGAATTTGAACTTTTATGTGTAACTGAGATCTTATTGTTAAACACTGGCAACCGCTACAAAGTTGTCCCTCTCTCTACAGCCAAACAAAATACAGCTGTGAGCTGGACTCAGCCCATAGGACGCCTGTTTGCAAACTCCAGCCCCTGGCCAGGGGAAACTGGGGAACCATTTCAGATTCTTCTGTTCTCTTAAAGAAACATGGCTCCTTCAAGCAATCTCCAGAGGGCTTTAAATTATCATTAATGGCTCAGTACTAGGCCTTTGCTACTGCCCACCCACTGGCCCTCAGAAATAAAATGCCCATCACTTTATTCCTGATGACGTCGGTGTGGAACTTGTGAGATCATTAGTCTGTTGAGGAAGCTCTGTAGACCTGGGAGTGCTAAGGAGAACAAGGAATGAGCAGGAGAGAGAGGAGGGAGAGGAGGGCAAGATAAGACAACAGGAGTCCCCGCTGAGCACTGTCCACCCTCTAGGTCCCCTTGGACCCCCATCTCTGGCTCTTATCTGTTTTAACCATTCAGAGCCCTGGAGGCCAGCACTCTAAGCCCCAGCCCACCATTCTTCATTTCTGATTTCTCTCCTCAGAGGAGATAAGGAGGTCCCAGGGCCTCTCAGTGTGTTTTACATCAAAGGCCACTGAAGGGTCCTGACAGGCTGGATGTCAGTGCTATAAACAAACCATTAATCACTCTGCCATTTCGTGGACACGCTCTTCCCAGAGGGCATGAACTTCCACCAGGGCACTAATATAAACCACATCTCCCTGGCCCCAGCCGATGGAGGAGGCAGAGTGGGATGTCTGACTCAACCGTTTGTAAATAGTCAATTAAAAGAGAGATGGTCAAAATGAATGAAACAGAGTCCCGGCTTCTGGGAACTGAGTATCCTGTTCCCACCCCTTCTGCAGGCTCCACCTTTAAATTGGGTACCAAAAGGAAAGCCACAGGGGACTCAACAGGATACTGATGACTTGGGCACTGCACCCTTTGGGCAAACTTCCATAGTCTGAGTTGTAAGGATCAGAGCTCAGGGAGAAGCCTTTCCTGAACAGGGTCTCTCTCCTTTGTGAGATGATGCTGCAATCTCCCGACCAGGGGTTCTAACTGGGCCAGAATGAGCAAGTCTGTGGTATAGAGCCATCCATCCACTGAGCTTCTGCTATGGGCAATCTCCAAGCTCAGTAAAAGACTAGAGATGTCCTTGTTCTTACAGCTAGTCCTTCCTGTTGGGGAAGGCAGCCACTAAGCAACCAAACTCAGGTAGCAATAAAGCCATAAAAACGTGGAAAGGGCAGCGGTGGTGGGGATAATAGTTTGAAATTGGAAGAAAAGAAGCCATTCCTTGGCTCAGGCAGTAACCCTGGTGCTAGAGTGCAAAGTGGGGAAAGAGAAAGAATGGTGTCCGTGTGTGGAGGACCCTGTGACCCCAGGCGAGCCCTTCAGGTGAGATGTCTTAGAAATGAAACCTCTCCCACCTACCCCGCCAAACGCCAAACTACACAGACTATTGTCACTGTTCTTGGTGGCTAAGTAGAACCTAATGGCGCTGGCCTAGTGCTGAATACACTATACACATATGTTATAATGACAACCAGTCACTTCCTTATTTGATTTAGGGCTCCGTCCATGGAAACAGACACTGGCCTGGTACTTTAAATCTGGCCAAGAACTATGGATGGTAGCTGAGCTCGCAGGCCTCAGAGGCTGAACCTACTATTAATGTTCTGCTAAATGGACATAGAATCAAACTGCCCTTACAATTTGCATCTCCCTACCCCATGGGTCAGTATAGCTCTCAGAGCGCATAAGAAAAGTGTCTTTGTGCAGTGGATGGCAGGTAAAGCAGAGATTCACACGTGGCCAAGGTGCAGACGATAGTGCGGAGTGCTCATCCGGAAGACTGCCATGGAAGATGGCAAGAGCCAGAGACTTGGGGAGCACCCAACCAAAGCGGTATCTTCTGGACCGCGTAGGACCGCTACACTCATTACCTACAGCACCCGTGTGTGTGAGAAACTCTGGATAATAATGGTGTGTGGGACAGAAAGTCTATTTCTCTCAGTTGGTTTGACTGACTGACTGACTGATTGATGACTGATTGATGATTGATCGATCTATCGATTGATTGGCTGACTGGTTGATGGATTGATTGACTGGTTTGAGACAGGATCTCACTATGGAGCCTACTGTGGCCACATATTGTGTAAACAATATTGGCCACTCATTGTGTAAACCAAGCTGGCCTTGAACTCATAGATATCTACCTAGCTCTGGCCCTTAACTGCGGGGATTAAAGGTATACACTTTCATGCTGGACTTAGTTTCCCTTAAAGGTAGGCCATATTCCAGTGGATGTCACAAACTACACTCAGTAGGTTATCTTTTTTTAAGAGCACATGAAGTTGGAAGGATAAGGAATTGCGGATGGATCAAGGACTAGGAGTGAGATAGTTATAATCATATACAGTGCAAAATTCTCAAATCATTAATAAAGCTATTTTTAAAGATCATAATTCAATCACAAATGAGACATCTGTATCATACTCCACTCTAGTAGCTAAGGCTCAGGGAACATTGTAGGAGAAGGGGCAGAAAGAGTATAAAAGCCCGAGGTTAGAGAGGATCAGAGTGCAGCAGCGCCGTCTAGACATGAGGGGACCACTCCACAAATGAACTCACGATGTGAGTCACCTACATAAGGTAGGTCAGAGAGGTTACCACTCAGGCATGGAGATGGGAGGAGCCGGTGGGCTGATGAGCTATTTTAACAAAAGAAAAAAAATGATCTTTATTCAAAGACTGCACACAAACCAAGAATCCAGATGGCTGAAGTGCAAGCAGCAAAGCAGGAAGCAGGGCAGCTAAAGTAAGATTTCTCAGAAGGTCTGAGCAGTAGAAAACACACCATGTGTTTAGGTTGTGTTAGGGAAGAAACTCAGATTCCCCACCCCCACCCCCATTGAGTGACTAGGAACTGGTCCAGGGCTGAGATCCCTTGCTGGACTTCCAGGCAGAAGAACAAAGTACCATGCCCAGGTCAGACTTGGAGAGGTCAGAGAGCTGTGGAAGAGGACATTGTACCTTCTAGATCTCTGCTCAAAAGGTACCTCATCAGCTGGGCCCTGTGGTGCATACCTGTAATCCCAGAACTCTAGAGGCAGTACTGGGAGAATTATGATGAGTTTGAGGTCCAGCCTCAAACCAGGAAAAGATACACAGTAAGACCGTGTCTAAAACAAGAGCAGAAACAAAGGTTGAACGGAATTAGGCAATAAATTATAGTTTAGAACAGATACTAACCTGCTTTCCTAAATAGAGTGTAGGCAAAGGCCTATAGACATTGATGATGTCATTGCCACAAATTCTGATCTAGTTCCTTTCAGGTCACTAATTATTTATCACTGAAATGATGTATTACTAGTTAAGTGTCATCTTTGTCTTGGGCAAAAGAAAGAGAGCATGTGCCTTCTTCACGTGGTGGCAGGTTCAAATCTTCATGAAGTCTTCACGAGGCCTAGACTCCTTTCTCTCCCTGTGAGGCCTTAGCCGAGGATATCCCTCAGAGAGTCCCTTCCTCCCCATCACCTCTCCGAGATAGGTCCTTCAGAGTGTTCCACTATCAGACATTGTTGTCCCTTGGATTGCATTACTGTCTATTGCCTGGTCTCCCAGTTTAGAAAGTAATCCGTACTGACAGAGCTGTATCTCTGGTTCTCTTCTACATCCTCATTGCTAGGATGCCACCTTGCATGTGACAGAATCTGAATGGGGAGGCATGTCTCCTACAGAAAGGTGAGTGCTGTGGTTTGAATTTTTTTTAATAGAAGATAACATTTAATTGGGGCTGGCTTACAGTCTCAGAGATTCAGTCCATTGTCATCAAGGCAGGAGCATGGCAGCATCCAGACAGGCATGGTGCAGGAGGAGCTGAGGGTGCTACATCTTTATCCAAAGGAAGCTAGGAACAGACTGGGCATGCTCAGGCATCTAGGAGGAAGATCTCTAAGCCCAACCCCACAGTGACACACTTCCTCCAACAAGGCCATACCTTCTAATAGTGCTGCTCCTTGGGATGAGCATATACAATATTTTGCATTATGCGATGTTTAGCTATGGCTCCCACAAACTCATGTTTGAACAAGCCTATGGGAGCCAGGGAGTGGAATGTGATGGTTTGTGTATGTTCAGCCCATGGTTTGACTTTTAGCACATGCCCTGGACTCTTAAAAGCTTGCTTACAAGCTGATGACTTTGAGAAGTCATTGGATAAGGAGAATTCTAACTTCATCGATACAGTAACCAAGTGATAAGCTCATTGCCAAGTGGTACACCTAGCAGGAGGTAGACCAGTTGGAGGCAGTGGTGACTGGATTTACACATCTGATGGGTATATCTTATCTCCAACCCAGCCTCATGCTTGCTTCCCAGATGCCATGAAGTGGCAGTTTTCTTCTGTCATGCCTTTCTACCATGATTCTCTTCCTCACCATGCGTAGGCACAAAAGTAACAGGGCCAAGACACTGTGGGGCAAAACCTCAAAACCAGTGAGCCCAGATCCACCCATGACCCGTTAATCTCTCCCTGATGTTTTGTTGCAGTGATGGGAAAGTAACACAAAGAAATCTGAGCTCTTATGTGCTTAGCTTCCCACGAGGCTAAGTCAGCCAAGCATCTCTGAGGATGCTGCTTGGTGTGGTCTCAGCACTGACTCCCCCAGTGCTCCAACCAACAGGGAAGCAAAGCATCAGAACTGGGGTGTTCAACACGTGGACTTTGGACAGTCAGGGGTGTTCACCTTATCAGATGATAGAGAAGACTTTAAAGTGTCTGCTTGATATACAACATTGCAAAGCAAAGTAGACCTGTGACAGCCTGTTCCATAGTATCCTAAATAGGAATGGCAAGTGTCCTTGCTGGTGGCACACTAGTGTGCAGAACCTTCCTCGAGAAAGTCTCTGAAGGCCATAAACCCTAAATGTTTACCAAAGTGAAGGTGTGAGAGGAGTGTCCTATGTTCTGGGTATTTGTCATCTCTACGGTAGGATAGCACTTGACTTTCATCCAAGTGAACTTACTAACATGAAATAGCACAGATGGCACTGACTGTCAGCATGTGGGCATGGAACAGGCCATTTGAATCACCTGCATTGCACAAAAATAGATGAATCATCTGGAATAACAGAAAACCCAGGATAGCTAAAACTATTCTCAGCAACAAAAGAAATTCTGGGGGAATCAGTATCCCTGACCTCAAGCAATACTACCGAGCAATAGTGTTAAAAACTGCATGGTATTGGTACAGTGACAGGCAGGTGGATCAATGGAACAGGATTGAAGATCCAGAAATTAACCCACACAACTATGGCCACTTGATCCTCGACAAAGGGGCTGAAAACATCCAATGGAAAAAAAGATAGCCTTTTCAACAAATGGTGCTGGTTCAACTGGAGGTCAGCATGCAGAAGAATGCGAATTGATCCATCCTTGTCTCCTTGTACTAAGCTCAACTCCAAATGGATCAAGGACCTCCACATAAAGCCAGACACTCTGAAGCTAATAGAAAAGAAACTGGGGAAGACCCTTGAGGACATCGGTACAGGGGGAAAGTTCTTGAACAGAACACCAATAGCGTATGCTTTAAGATCAAGAATTGACAAATGGGACCTCATAAAATTACAAAGTTTCTGTAAAGCAAAGGACACCATCAAAAGGACAAATCGGCAACCAACAAATTGGGAAAAGATCTTCACCAACCCTACATCAGATAGAGGGCTAATATCCAATGTATACAAAGAACTCAAGAAGTTAGACCCCAGAAAACCAAATAACCCTATTAAAAATGGGGTACAGAGTTAAACAAAGAATTCTCACCTGAAGAACTTCGGATGGCGGAGAAACATCTTAAAAAATGCTCAACTTCATTAGTCATCAGGGAAATGTAAATCAAAACAACCCTGAGATTTCATCTTACACCAGTCAGAATGGCTAAGATTAAAAACTCAGGAGAAAGCAGGTGTTGGCGAGGATGTGGAGAAAGAGGAACACTCCTCCACTGCTGGTGGGGTTGCAAATTGGTACAACTACTCTGGAAATCAGTCTGGCGGTTCCTCAGAAAACTAGGCACGTCACTTCTGGAGGACCCTGCTATACCACTCCTGGGCATATACCCAGAGGATTCCCCAGCATGTAATAAGGATACATGCCCCACTATGTTCATAGCAGCCCTATTTATCATAGCCAGAAGCTGGAAAGAACCCAGGTATCCCTCAACAGAAAAATGGATGCAAAAAATGTGGTATATATACACAATGGAGTACTTTTTAGCCATTAGAAACAATGAATTCATGAAATTCTTAGGCAAATGGATGGAGCTGGAGAACATCATACTAAGTGGGGTAACCCAGTCTCAAAAGATCAGTCATGGTATGCACTCACTAATAAGTGGATATTAGCCTGGAAAACTGGAATACCCAAAACATAATCCACACATCAAATGAGGTACAAGAAGAACAGAGGAGTGGCCCCTGGTTCTGGAAAGATTCAGTGTAGCAGTATAAGGCAAAACCAGAATAGGGAAGTGGGAAGGGGTGGATATGAGAACAGGGGGAGGGAAGGGGGCTTATGTGATTTTCGGGGAGTGGGGGACCAGAAAGGGGGAAATCATTTGAAATGTAAATAAAAAATATATCAAATAAAATTTAAAAAAAAAGATGAATCAAATCCTCATGACTCTAAGAATATCTTATGACAATCGTGCCCGAGTATCGCGTGCCTGGTGTCTAGGGATAATTTATGTTATCTATAATTCATAATATGATGTCACTTTATAAATAAATAAGGAAATTCAGGTTCAAAGAGGTTAGTAAAATTGTCCAAAGCCAGAAAAGATGAAGACAAGATTAAAATTCAGATAGAACTAACTCCAATGTTCACTGCTCTACCATAGCAGTAGTTACCAGACTTCAGCCCCCATGCCTGACCCCACCTTGCGTTAGTCATGAACAAAATGAGAAAAGTCAGAATGATATAATAATTTCCTTAATTCTGTATTATCTACTGTTGAAGATAGCATTTAAGTAATAGGGGAGAATATAATATCATGTGTGTACAGATTTATCTTCTTGAATTAAGATTATCTGATATCCTAGTAAGCTTTAACTATCAGTATGACACAGCCTAGGATCATCTGAGAAGGGAGTGTCAATTGAAGGGCTACCTAGATCAAGTTGATTTGTAGGCGTGTCTGTGGACGGTTGTCTTATTGTTAATAGATGTTGGTGAATCCAGCTCACCATGTGCAGCGACATCCCTGGGCAGGTGGTAGACTTAAACCATACAAGAGAGTTCACACACGAGGCCTGAGCCTGAGTGTCAGTCAGCAGGGTTTCCCCATGCTTTCTTTACCAAGTTCTTGCTTGAACGCATGCCCAGACTCCCTTCAACACTAGACCATGACTGGGCGTGAATGTTGCTTCTGGTTAGAGCATCTTATCACAGTGATATAGAAGAACCTAGAGCAGGCAATGACCTCAAACAGTATATCATAAAGCTCATTGTACTGGCTGGTTTTGTGTGTCAACTTGACACAAGCTGGAGTTATCACAGAGAAAGGAGCTTCAGTTGGGGAAGTGCCTCCCTGAGATCCAGCTGTGGGGCATTTTTTTCAATTAGTGATCAAGGGTGGGAGCGCCCCTTTGTGGGTGGTGCCATCCCTGGGCTGGTAGTCTTGGGTTCTATAGGAGAGCAGGCTGAGCAAGCCAGGGAAAGCAAGTCAGTAAGGAACATCCCTCCATGGCCTCTGCATCAGCTCCTGCTTCCTGACCTGCTTGAGTTCTAGTCCTGACTTTCTTTGGTGATCAACAGCTGTGTGGAAGTGTAAGCTCAATAAACCCTTTCCTCTCCAACTTGCTTCTTGGTCATGATGTTTGTGCAGAAATAGAAACCCTAACTAAGACACTCATGTTAAGGCAAAGAGATAGAGTATTGTATTGCAAGTGTGTGTCTTAAATCTTAAAATTAGGCATTTCCAGTGAATTTATGTAATTTCTCAGGATTTTTGTCATCATCTTGATTGAAAGGAGAAATGCCGAGGGCCTTAGAGAAACCCAGTTTTGAATGTGTCTATACATATTTCCAGAGACAGGAGGAAAGGCCCACCTGGAATGCATGTGGTAGCAGAGCATGGGCTGGGGTGCAGACTCAATAAAAAGGAAAATGGAGGAAGCCAGCTGTCCCAGCATTTACTTTCTCTGCTTGCCAATCTGCCAAGTAAGTGAGCAGTCTGCCACCACTGTGCCCTCCCCACCTCGATAAACTACTATGAATCAAAGAAAGACCCTCCTCCCCTAAATTGCCTTTGTTGGATGTTTGGTCAAAGCAACAAGAGAATCTGTTCTTATAAATTTAATATCTTGAGTCTCTGGCATTGATATTTTTGGATATTTGAGTCTTTTTATTCTAAAACCATAGAATTATAGATTTGCTTTGAAAAAATACTTGGTTGACACAATTTAAATTTGCCATCCTCTCTGATAATGTTTGTAGTTTTACTGTCTGAAATCTCAAGTGTTTAGGACTGGTACCAGCATCACTGAGGTGACATTTTCTCGGAAGTGTTTTCTGAGAGTATAAAGAGGCTGTGTTCCAGAGATAGCCAAGGTTGTACCTTGTGCTGTAGCAGGACTTGTTAATGTGTAAGATTCATCCAGGTGGTACTGGTTTTGAAGACATGAAGGGTTCCTGAAGAGTAGCTGAGGCTCTGCACTGTGAGAAGCCATGGAAGGCCATTGGTGAAGGTGCAGGCTCAGTTGCAATTGATGGCCCAGGGCTGAAGGGGTCATGCAAAGGAGTTGAAGCTTGGCACCATGAAGAGAGCCAATGAGAGGCTATTGGTAAAGCCTAGTTACAGCAGAAGACAGCAGTGTTTTTAGATGCCAGTACCATGAATGACCACCAAGAACAACAGCAGCAGTGGAATATAGGCAGCTGGAGCCTAGAAGACAAGGTATGTGCTACAAAGGGCAGAGCTGTAAAAGCGACCAAGTCTTTGGAGGAGCCCAGAAGATCATGAGTGGATTCCAGACATTGGACAGTTGGAGTTTGATTTTGTTTTTGATTGTGACTCTGCCCTGATGTTTTTCTCTCTTGAAGGAAGAAAGTATTTTAGTGGAACCCACAGTTAACAGACTTTTAATTGTAAAAGGACTTTGAATTTTAAAAGAGAGTGGATATTTTGAATGTATTGAAATTTTAAGAATTTGCAGATCTAAAGTTATTTAGATCTTGGGGATGAATAAAAGAGTAAGAGTTGAGGCTTAAGAGTGATGTGTTTGTGTGTCAAGTTGACAAGGGGTCGATTATACTGGCTGATTTTGTGTCAACTTGACACAAGCTGGAGTTATCATGGAGAAAGGAACTTTCCTTAAGGAAATGCCTCCATGAGAACCAGCTACCAGGCATTTTCTCAATTAGTGATCAAGGGAGGAGGGCCCCTTGTGGGTGGTGCCATCTCTGCGCTGGTAGTCTTGGGTTCTGTAAGACAGCAAACTGAGCAAGTCAGGAGAAGCAAGCCAGTAAGAAACATCCCTCCATGGCCTCTGCATCATCTCCTGCTTCCTGACCTGCTTGAGTTCCAGTCCTGACTTCCTTTAGTGATGAACAGCAATGCAGAAGTGTAAGATGAATAAACCCTTTCCTCCCCAATTTGCTTCTTGGTCATGATGTTTGTGCAGGAAGAGAAACCCTGACTAAGACAATAGTTTTTGTTTTGTTTCACTTGCATGACTGTTTTGCCTGCTTGATATACATGTTGGAACCCTAAGGCTAGAGTTAGAAGCTTATGAGCTATGATGTGGGTGCTGAGAGTCAAATCCAGTTTTTCTGCAAGAGCAGTAAATTTTCTAAGACTTGAGTCTCTCGGTCCCCAACTTACAGTGTTTTAAATTCAAGAATGTACACAGAACTCTTCCTTTCTAGCTTTTCATCAAAGTACAGAATTGAGTCATGTTGAACCTGTCTTCATTCCCTTATGGGACCCAGAGCTGGGTGGCTTCTGCTACCTGTAGGAGAGGTGACTATCCAGCCCCGTGTTCTCTGCCACTTATTAGAGAACATCTGGGCAGGGTGCAGCAGGGAAGATGTCAGTGGGGCCATACTCCTGTTATTCCTGCCCTTGGGTGGTCCTCTCCATGCTCCCATGACATTTAACTGGCCCGTGTTATTCTCTTTGGTCAATGCGACACATAAAAGCAGGAGTTTGACAAATGCTTGCACACGAGGCTTTGTCATCTTTGGCTCCTGAGAGCCCTGGGACCACCAAGCAGCAAAGCAGGCCTGTCACTGCAGGTTACCAGGGAGAGCAGCAGCAGTTGGGCAGGCAGTCTGGAGTGACTGCAGATGGCGAAGACTTTTTAGACCATCCTGGCCAACTGATGATTAAAACCACATCAACAAGCCCAGGTAAAACTAGGAAGGACCAGAAAGCTACACCCAGCCCAACCCCACTATTAAAATGAGCATAGTTTTAACTCACAACCAAGCAAGTTTGAAATGAACACTATTAGAATGTCACTCACACACCCTTTATCCTAGAATATAGAGTCATTTAAGTTTGTGACTCCTAACGAATTGCCAGTCTTCACACACACACACACACACACACACACACACACAGTCACAGCATACAAGTATTAATTTAAAAGAGATTAGAATTTAAATTGTCCTCTTAGCCCTGTGAATAGAATTAGCAGGTAATATCCTTAAACGAATCAAATAAATCCATAAACATTTTATAAGGCAGCTTAACTTGTATGTCCTGGAAATGGTCTCCCGCTCCCAAGACTGTGCCTTAAATGAATCTCTGAGATAATTTCCAGATGACCTGGAAAGCATTAAAGACCCACTCCCGATGGGACCACTGGCTATGCTGACCCTATGCTGCATCTACTAAAACACTGGGTTTAGAAAATCAGCACACAGGACCAACTCAGTAGGGACTGAGGCGGGTAAGAACACCTGCCTGTCCTCTGCTGTTGACTGAGGCTAAGGGACAAGTGGACTTTCCTTGCCCCAGGGCTGACGGAAATGTGATGTAGCTGTCTGTGGGTGTGAGTTGACGGGATATCAGAATGACAGACAGCTAGATCCTGCTTCCCAGAGTCAGTTGTGACTATTATTTTTTAAGGGATTGAAAACAATGAATACCAAGTGAAGGAAAATATAAAATACTCCAAACACCTTGAACTAAATACATAGGTCAGAGTTTACCCTGGAGATGATGATCAAGTAGATCGATTGTGTTTGGAGTGCTAGAGATGGAAGACTGCACGGTCAACTCAAGTCAAGCATGATGGCATATGCCTGTAATAACAGCCATTGGGAACCCACAACAGGAGGATTACAAGCTTGAAGCCAGTGTGGTCTACATAGCCAGAATCTGTCAGGAAAGAAGGGAAGAAACAGGGAGGGACAAAAAGAGAGGGGAAAGAGTGGGATTATTAAGTTAGCCAGCACTCTTCTGGGCATTCTGAAGAGTTCTGGAAACATAACAGTAGAAACAGAAAGAGTTTGGAAGTTCTGCCAGACAGAGAGCTGAGTTCAACTGAGTCCTCCTTACCACAGTGAATTGCAAGTGTTGTTTGGGGGTCTTAACAAAATGGCGGTCCCAGGTGTCAGTGCAGCAACCTGCTTCTTACTCACTTTGTGGCGGAGCTGACACCAGCTCATCTGAAGGATGGTGGAAGCAATATTCACACTGCCTACTTTGTAGCGTCTTTACATTTTAAAAAGGGCTTTAAAAAGAGGTGTCCTTCAAGCATTTGTGATTCTAAAATGAAGTGGGACCAAATACAGGAAGAGAAAATCTACATGACAGTTCATTGACAGCCCCCCAAGACAGAAGCTAACAGCATCAACCCTAGACCATCAGGGTTGAAAGAGATGAGTCAGGATCAGATAAACAGGTGCAGTCCAAGCAAAAAGATGTGGGTCTAGCACTTAGTGCAGCAGCAATGGAGCGCAGCCAGGCTGGTCTGCATGGGATCCCTGCTGCTCGCCAAGCAAACAGCCCTGGTTCCCACCATCCTTCCCTCCTTTCTGGGCTTTGGAGAACCACCTTTAAGGAAGGTTTCCCCATTCCCACAGCCTGAGCAGGCCCTGAGATCAATCTGATTCTCTTTGTGAGAAATGGTAGTCTATCATGTAACCCAAAAGGTGAGAAATACTAGAACTTCCATATAGGTCAGAAACCCTCAAACTGGGTGTTTATCCAAAGGGGGGCAAATCAAACATGTAAAAAGGAAAACATCAAACTACCTCATTCTTGAATTTATTGTACCATTATTTAAAATAAGAGAGATATGGAATCAACATGAGAATTCATCAGTAAATAAATGAATACCACAAACGTGGCTGACATAGGTCAAGGAATACTAATGGGCCATCGATGTAATGAGATCCTTAATAAGTTTATCTGGTGAAAGTAGAGGATCAAAGTGTGGTTACCACAACCTAGAGAGGCCTGGGGGAGTGGAGGAGGGGGGTGGTGAATGGGTGACAGGGTACAGCTGGATTGGGGAATCTCCCTAGTGTTCTATAGCCCAGCCAGCTAATTACCATCAGTGTTGAGAAACTGTCAAAATAGCCAGAAGAGAGAATGTTAAAGTGCTGCCCCAACAAAGACATGACACACGTCTAAGGTGATAAATGCGACAGTGACACTAATATGGTCATTCCATGGTACACTTATACTAAGTGTCTCAACGAGTCCTATAAATGTGTGTTAATGAGGATAAGTCAAAAAATTTTAAAAGGTGAGAATGTGTGGAGTGAATATATTCTTTTGAAGAATCCTAAATGATTGGGGATGAATCCTGCTGCTGAGATCTCTGAGGCTGCTTCTTTCCAATGGCTGCTTCTTTTTCTCCTCTTCTTTTTAAATTGTTTTGAAAATCTCATAAATTAATACTGTATTTGCATCATTTCCCACTCCTCCCACTAACTCCTCCCACTAACTCCTCCCACAAACTCCTCCCACAAACTCCTCCCACTCCTCCCACTCCTCCCACTCCTCTCATGTACTTCCTTGTCTCTCTCCAATTCACAACCTCTTCCTTATTATGTGCACACAGGCATATGCACACACACAGACTCACACACACACACACACACACAGTTACATATGACCTGTTTAGTCCATTTAGTGTTATTCATGTATATGTTTTCAGGGCTGACCATTTTGGACTGGATCACCTATCAGGAGGCTCATTCCTGGAGAAGACTAATTCTGTCTCTTAGCAGCCATTAATTACCTGAAGTTCTTCATCTAGGGGTGGCCCTGAGATTTTTCCCATCCACATTGGCATATCAACTAAAGTTGCCATTGTTCAGGTTTTGCTTAGGCAGCCATATTGCATTCTAAATATTTATCCTTATACCCACAGATAAGTGTAGATCTCAGTCCTGTTGAGGTTTCATGAGGTTTCATGTCCCTATCATTTATGTGTGTGTGTGTGTGTGTGTGTGTGTGTGTGCGTGTGTGTGTGCGCGCGCAGACTTCCTGGTCCTCTGGCTTTTACAATTTTCTGTCTCCTCTGCCAAAATGTTCTTTGAGCCTTGGGTACAGAAGTTTTATTGTAGATGTATCAATTATGGTTGGACACCCCATGATTGATTGTGCAATGATAGGTTCTCCATGACCTTCCAGTCAACCACAAGTAGCTGGCCACATTTACAGTACCAGCTTGAATTCTTTCCCACTGATCAACCTTTAAGTACAAATACATACTTGTTGGTTACTCCCATGATAGAAGAACCACTATTGCAGCCTTCAATACATCTCTGTGTGCTGGTCATTGTTGTAGTACATAGGTGTCACAGCTGGAGAGGACAATTGATTTTTCTTGTCCCTCAGCAGTTTGCATAGCCTCATCAGATCCTATGAGAGTCAGTTCTGAGGGAGGAAGTCTCTAGGAAAATTCCAACTTGGTTCCTCCAGTCATATAGCCAAAGTGTGATACCTTTGACAATAGAGTCTTACCTTCATGTTCTGGCTTTTAATGTTCTGAATTGCAGCCAAGGGCAACATCAATAACCTAATATTGTTTTGGAAGTCACTGGGACTTCTCTGACCTCAAAAGGAGGTTTTCCATGCCTGGCCCTAGGATCTTGTTAAATAGTCTGTGGAACTTGTGGGGAACATTATCACTCCAGGTGCCACAAATTTGTTTAAGCTGTACATATCTACTACTTCATCTCCCTGCTTCTTGATTATCCCTTTGTTTAAAGGGAGATGACAGAAATATAGGTGACAGTCTGTTGGCATTTTATAATGAGTACATAGTTTCATATCAGGAAATATCCATGCTTTGTATGCAACAAGAACTATATGTGGGTTTATTCAAAAGCAAAAACACATGAAAATCCTTCTCAATATACTGGCTTTTAAGGTGAATTTTGCTGAACTAACCACAAGTCATTTGAGGCTGAGAACAAGATCAAAGGAACTCAACAAATAGGTCCTTTGTGTCATGTGGGCTTGGGGTCAGTTATATTAATTGACCCTTAGTTATTTTGTCTGAGAAGAGGAGACTAAAAGTGCCCCCCAGAGAGTAATAAGGCAAATCTGTCCTGTGGTTCACATTGGCAAAAAATCTTAGAAGAGACTGCAAGGATGCCCCATCTCTCAGGTTGAGAATCAGCTTTAGAGAATTTTTTTCTGTGTATGTCACTTGGTGGAATCTATATCTTGACATCTTGGGGTCTCTACTCTACTGACTCACATAGCCCAACCTGGCCTTGAACTTCTGATCCATGATGAAACGTTTGAATGTTTTGCCTTCTCCATAAAACCCATATTGAAACTTGAGTCCTACCAGAGCTGTATTGGGAGGCTTTGATGAGAAGACTGAGTCATGAAGATTCCAACTCCACCTTCACAAATGGGGTAGATTGCCCTACGAAAGGCTTTGGGGAAGGATTTTACCCTTTTGGCCTTTCGTGAGGACCCAGCTTCCTTTTCCTTAGGAGGATGTGACACTCAAGATGCCTCCTTGCAAGCAGAGAAAAAATCCTCCACAGACATCAGCTTCCTGGGGCATTGGCCTGAAACTTGATGGCCTCCAGAGTTATTCTTGTATAATAAATAAGTGACCAATGTGTGTATTCTGCCCTGGAGTTCGCCCTACCTGGTAATGGAAGTCCATTTTCCTGGGTGATGGACAGGCAGGTAGCAAGAACAAGATGGGCAGCGGCCACCAACTTTACCTACAGCTGGGGAGATCTCACTGGCTCAGAGGTCATCCCTTTTCCCCTAAATTTCCGTTAGCCATTTGTGGTGGTTTGAATGAATATTGTTTCCATAGACCCTTAGAGAGTGGCACAATTAGGAGGTGTGGCTTTGTTGGAGGAAGTGTGTCACTCGGGGGTGGGCTTTGAGGTTTCAGATGCTCAAGCTAGGACAGAGTTGCTGTGATGACCGTGTCTCTTCATAGCAATAAAATTCTAACTAAAATACCCTTTTTTGTCCATACTGTGTCTCCAAGAACTTCCTAGTCTCAGCACACTCCACAGACTCAGTGGCTCAGACCTTGCATATCCACCCAGTCTCCAGTGAACTCTGTGATCCATTCTCAAAATTTTATCAAGGTTCCTCATCCTGGGACTTCGTGCATCCCATCTTTGTTGTGATTCTTTTAACCATTTCATATGCTTTCAACATTCTTACTTTGAAGACATCCCCTCCTCCACAAAACACACACACACACACACACACACGCACACGCGCGTGCGCGTGCACACACACACATACACCCCATTATCAGACATAGTTTCCATGCAATAGCAGCTGAGTTCAGACATAATTTAGCTGATATGTAAGTGCTTTGTTAGATATCTAGATAGATATTTTAAAGATATCTAATCAAACTCTATTAGACTGTTTTAGAGTGGAATTATCATTTAAATCAATAAACTGAATAAAGCAGTCTTTATTTCTGGCCTCCCTAATGTGGAGGAACCCTGACTAGCTGAAGACCTGAACATTGAAAAGAAACTGACTTTCCCCAAGACGGCTTGGACTGAGATAGAAAGACAGATATCTAGACAGACAGACACTAACCTTGGACTCAAACTGAGACTCTAGCTCTTCTGGAGCCTCAAAGCTAGGAGCTTTGGACTGGAAACTAAACAGTGGTTCTCCTGGGTCCTCCACCATCGACACTTCTCAGCCTTTACAATCACATGAGCCAATTTTTAGAGCAATTATTCATTTTCTCTTTCTCTCTCACATCTGCCTCTGTGGTTTGTCAGTAGAACCTTGACTAACTAACAGCCATCTCTCTGGATCATTCCAGAAAATGATATCTACAAACAACACATGTCAGGCAGAGCACAGGTCTCCAAGCACACCTCCTTTCTCCTCCTTGAAAAAACAATGAGGCATTGGCCGCCATGTTATTTTACCTTATTGTAAATGAACAAAGATGTGTTTGACCTAAATTATGGACAAAGAATTTGAAGATCTTCAAATCAGCCCACCCGCAATTGACAGAACAGGACAATGAGGGAGAGGAGAGCTAGTTTCTCTGTCTTGCATCTTGGAATTTGCATCTGCTTTGGGAGCTGTCATTTCCTTTGTTGTTCGGAGAATAATGTCATACTGGTATGGCTAGGGCTAGGGCACTGGTCAGCCAGGATTCCTTCAGGGACACCCTCAACTGCACACACATCCATCATCCAACATAGTTTTATATGTAATATGATGATGTAATTGGTGAGTTAAGTTGTGACTAGCGGGCACACTATTATGCTATATTGACTTAACTGAATGTATCTAATTGTGGCTTTCAGCTCTGTAGCCTATGAAGGACAGGTGTGTCTGGCTTAGGACTGCAGAAACCCACTGTTTATGTGGAGTGGAGATGCCCAGGCTTGCAAGTGAAGAGAGAGGTTGAAGACACCTTGACCATCAGGAGGCTGTGAGCTACTAGGGATTGAGAATTTTCCTAAGATGGAAATAGATTGGTCTGATGAACAGGACTATGGCCTTGACTTTGCTATCCTAAGACAACAAAATAAAGCATAGAAAGAAGACACCTTGCTCAAAGTCAGCCAGCCCTGCAAAAGTTGAGGAGAGAGACCTGATGCCCGAAGGAACCTTACCTATACAAGCCATATTTGTGCATATATATGTTCAGGGTAAAAAGTGAGCAACTGGACCCAGTTACAGTTTCTAGTGCTTGAGAGACGGTTACTGTCATCAGCACCCCCACCCTCACCCCGTTTTGACTCATTGAGGATACTGGGGTCTTTCCCTGTTACACTTTCCCTCGACAGTGATAAGAGATGCCTGTGCTAACCAGTTTGACTGCCCAGCCTCTCCCAGGGTGTTCTGGGTCACATTTCCCTGAGTTACTTTTACTGGTGGAGAAACATGCTTTCAGATCTGTTTTCCTCTCTGGCCGTCATGGTCATCATTACCCCCAGCTTGGTGTTTGCAACACAGCTCATGTTGGTTTAACTGTAGGGAGCCATGAACTTACTCTCCACTCCTCCCAAGCCTATATGCTTGGCTTCTGAGTGGAAGCCTGGATTTCTCTTGTTCCTCCCGGGTCCCTGCATTTACTGTTCCATGTCCCAGCTGGAAAATGCCATGTTTTAAAACAGTTCTGCCTTCACACCGCCTTTATCTAGTTTTCTGTTTGGCCAGGCCAAACGAAGGCCACAGTTGTATATAATTAGTTAACTTCACTCACTGTCTCCTGTGTTTATGGTTTCCTGCCCAATTCCAAGTGACAAATGACTATCCAACGCCATGGGCTTGACCCCAGATGACCTCAGGCCTGATTGCCTTCATCCCAGTGCTTGGGTCAGTTCTCTGAGACCTCCAGAGCTCTTGCTCAGCTGGTAATTGATTGTGTGTGAATTCACGGGCCACTTGATAGACCTGGGTGCTGCACACAGTGGGAACCCAGCAGAGAGCAGGGGGTGGGGAACAGCCACTGACTCCATGCAAGCCCATCAGATATCTAGTTCAAATGAAGGCCTGAGTGTGAAGAACCTTGCCACCCAGGGTGAGGAAGGGGCAGTGACCTAAGAAGAAGAGCTTCTGTCCCAGGGCAGCCAGGGCTGAACGCAAGGACATTCACTGGTCTCAAGCCAGAGTTTCTCCTATAGCTGAGTTATTTTCCTTTGGCTTCTTTGCTGACTGATGCCCATCAACTGTCAACAAATGCAGCACAGTAAGTGGGTCACTCTTCTGCTTTCTACCTCTTGGTCTGTTTATTTATGCATCTTGCATACTCTCTCCGTTTAAGGGTTGTTTCTACATCAAAGTATCGAAGTTATGTCGCGTCTGTTCAAGTGTGGTGAGTTGTGGCAAAGGACAAACAATCCCAGATAAGAAGGCTGACAGCCCGGATAGCAGCCAGAGATCCACTCCCAGTAACTGTGTCACCAAGCCTAGCCTGGTTCCTTCATGTGTAGAAGAAGGAAGGAGAAAGCAGACGAAGACGAACAAAAGAAAAGTCAAGGTACTGGAGAGATGGCTCAGTTCTAAGAGAGCTTTCTATCCTTCCAAAGGACCCAGGTTCACTTGCCAGGACCCAAACTCCAGCTCCAGGAGATCAAACGCTCTCTTCTGCAATCCCTGGGTACCTGAGCATGCATTGGTGGGTGGGTGGGTGGGCACATGCGCATGCGCACGCATGCGCACAGAGCATGTGTATAGTAGAGCCGCTGGAGAAGGTCAGAAGAGGAAAACAGAAACAACTGGAGTTGCAGACATTTTTCAGTTCCCATGTGGGTGCTGGGAAACACACCCAGGTTGTCTGCAAGAGCAGTAAGTGCTTTTAACTGCTGTGCCATTTTCCAGCTCCATCCCTTTTCCGTCATGATAGTCTGTGACATCTCTTCCCATCTTCCTTCAGGGAGGGAAAAACAGCAGGATTGCCAAGTGTTTGAAGACATTCTTGTCCAAATGAAATCCTATGTCAAAAGTAAAATGAAATAAATAATATAAACAAACAACAAGAAGCACTCCTTACAGGACAGATTTTCTGTTGTGCGCTCTCTCTCTCTCTCTCTCTCTCTCTCTCTCTCTCTCTCTCTCTCTCCTTTACTCTTCGGAAGATTCATAGATATATATGCTGCATCTTACTCATATAACCTCTGGCCCCTTCCCTCCCACACCCCTTAGCTCTCTCCACAGTATAAAGCCTTTCTAGCTCCAAGTCCTCTCTGCATTTTTTGTCTTATTTTGTTTTATAATCCAATGATGACAGTTTGTGCTCCCTATATGCAAATGGTGTGACGTCATCCACTGGGATATGGGCAACCTGTCAGTAGCCAATCCTCAAAGATAAACGACTCACTCTCTCCCAGCTGCTATCACCTGCCATTAGCCCTTGAGGTGCGGATGGGGATCTCAGGAGCCCTACCATGTTCCGTGGTTTGATCTTGCCCAGGTAACCACAGTTGCTTTGCATTCTAGCGTGCACAAGTCACGCCATGCTCAGAGGAAGCATCTCCTGGCACTCCTCCCCATCCTCTGGCTCTGGTATTCTCCGACTTCTTCTGCAATGTTCCCTGAGCCCTTCGGGCGGTGAGGTCTCAATTTAGAGGTCCTACCTAGAGCTGAACACTCAGTCACACGGTCTCAGCTCTTTGAACGGTTCAGAGTCTCTGCATTAACCCACTGCCCACTGCAATCAGAAGCTTCTCGGATCACGGCTGAGAGCAGCACAAATATATGAACGTTAACCTTTGGAAGGCAATTTAGCAACATGACCATTCAGAAAAACGGCATCGGTGGACTCACCATGAGTTTTCACCGTGGTTGTAGTACCAAGCATGAGTTCTTTCCTGTGGAACAGGTCTCAGATCTGGTCAGGAGAAAGACTGATTGCCCCCCACAACAGCCTTGCCACTATTACATTATTGCATTAGTACTGGTGATGCAGGTTCGCATTGCAGCATGCAGGGTCCAGCACAGAGAAGACCGTTGATGTCCTTTCTCCCCAGCAGCCTGCATAGCACCTTCTAACTCTATGAAAGCCCGCCAGCTGACCCCTTCCTTTGGTTTTTATGGCCTCCCACAAATGCACACTCCACCTTTGGTTTTGAAATGTTTTTCTAGGTACAGAATTCTGGAAACAAGCAAAGAGCCCAACACACGGTAAGGATCCAGTGAACAGTGTGGAAGGAACTGACAAGCCCATGAATCCTTCCCTGGCGTCCTGACCACACTGAGAAAGACTGTGAGCATTCCAGGGAGAAGCAACTTGGGATTATTGAGATGTGGTACTGGTGGCAGAGTGCTAGGGGCCATGATTGGGGTACTAGCCTGTCCTGGAAGGACTTACCTACTGTGGTACCTCTCTCCTGAAACCTTGGAGAAGCCCCACTCCCACCCCAGGAGCGTCTGGCAATAACACCCAACTTCAATTCTAGACAGTCCACAGTGTTTTCCTGGCTGACTGGCAGAACCCAAGCCAAGAAAGGGTTGCTTGGGGACATATCTCTGGAGTCTGGACAGAAAGTGGGAGGGGGGGACTTCCACAGTTCTATGAAAGGGGTCAGAGGAGAACCATCAACTAAAGACAGTGACGTCAACAACCCAGTGTTATGTTTGGAGCTCTGGATCAAAACAACTCATATGGAAAAAATAAAATAAAATATAAAATATAAAATAAGCAGAGGAGGCCAAGCTACCTGTCTCGTCGCTAGAATTTAAGAGCACACTGTACTCAGAACTGAGGGCTCCTCTGGAAGAATAGCAGGTTCTCTCCATTGAATGACCTGTGATCTGTTTGCATTTTGTTTGGGGGTTTGGTTAGTTGATTTTTAGGAGCAGGGTCTCACTCTCCTGCCTCTGCCTTCCAAGTACTGAGACTACAGGTATACAGCACCGCACCCTATCTGTGATCCCTTGGTATGCCTGCCACTTCTGCCTCAAATCCCCTCCCAGTGAGAGTCCTGTCACTCTGTGCCACTGGATCTCCAAAGGCTCCCTCAGTCACACCCCAGTTTAAATAGACAGCATCTCCCATTTTGAACACTTGTATTTCCTCAATTTAAACTCATTCAAACACTATACATGCAGAATCTCTATTAGGAAAAAAAGCCCAAAGGGGAAGCAACCCAGCAGCACGCGTGGATCCCTGCAGCAGAGCCGGACAAGCCAGGACACTAGACAGGCACCTGGAGCTGGCTCACCCTGGGGGAGAGTTGATCTCTCAGCGCAGCCAGGAAGCTCCTTGTCCAGCAGGCACTGAGAAGGGAATCTCAGCTTGAGCTCCTTGCTGCCTAAACTGGCTCCAACCAGCGGCACCTGGGACTTTTAAGAACTGAAGAATCTCTGTGACTTTAAATGAGGGAGAGACGTCTAGTGCAGAACAGCAAATGTGCAAGCGTCGGAGGAAAACAGACCGACATCAGAGAGAATGTGAGTCTGTGCTTCAAAGGAGACTTAAAGAGCTGAGGTTGAGGCTCAGGGAAGAGTGCCTGTCTAGCACACCCAGGTCTTGTGCTTACTCAAGAGCAACACACACACACACAAACTCACACACTCACATACGCATGCACACATACATAAATACACACTCACACACACATTTACTTGCGCACACACACACATACACACACATACACACAAACTCACACACTCACATACACATGCATACATACATAAATACACACTCACACACACACATTTACTTACACACACACACACAAACTCACACATTCACATATGCATGCACACATATATACACACTCACACACATACATACATTTACTCACACACATACTCACATACACACTCATACACACACACATACTCACACACTCACACACTTACACATGATCACACAATCTGGGACAAGCAGGTAATAAACTGGTTTGGAAACTCTTCAACATAGAAACACATGTGACCAGCAGCCATGATCGCAGATATGAAAATGTCACAGTGAGGCATGGGCTCTGAACTGTTAACACATCTAAGGAAGTGCTTTGTAATTCTAAAAGATGGGGCTGTAGCTGTAGCTCAGTGCAGAGCAGTTGTTCCCACACATGACACCTGCACTAGGAACTATCCCCAATACCTCAAACAAAGGAGGGGGCACTGTTTTGTTTTAAACCAGGAACAGCGGTTCTACTAGTAGGACCTGCAGTCCCAGCTACCTGAGAATGTGAGGCAGGAGGATCACTTAAGCCCAACATCAAACCAACCTAGCAAATACAGTGAGACCCATCTGAAGGAATGGGGAGAGGGAGAGAGGGAGGGAAGAACGGAGGGAGGGAGGGAAGGAGGGAGGGAGGAAAGGAGGGACAGAGCAGAGTTATAATATAACCCAGCAATGTTACTTAGCATTGTACACAGCAAGAGACTTGAACAGGTCCACTTCTTTAGGCCCAGTGGTATACACCTAAGTTCCAGAACTTGGAAGACAAAAACATGAGGATCAGGAGTTTAAGACCAACCTTAGCTATACAGGGAATAATGAGTTTGAAGCCATCCTGGGCTACATGAGATGAGACATGGTCAAACAATAAAAGGAAACACACACCCACACACACACACACACACAGAGAGAGAGAGAGAGAGAGAGAGAGAGAGAGAGAGAGAGAGAGAGAAACAACACACCTCAGCTGTTAAAGGCTGTAGCTGCATAAGCCTGACTATCTGAGTTTTGAGTTCAGTTCCCTGAGCCTGAGGAGAGAGTCAGCTCCACAGCTTTGTCCTGTGACTGCCACACATGTGCTACGGCACACACACACACACACACACACACACACACTGACATATCCTCTCACCCATACACACTATATGCATACATATGTATACAATAAAATATTTTTAAAATACAATAGAGGGAGATAGGAAAAGTGTATTTGGAGACTGGAGCACTGGCTCAGCAGTTCAGAGCACTCGTTGCTCTTGCAAAGGACTGGGGTTCAGTTCCCAGCACGGTGACACAGTGACTCAGCCATCTGGCACTCCTGTTCTAGGGCATTTAACACCCTATTTTGATCTCACCAGGCACCAGGTGTGCATGTGGTACTCATACATCCATGCAGGTAAAACAACTCATATACAAAAAGTAAATAAATCTAAAAAAAAAGTAAGAGAAGTAATTTTGCTCAATAATGCATGCACAGATATTCATAATCGCAGCCAAGAGTTCTCAGCAACCTCGTGCCATTGAGGAGTGGGTAAACAAAATGCAGTATTTCAAGTGCTAGGCAATGGCTCGATGCTTAAGAGCATCAACAGTAGCTCCCACATCAGGACAGTCACAGACCACGGTCACTCCAGCTCCAGGGGACCCAACACTCCTTCAGGGGGCACTGAACTCACACACATATCCGCATACATACACAAATAACTTTAAACTATATAAATAAATGGTTAGTGTATTTCCACCCACTGCAACCGTGAGGATTGGGCGTTGATTGGTTGACACTCCAGTGCGGATGAGCTTGAAAACACTACAGTTAGTGAGAGCGCCCAGGCGCACAGGAGACGACGTGCACTGAGCCGTTCCGTTTGGCTTTTGTGTTTCTTTGGGTTTGGCTGGATGGTTTTAGGATAGGGGTTCATTAAGTAGCCCATGCTGCCCTGACACTCACTATGTGAACCAGATCAGCTTTCACCCCAAGATCCTGCCTTAGCCCACTCCCCCAAATGTACAATACCACACTGTGTATATGATCGCATTTGTGCAAATCCATAGACACCAAGTTGGTTTTCATGGCTAAAAGGAAGGGGAGGACAGCCAGTACGTATGAGATTTCTTGTGGCAGTGACGAAGATATTCTGGAATTAAAGCGACCCCACTTTATGCAGTCTCAATTACCCAGGGTCAATTGTGGTGTAAAGTGTCAAGTGAAAAGTTTCAGAATCAGATAACTGCTATGTTTCTGAGTGCGTTCTGAGCTGTGTGGTGCAATGCCACAGGCTTACCCTATGCCCGCCACAGGGTGTGAGTCGCCACAGGGTGTGAGTCATCTCGCTCTCCAGCACACCCGTGTGACCACACCACCTACCCATCCACTAGTCGCTTGGGGTCAGTCCTAGTTTTCAGATCAACTACTGAGGTTTCACAGGGCTGGTGCTCAAGTGACCCTCCTGTGGCCACCTGACAATGTGTCACAGTGCATGTGCAGTGCATCTTGCTTTGGTCACATTGGTGGTGCATCAATTTTGAGAGAGTGAAAGATACCGCATCCACCCAGATTCATTATACTATATTGTGATTTACTTCCTTTTAATGTGTTCTAGCATTTTGTCAGCATGTGTGTAAGTGTACCACACGCATGCTGGTGCCCGGGGCAGGCAGAGAGGGCACCAGAGGCTGATGGAACTGGAGTTCTAGGCAGTTGTGAGCTGCAGAGTGGGTTCTAGAAGCTCAACCTGGGTCCTTTGCAAGGTCAGTAAGAGCTCTTATCCACAGAGTTAAATTAAACAACTCATATACCTCTCCAGACTCCAACTCAAAACACAACTCTCCAGTCCCTATTAAAGCATACGGTTATGATTTTTCTGGTTTATCCTTGTTGATGCATTAATATGCCTAATTGTAAATGAAGCCTTTTCATATACATTTATGTACAAGGAAAACACAGAAGAAATAGAACAACTTTTAGGGCACCTCGGTTCTATCCTTCAGTGATGAGTGGGGCCCACAAGAGACATCCGTGATGGTCGGACAACCTTACCAATACATTAGAAAAAAATCTGAATTATATTTTAAAATGGTAACCCTTGTGATAAATGAACATCAAAACAAAAACAATAGAGATATAAGAAAAAACGTTCAGGCCTTCAGCTAGGCCACTGCATCAATATCTGCATCGTGTCAGGATCCTGAAGTGACTATTGAATCATTCAGGCTTGAGAAACACCTTGGGTGCACGGCTTCCCTTGCTCAGCCGGAGGTTGGACTCACAGAGCAAAATCGTTCCTGGCAAAGTGAGCTGTTCTTCCTGTTCCTGACCAACTAGCATGTGAGCTCCTAGGGCATCCAGACTGGACCCCAGACCATCAGAGCTTTCACCCCAGACATATCACCTCTTGGCTCCTCCAAAACTGCAGTTCTGGGTGTACAAGTGAGGGCTGCTGTGCTATTGGCCAGCCATGAGACCTTGGACAAATCGACAAAGACCTCGTGCCTCAGTTTACTGGGAAAATGACAGTTCATATTTCATGTTTATTTCATAAAGTTGCAGGAAGGAATAGATTCATATAAACAGAGCACATGGAATAATATTTATAGACAGGGTCATAGCTTATGTGACTCTATCAGGTATTAGTATGCAAGCAAATATTATATTCGTTTATGTTGCTATGTTATTATGTGATAGTTAGCAGTTACAGAGCCCTGACGGTGTGCTAGGCATTGAGTTGATGTTTCTCATTATGTCATGTAATTCTAACTTTAATCCTAAAAGGCAGGAATTCATACAGCAAAGACTTAGAAATTATGTGACCTCAATGAAAAACTGAAGTCCAGGGGTGCTCGGAGACCCGCCCAGGCACAGTACCAATGGCAGAGGAGCCCCACCCAGCTCTAGAACTACTGCCCCTGCCCACCAGCTTCTGGAGTCATCCTTGCAAAAGCAAGAAGCTAGCTAGGACAAGGGACTTGGGATCCCAAGCAAGGGCCTTGAAGTGGCCCCAGTGGACCAGGGCTTCTGGTCCCCTAGGAGGTAGACATTGAAGTGCTGGGGTATAGAGAGTCTCGGGTGCCCGGCTTGAAGCTCCTTGCTCCTTCTATGACCAGGAGCATACTCAAGAGCACAGTGGCCCAGCCTGCAGTATCCGTGGTTACCCCAGCTGCCAGCCATTCATGAGAGTCACCCCCATAATGCAGGAGGGGGCAGCCCTAAGACTACAGGCTTAGCTAAGGAGGCTTATCACGGGTATCTAAACCTCTAGCTCCAAAGCAGAACTCCATAATCCCTCTGGGTTTTCCTGAGAACTTTATGCTCAGAAATTGTTGGGTGTAGGAAAAGAGAAAACTTTAAACCAATCTCAAAATGATCGTCAAGGGTGGCTAAGCCTCTGGGTATGGTTGATTTTGGTTGTGCTGTTTTTATTAGAAGCTTTTGAGTAAGTAAAATTCATTTTTAAAAAATTTAAAAGAACTGCTCAGACCTACAATGTCCCATGACCCCCCCCCAAGACCCCAGCCTAGGCTCCAAACCCTTCACTGTCCAACGATCCTCATATCTCCTTCCAAAAACCCCAAAAGCCAGCATCCCCCACAGGCCCTAACCCCACCATCATCAACAGCAGGCATTTAATAAGCACTGCCACTCTATATTTGGATTTCAAAGTGGGCTGTTCCCACCAGCTGTCGTCACGAGGTGACTGTCCTCAGTCAGAGGACCTCGCTCTGCCATCGATGCTGCTCAGCTGCTGTTTCCAAAAACAGGCTGTTTTTGATGGAAAACACGGCTACATTTCAGAATCGCGGCTCTCCTCCCTGCTGAACCGTCTTCTCCTCACCCAACCCCAGCCAGAAGGCTCTTTCCTAATGGAAATGCTGGAACCACTTACAGCTGTGAAGATGCTAACCTGCTGGGAGAGGCCGGAAGACAGCTGAGGGAGCAGTGGATGCAGATGGGATGGAAGATGGTGACACTTGTGTGATGTGCGTGTGAGTGTGTGTTGTATGATGTGTATGTCTGTGTTAGTATGTCTGTGTGTCTGTGTGGGGGATGTATGTGTGTGATATATGTGTTGTATGTGTGATGTGTATGTGAGTGTGTGTTGTATGATGGGTAATGTGTGTGTGCATTGTGTGAGGTCTGTGTGTTGTATAATGTCTTTGTGGCATGCTGGTGTGTTGTATATGACTATGTGGTAGAGTGTGTCTGTGTGTATGGGTGTATGTAAGTGTGTGTTGTATGATGTGTGATTGTAGGAGCATGTATATATGTATGTATGTATGTATGTATGAATGTATGAATATTTATGTATGTCTGTGTATGTATGTAATATAAGTGTGTTATGTGTATTGTGAGTGTGGTGTGTGTGTCTATTTGGGGGAATGTATGCATGTGATATGTGTATGTGATGTGTGAGTATGTGTGTATGTCTCTGTGTATGATATATATGTGTATGTGGTGTTTGTGTAATATGTGTGTGATGTGTGTGTATGAGTGTTTTGTGTGTATGTTTTGCATGGTGGATAGTACTTGCTTTTAAAAATGAAAGAATTATGAGTCTGGCTGCTTAATTAAACAATTATCAATTTTTATCTTGACTTCATTTTTCACTTTCACAGATTTGAATGAGCACCAAGATTGAACATCACTGAGACATAAGTATGAATCCACAATCCTTTGGGGACAGAAATGAGTTAATGATGTTAGATCAACTCTGATATTTTGTAAAAATTAAAAATCTTAAATGAATACAAATCATCTCTTCACTTTAATGTCCCAATATATCCTCCTTTGTTTCAGTTTCCTTTGCTTTGGGATGGAGGCTCGCTATGCAGTCAGACTGGTTTCAAACTCATGGTCCTCGTGCCTCAGCTTCCCTGATTGCTGGGCTTCCTAGCACACACCATCATCCAATTCCTTTGCCTGTTGTTAAGCTTGTTGCTTACACACAGCGCCTGTTCTGATTCCAGATATGGGAGGCAGACCTGGTTAGGTCTAAGAGGGCCTATCACAATGGAGAAGACAGACATACGACGTCATGCTTCTAGCAGAAATAACACAGAGTTCAGAGTCAAAATGTTGGGACAGAGTAGGATACAGCTCGGTGCTTACCTGAACCTGATTCCCAGCTCTGTACAAAAGTGAAGAGAAAGCCAGGTTATAGCCTGCCTTAATCACTGCTCTACCTGATGTCTGTAAACTTAGCCTTTTTCCTCCTTAAAGGACCTTCAAAGCTTCTCTCAGGGAGAGAGGACTCAGAGAAGCTTGTGGCACTGAGTCAGAACTTTCCTCCTTAGTGTCTGGATTAGCACACAGCAGTTCGTCTGCTTGCTTTTCTGTTCCGCTTAGCTGTCTGGGTAAATGCCTGCACTGTTTCCCCAGTGTTGTTTTGGCCTTTATAGCATTCAAGTCCGCGTTTCAGATCGAAAGGCTCAATTCTTTTTTTCTAAAAGCAATAGCAAGCATTTGCCCTGACAAGAAGCAGACACTTAGAAGAAGAATCACATTTTTTTTTCTGCACTAGGGCAAGCGCACCATTACTGCCCTCCTAACCTGGATTCTCTGTTCCAGCAGTGTCGACCTTCAGGGCTAACTCTGTTATGAGCTGTATGTCCCAGGCCTCTCCCTACTAGACCAGGGCCTGTCCTGTCTCAGCCCCCTACCTTGCTGCAGGAGCACTAAGGTTATAGGTGTGCTACCTCATCTGGCTGTTACATAGGTTCTGGGAATACAAACTCAGCTTGCACAACAGGCACATCACCCACGGGGTTATCTCCTCGTCCTAAACTCTACTCTTTTAGATACCATCTCCATGTACTCTGCGTTGGAATTACTTTGTTTACTAGACAATGGACCAGGGCTCTCCAGGAATTCTCTCATGTCTAAAGGCACTTGGAGCTCACAGAGACAAGGAAGAAGACAGCAGCCACTATCATGCTATGGTGAATCGTGGGCAGCAATTTAAATAATTTAAGAATAAAGTAAGACCCTATAGCCAGCCATAAGAAACTGCTTTCAAATTATTAAAGCATCTAAAGAATGTAGTATCATGTGGGCATTTGTAGACTTTGGAGTCTTTTATATAAGCTGATATATTTTAAATGAATAATGAATTCCAAAAAAATACCATATAAGCTGGGCATCATGGCACATACCTATAATCCCAGAGCTTGGGAGGCTGAGGCAGAAGGATTTCCTCAAGTTTAAGCCTAGCCTGAACCATAGAGTATAACATACTAAGAAACTTTTGTTAGTCAGCTTTCTACTCCTGTAATGAAATACCAGGGATAAACTACTCATAAGGAGGGACATTTATTTGGGCTGACAGTTTTAGAGGTTTCCTTGTATCTGTTGATCCTGTTGGGTTTGAGTCTGTGGCCAAGCAAGAGTGTGAGGGAACGAAGCTGCCCTCCCGACGGTAGCCGGGAAGTACACTCATCCACACAAAAACGACTACGGTAAATCAGATAAAGCCCAGTTACGCCAGTTGCCTGCCTCCCTGTGAATAAACAGGGAGAGTGCTGAGATGAACTGTTGGAGGCAAAGATGGCACTCGCACTTAGCTGTGCGCGCACATGGGCGCTGGGTGTGAATCTAACCCTGGTCCTCACGTCCACACAGTGAGTGAGTGCTCTTACCCACAGAGCCGTCGTCCCAGCCCTGTTATTTTTAACTGAGCAACTCTATGTTCCACGGGATTTTCATAAAGCAAACAACAGGAAAAATGTTATTTACTGAACCGTGCACATTGGTCGATTTGGAAGCTACGTTCTAGGTTCATTTCTAAAATGGATTTATTTAATCCTGATAATGAGCATACAAAACTCCACCATCATCTCCAATACTTAGCAATAACAGCAACAAAAACCTAGGCTTACAAAGTGAAATAACATTAAAACCATACCGGGAAAAGCAGAACTAGGATTTGAACCTAAGTCTCATTGATGGCAGAGATCATGCTCTTTTTATTAGGACTGGATGTTTTAGAGGGTTGGGGGAAGGGTTGTTTTGCTTTTGTCTTATGTTTTTTACTGTGTGGCTACGTGTAGGCACACCCATGCCACACACAGTGCACATGTAGAGGTCAGTGGAAAACTTTTAGGACACAGTTCTCTCCTTCCTCCATCCAGAGGTTAGTACAAACACCTTTACCCGCTGAGCCATCTCGCCAGCCCCAGAGACCATGCTTACAGTAAGTGCTATAGGTGAGTACTCCTGTGCAATACACAGGAGCGCACGAGGTAGGAGCCCCGAGAGTGTAGAAAACGGCTCAGCAGCCCCCACCTAGCTTCCAAGCTAACACGGTCCCAGCACATTGGCTCGAGCACAAAGCAGTCTTTTCTGTAATGTGTTTGTCTTGGGAGGCATTAGCGATGTGCCGCCATGTCAGACGACTCTCCGAAATCAGTCTGTGTCCAGAGAAAATGGTGGTTTTGCCTTGTGCCTTTGGCACTGCCAGAGAGGTGATAATGTATAGAGAAATGGAAGTAGAAGATCCCCGGGTCCACTTTATGGGACTCCACTGGAAAGGAAGTTTCCAGTGAATTTGGGAAGACATACGGGATAGCAAGTGGCTTTCCATGGAAGAGCCGGGACCAAGCCACAGAAGTGAACGAGCGAGCTAGAAGCCTGGATTCCTGGAGGTCATTCTGCGCATGCGTAAACCCTTGAGCGGTACCTGACAATAGTCTGTGGATCTCAATGTCCCAGTAGCTCAATAGACCGTCATAAAAACCTCTAGTATTTGCTCTGGAAATGTCTGTTATCTTGTCTTTAAATTGTGATTTAAAACCAAACAAACAGCACTCTGCTAGTCTAAATCTGGGAGGAAGTTTAAGCTGTTTTGCCATGATTTCACCTAAGAGAGCATCAAAACAAGACAAGTGTCATCTTCACCAGGGGCAAGACACAGGGAGATGGACTCAGGGGGATCCCAGGAACGTGACCAGTCCCTCCATTCTGGAAATGAGTCTGCTGGTGGCTTTTAAGACAGAAAGCATGCCATCTCTTTGATTTAGAGTCTCCACTTCCTAAGAACACCCTCCTACAAGACTATGGTAACACTTGTCCCCGCAGATGCCATCAACAGTGCAGAAATGATGCACGCATCCAACTTCCGCTGAGCAAAACCCATGTCCCTGGTATGTGCAATCGAAGAGAAAATCAAAGACGCAGAAAAATAAACACAGAGAAGATCGGGTAAAATGAAAATCTGAAAACAATGTAGAATCAAAACAATAAATATAGGCTCAACGCCAGAGAGGTGGCTTAGGGGGGGAAGGTTCCTGCCACCATGTTTGGAACCCATGTGAGGGAAGGAAAGAATCGACTTCCACAAGCTGTCCTCTGACCTCCACGTGTGCACCATGGCATGTGCACACACACACACACACACACACACACACACACACACAAATAAGTATGTGTAGTTTTCAGATGATTAAATACTATCTAGATAATACAACCCCTCCATTTCCTTATATGTAAAACAAAGTTAGTAATAAAGCCTGCATCAGAGAGGTATGGAGAGAATTAAATGAACTGATGTCTTTAAAAGGTTTAGGACAAAGCCCTGTACTCAGAAACCATAACTGAGCATTTTTAAGATTCCACTGATGGGCTGGAGAGATGTCTCAGCTGTTGAGAGGACTTGCTGCTCTTGCTGAAGACACAGGTTGTTCCGTTCCCACCACCCACACAGTGACTCCCAGCTGCCTCTAACTCCAGTTTCAGGCTATCCTCCTCCCTCTTCTGGTCTCCGTAGGAACTGTACGTACCTGTTGTCCTTACATGCACAAAGGCAAGCACTCACATTCACAAAATAAAAGCAAATACATCTTCCTTAAAAAGAATCTTTCTTCCTTTTTTAAGAATTATTTATTTATTTTGTGTATATGAGTACACTGTAGCTGTCTTCAGACACACCAGAAGAGGGCATCAGATCCCATTACAGATGGTTGTGAGGACCATGTGGTTGCTAGGAATTGAACTCAGGTCCTCTGGAAGAACAGTCAGTGCTCTTAACTCCTGAGTCAGCTCTCCAGCCCACAAATACATCTTTTAAAATTAAACCAAAATAAAATTCCATTGATAGTATTACTATAAAATACACTTATTATCTATATAAATGCAAATCATTGTTCTGATTAAATAGTATTATCACCCATCTTTGGGTTTGTTTGGGGTTTGGAAGGGGCTGATGATAGCTTTTGCCATAGACTAACTTTATGATGCAATGTATAATTTACCTCTAATCCTCCTCAGTTGAGGGCAGAATGTGTCCCTCATAAAGTCAAGGGGTGCTGTTCCAATCAACCTTTAATGCCACAACAAAGGAATTGGCCAAAAACCTTCTTTTCCTTTTGAGACAGGGTCTCACTGTGTATCCCTGGCTGGCCTGCAACTCCCCACATAGAGGAGGCTGCTCTGCAATTCACAGAGATGCAGGTGCCTCTGCCTCCCAAGGGATAGGATTAAAGGCCTGAAAGACCACATCTGTCAAGAGAAACAATTTTAAAGGAAAGATTCAATCTAGTTCATGCTTTCAAAGTCTGCTTCTTTGGGCCTAAAGTGGGGCAGAATGTCATAATGGATGGCAGTAGTGTGTGGCAGAGAAGCCAGGAAGTAGAGGAAACAGGAAGGGCCTGGGGCAAGACAGACCTTTCCAAGGCATGCCTCCCCAGTGACCTACTTCTTCCAACTAAACCAGAGCACCCCAGACAGCTACCAACACAGGAATAAGCTAATTCATTGACATTTGTGCCCTCATGATCCAGTAATCTCTAGGTAATGTCACCAGCTGGTAACCAAGTCTTTAACTCATGAGCCTTTGAAAACATTTTATGTCCAAAACATAACAAGTCTATTTTCCTTTTTTTTTTTTTTAGTTTAAAAAATATATATATTTTATATCAATGGTTGTGTGTCTGAGCACTACCTCTATACCTGCTTCCCACAGAGGCCAGAAGAGGGCGTCAGATCCCCTAGAACTGGAGTTACAGACAGCTGTGACTCTCCTCATGAGTGCTGGGAACCCAACCTGAGTTCTGTAAGAGACCATCAAGAGTTCTTAGCCACTGAGCCGTCTCTGGAGCTCTCCTGTCCTAATATTTTTTAAAAGCATTTCTACTTTCTTATATCAATTAACTAACTGCCTTTGGTATTATATTCTATGGTATAATTTAACCTCAGGGAAATTCCCTTTGACTATACCATCATATATTCAGAATCTAACATAAAGACATGGCCAAGGATTTTCTGAACACTCTTACAAAAAAAATTTTAAAACACATTTACACAGGTCATGGTAGTAAATGAATTTTTTATTAGAAATTTATTTTTATTATTTTTAATCGTGTGTATGAAAGATCTGAGTGCGGATGTGATCAAGAAAGCCAGAGACGTCAGAGGAACAAGGGGTTATGAGCTTGTCACCATGGGTACTGAGTGCCAGACTCAGGCTTTCCAAAAGAACAGTATGTGTTCTTAACCACTGAGCCATCCTCTCCAAACCCATAATAAAAAATTACTTTCAGACTGGAGAGATGGCTCAGTGGTTTAGAGCCCCCAAGATCAATTCCTAGCACTCATGTGGTAGCTCAAAACCATTCATAACTTTAGCTCCAGGGTATCTCGCGTCCTTTCCTGACCTCTTCAGACACCAAGTACACATGTAGTGCATACAGAAACATGCAGGCAAAACAGTCACGCATAAAATAAAAAGAACAGCTTTTTAAGTTACTTTCCTTGTAAAGAATGGCTCACCTGTAGTAAGAATTCAAAGGACCACAAAGGTAAGGAATGGACACCTATCTGGGCATGCCTGCCCGTGTAACCCCAGTTTAGAGTCTCATAGGCGTGCTTAGGATTGTCCTGTTCATGGATCTCAATATATTTGAGAATCCTTCAATTTTGTCTTTAGACAGAGTGAGTCACATTCTGACTCACTGGAGACCAGTCATAGACAGGACATTTAGAAAAGGGCCTTTTGGATTCAAAGTCTAGAGATGGATCCTTTCCCAAGGGTCTGGGGCTGATGCAGGTCAGCAGAAGGGCGCACACAGCTGGCCTTCTGAAAGGAATTCTCAAGTCCCAGCGCTCAGAGGAAACTGAGGAGTTAAGATTGTTTGCTCATGGTGGAATTGGCTCTAGAACCAGAAAAGTTAAATTATAAATCTTTGACAAAACACAAGTTTCTCTACATCATTTTCCTCTGGAACTAGATGAGAAACAGCTGGAATAGAAAACCACTGGAAAGACTCAAAGGTGGCCAGCAATGCTTGTTCCGGCCCTTCCTGCAGCCAATGCCCGATCCTAGACTCAGCTCAGGGGTAGACTCCCCAGAATCCCTTCCAGAACATTCCACCTCTTGCTTCCTCCCAAGCGCACGACCCCTTTCCTCATGGCACTCTGGCCACCAGGAAGTATCTTACTCACCTGTTTGTCGTCACCATTCTTACCATAGAGTATCATGAGAGAAGCAACCTCACCTGGCTGTGTGTCACAGTCACATCCCACTCGAAGAACAGGGCAGGGACACATAGGTGCTCAGCTGATGTGTGACAACGGACGCACGTGATTAACTGACCACTGCGCTCTGCAGTTTTCTTCCCAGCGTTTCTTGTGCAGCCAGAGACAAACTGATGAGAGGCACGAGAATATTTATCTGAATAAAGAGAACCTCGGCACCAGCCTGACTTCCAACTCCACTTGCGTTACCTAGAAAGTCTAACCGGCGCAGGTTTCTGTGAGTTCCAGAAGATAGCTTGTTTTTCTCACATCCATCTCCTTAGCCTCCAGAACTCTGCTTGGCACATAAAGGACACTCAATAAATGGGTAGATCTTTACCAGTTACATACTTAGGGTCATGTTAACCATTATTACTATTGATCTATCTTATCTAATCACCACTACAACAGAATGAACCTAAACTGTAAGTCACATTTTATAGATAAGAAAACGGGGCTTTGGGGTTTCCTTCAGTTAAAAAACAAAACAACAAAAACAAAACAAAACTCTGCAGTAAGAATGTTTGAAGGCAGGTCTGTCAGACACCAAAGCCATAAAACAGTCTCCATCTCCCGGTCTCCCAAATGGCCCTAACACAAAGTCAGCAGAGTTTTCTTTTTTTAAGAAGTCTAATGGGATCAAAGCTTCACCATACTATAATCCACTGAACCAAAATGTAACCTGATTACCACTGTATCCAGGCCAGGGCCTGGCACTAAATAGGCACTGATGAGCCTTAGTAAGTGATTGAAGAAGAGAACTAAGGGAGACAGGAGGGGAGTGAAAAGAAGGGCCGGCAGAGGGGTCTCTGGAGACCCTGGGGAAAGGCTGCAGTCCTGGGCTTTCTGAGAGGACGTCATATCAGAAGCAGCCTGCAAGTGTAGATCCTGTCCTGACTTCATGATAGAAGCTGCTAGCACCCTAGGAACCCCCAAATGCTTCCCCACCCACCTGCCATGTCTCCAGACCTATCAGCATTTCAGCCTGGCATTTGAACCCTCTCAAGGAGGACCAGTCCTGCCTCGGTTGACCCTCTGACCTGCTGGAGGGAAGGAACAAAGAAACACTGTCTGGGGTGGGAATTCCTGTCTCCCACCCAGTTCCTCCATCACTTTCAGGCCAGATCCCTGGGGTGGATGGAGCACAGCAGGGGAGCACTTGCCTTGAATGCACAAGGTCCTAGATTGTGGTCCTCAATAAAATGGGGGGGGGGGGCTAGCAAATTGGCTCTGTGAGTACTGAGACTGATAATCTGTGTTTGATCCTAAAACTCACAATGGTAAGAAAGAAACAAGTGATTCTCTGACTCTACATGCTAGGTCTGGCACGTGCACACACACACACACACACACACACACACACACACACACTTAATTATTCATAATAAATAAACAGATGTGATTTTTAAATTTTTAAGAAAGAAAGAGAAAAAAACTCCAAAAGTCCAATACTGGCTTCATTTGAAACAAAGATGGGTTGAATCGGGGCTGGGAGGCTTAACAATCCTCCTTTGGTGACTGTGACTGCAGGCTCACTTCCTTGGGCAAAGGCATCTCATCTGAAGTGTGGTGCTCCATGGCTGTTTATCTGCCTATGTTCTGCACAGATAGGAGTTCTAATGACCATGTCTGCTTTATTTCAGTGTAGAGCCAGCCCCACCACAGGACAAAGGCCCTGGTTACATTTTTTTTAATTTATGCATTCAACACATGCTAATTGGGCACAGGTCTTTTCCAAAAAGTACTGAAATCCAGCTTTTTCTGGAAGTTGGCAGCAAACTCTTCAGATAAGACTCCTGGCTTGATCAGATATGGGACTATTTGAACTCTCCTCTCTCTCTCTCTCTCTCTCTCTCTCTCTCTCTCTCTCTCTCTCTCTCTCTCTCTCTTCTCTCTCTCTCTCTCTCTCTCTCTTTCTCTCTCTGTCTGAAAATATTCATTTGCACCTCATGCTATACAGAGATGGGTCAAGGTTCTTGGACATGGGGTACTCAAGACTCAAGTGAGAATTTTTTTTAACAATTTTTAAAATTTATTTTGTGTAAGCACACCAGAAGGGGACATCAGATCTCATTACAGATGGTTGTGAGCCACCATGTGGTTACTGAGAATTGAACTCAGGAACTCTAGAAGAGCAGCCAATACTCTTAACGACTGAGCCATCGCTCCAGCCCCAGCCCCGGACTATACATATCTTTAACATGCCATGACTGAATAAATATGGAAGCTTTGTGATGCAGACTTACTTTGGAAGCTTATAAGGGAGATACCTGTCTGCAGAGGAGACTTTAAAGACCAGAAAGAAGTCTTCCATGAACTTCAATGGGTCCCAACCACTGCCATCACAGCACAGTTAAATGCCCTGCAAATGAAGTCAGACCAAGGCTATGTCTCTCTGATCCAGGACCAGGGACTATCCCAAAGCTCAGCTCTGGCCAGCTTGTCTTGAAATTGCCCCTTCTACGCCCCACACTCCTTTGATTTGGGGTCTGGGCGTCCACAGATCCACAGACGTGTGACATCACAAGCATCCAGGGTACCCAACTGTCTCTCCAGTAACTGTGGCATCATCGCTGAAGACTATTCCTGCCTGGCAGCCTGAACCTCCCGTCCCAGGACTGGTTGTTCCAGCTAGAGGCACAGCTGGGAACGCCAGCCCTGACTGTTTTGTTCTGATGGCCACTATTACTGTTGGCTTCCCTGGGTCTTCTTGTTTGAGGGACAGTAGAGACTGCAAAGGAGGCGGTGCTTATGTCTGGAACGAATGTGCCTTTATAGTGGGAATGCTGTGTGAGTCTGGACGAGGAAAGGCCAGGCAGGATACGAGGAGCATGACCAATCACCAAATAGTGGGTTATTGACCACACACTTTATTGGGCCATAACATCCCTCCTTTCTGCCTTAGATGTTAGCAGCTGGTCACAAGCTTGAAGGAGGTGTGCAGGAGGCAGCAAAGACTAACTCAACTCCTCAACTCTCCCTAGAGCTGTGTATGTCCCTTCCCTGGCCATCTTTTCAAACGAATACACGCATTCAAGAAACAAGGGCTTGCCTGGACACCAGCTGCCAGCAGGACCTTCCTACTTCATCAAGAATATTGAGGAGAATGTTGAAACAGCCAGGTCTCCTGTTTGGCTGCTACAGACCTGTATCTGCCCCCTGCTGAGGCAGACTGTGTGTGTGTGTGTGTGTGTGTGTGTGTGTGTGTGTGTGTGTGTATCCTCAGCCATTCGGAGACCCCCTCCAGTCCCCTTCCCAAGATCTCTCAAAGACAATAGGTTTCCTGTGCCCCTGGAATGGATTGGTCGGGGCCTCTGCAGATCTGCTGCTCTTAGCAGCTTTCATTGCCTTGCAGTGCATTGGCTGGAGACAAGGCTCACTTGGCAGAGGGCTGGCTTGTGTGACAAGCATGACGCCACTGGTCCACATCCCGAGTATGATATTAATTGAGAGTGCTGGTATACTCCTCTAATCCTGGTACTCAAGAGGTCATCTTTGGCTGTGTAGTGAGCTCTAGGCTAGCCCTCGTACATGTGTCCTGGCTCAAAGGAGGAGGAAGAGAAAGGAGAGGGGGAGGGTGTTCCCTTAATAACTCCCATTTGCAAAGAACTCCTCAGTTAAGATACCCTTGTACTCCCAGCACTTGGGAGGTAGAGGCAGGTGGATTTCTGAGTTCGAGGCCAGCCTGGTCTACAGAATGAGTTCCAGGACAGCCAGGGCTATACAGAGAAACCCTGTCTTGAAAAACAAAAAAACAAAAACAAAAAAACAAAAAAAACAAAAAACAAAAAACAAAAAAAGATACTCTTGTAGAGCTGGAGGAGATTGGAAAGATAAACTCTGGAGACCCTGGGAAGTCTCCTTTGCCCATGGGCCGGGTGGCACGTGTCCTGGCACTAAGTAGGAAGCAAGATCATTGCCTTGAGTCTGAGGCCAGCCTAGGATTCATAGTAAAATCTTGTCACAAAAACCAAATAAACAAAACAAAAAACAAACAAACAAAACAAAAAGAAAAGACTTTCCTTGGTTCACACAAGTCTCTGAGCTCGCCTTTCTGGAGACCACATTTACCATACATTTTTCATTCAAAGTTCAAAGCCAAACTAGAAAATGTGGTCTCTCAGACAGCGGTGCAGCGTCTCTCTACCTAGCTCACTCCGCTGCCCACATAGAACCTGCTTTCCCTGACGCGCCACAACTCTGAACTCTGCTTTATTTGTTTAGTGCTGCAGTCTTAAGCCAGGCTGTAAAGAATGTCTCGAAACGCTGGGACCCCAGGCCAGGGTGAATTCCTAGACCAGTTCTAAATCAACGATTGTGTTTGGCAGACTCCAGATCTTCGTGGAAAGACCAACCAAACAGTCGTCATCCTTTAAGGGGGCCTGCTCAGCTCTCCTGATTTGGGATGCATCCAGCGGGGTCTGAAAATGCTGGCGCCAGAGCGTGGCAGTCTAGTCCTGCAAGAGTCTGGGATCCAGGAGGCAATAGCAGGAGAAATACGGTAACATTTCCATCAACAGTTCTGCTTCCAGGATGAGCCCCTGGGAGGCAGCCTCGCCCTGGCGAGCTGGTCCCAAGCTTGTGGCAGCCCTGCCCCGCTGAGACTGTGAGTGATTGAAATGCAATAGACCTGTGGTCAGGAAAGAAGCATGGGGGGGGGGGGGGTGAAAAAGAAGAGAGATAAGTCTTTAATCAAGGTGCCTGTCCATCACCTAACACTCTCCAGACGGTTTGCCAAACGCCAGACTTACCCAAGTGAAAGAAGTAACTCTCTTTAGTTTCTGCTCCCAGCCCACTCCATAAATTAACTGTAGACTGGCTTTTCCCCACTCTGATCCACACAGCTCAGCTCTACTCCAAATCACCCCTACTCAGGAGCAAAAGCTTGGACAAATACTATGCAACAGAAACCCAAGAAGTTAGTATTCAGTATATCATGCCTGATTAAATCAACTAGCTAAGAGAGAGATTTGAGAGAGTGTCTCTCTCACACACACATACACACATAGGCACACACAGGCACACACACATTCATAAATACACACACATGTACACACAACACACAAATGTACAAACACAAACACACACACACACAAATACACATACATACAAGCACAAGCAAGCGCACACCCACAAAAACATACACACACAAATACATACACACATGTACACACAAACCTACAAATACACATACATACACACAAGCTAACACACATACCCACACACAAACACACATACATACAAATACATACAATCATGCGTGCATGCGTGTACATGCTCACACAGACGCACATATGAAAATAAATTTAAGTTTTAAAATTTTACCCATTAGTGCTGTATGGTATGAGGCAGGAGGATCTCTGTGAATCTGAGGACAGACCCAGTCCACAGAGTGAATTCTGGGTCCACCAGGGCTACATAGCTAAGCCTCAAAACAACAAACAACCAACACCCAAAACCGCCCCTTAGCTTTTGAAGCTTGGCAGCGGGGGGTTTCTTCCCTTGGCCTGCCTGAAACCCCATCTGTCTGAGGATAACACACCAGCTCAGGACAGCCAGCCATTCTTCCGTCACCACCAAATGTTTAAGAATTGAGTTCTCTAATCAATCCCAAGGACAATAACTTCTCTACAATTTGCTTCCTTTCAGTTTTCTATCATGATTTTTCAGCATAAAACCTATGTGTGCATGTGTGTGTGTGTGTGTAATGTCTGTATGTGTCAATGTATTCATATGTTTGTGAGTGCACACGTAATGTGTTCGGTATGTATAACAGTCATAAGGGCGCCTTCCTCAGTCTCCCAGGAAAACTGGAGTTCATCATTTAGCTGGGCCAGTGAGCATCAGAGAGCCTCCTGTCTACACCTCCCCAACACTCCTAGCAAAAATGTCACCCAGGGGCCTTTTCACTAACCATCAGTGTAGGCCATGGTGGAGTTTTGTGCAGTTATCAAAGATAGACCATCAGCCCCATGCTGGCTTACGGGAATGAGCCTTCTCAGCACCCCACCCCCACTGTTGGAAATTTCCCTGATATCTGTGCACGTGGACAGAAACCTGGGTCAATGCTCCCATCAAAAGCCCGTACTGAGAACAAAGGCGTCTATCTCTTGGCTTTGTTCTCTGATGTTTTCTCCCAGAGATCTGCTGGTGGTGAGAGGGTCTTGGAGATCAGAAGGGACAGCACTCCTTCTGGAACAGTGACATTCTTGGAATGTGCAGTAACACCCCTGCAGGCTTTCAACTGGACAGCAAACACCCAGGGTCCCCAGCCCTTGAGGTAACTTCGTCTCTTGTGACTGTATTTAACATTTCCCAAGCTGCCCATCAAAGCGCACATTCTGAAAAGTGTAAATTCCTTGCTGGGCACAGCAAATATCTGTCTCCAGGGCTGTCCAGGGAAATCAAGGGCTTAGAGTCACTGATACTTGAGCTAAAATTTTAGGGACAAAATCACACGTGGCTGATTCCACACTCTATTCCTTCCCTTCCTGCCTGGATCAGAATCCTCCTAAGTGACACACCCCTTCCTCTGACTCTCCACCCGTGTCCCTTACACCCCTCAAACCCTAAGAAATAGGTGAGAAACATGAGTCAAGTCAACCAAAAATTAAGTCATACCAGTCTTTAAATTCTAGTTGTGATTCGTGGTTGTATCAAAAACGAAAACAAAAACAAAAAGAAACCACCTGTGTAAATCAAATCAGCCCACAGACAGAGATGTCTTTCTCTGGCCGGCCTTGCAGCAGTAGATTACCTCAACAGATCTAAGCACTGAAACACTATTGGGGGCCACACAGTCCATCCCCACACAGCGTACTGATGAGCACCATGATCAAATTATGCGGAAAGAATTCCACAAACCACAAAGAGAAAGCCCTCCTCTTCCAAATGAGCGGTTGGGAACGTAGGAGCGATCCTCTCTGCGGCTGCTGACGTGTCATTTTCTGCCTGGGGTTTTTATCTTGAGCACAGCGCTCAATCTGAGCGAGCGGAGCTGAGAGACCTCGAACAATGAAGCCTCTTTTTCTGCTTCACACCCACTCTTCCGAGCCCAGAACTGAGCAAGCGCCAGGCAGGAGTGACTGGCGCAATGAGGCAGCCTTGGATAAGTTGAGATATTTGTGACAACAAGATAAAGATGTTTCACGTTGCTGAAGTCTCCCAGCCGCACAGAGAAACTAAGGAGATGGAAAAGACACGCCAGGGTGGTTTCAACCTTCCTTTGCCTGCCTGGTCCGCGGAGAAACAGCAGAGACGCAAACGGACGAAAGAGGGCAGTGTTTGCTGTGGCTTTTGTCCCGCTCTTGGCTCGAGCACAATGCAAGGGAGCCAAGACAGAACTATGCCCAGCATTTCATAACACAGGAAGTGAGGAGTAGATTAGATACCGGGCGCCGCAGTCCCCACAAAGGAGCGGTGGGAGTCTGTAAAAGTCACTCGTTTCCCTATACAAAACCTAGCTATTCGGGAGGCTTTGGTTTTGGTGGAGTGTTTTGGTCCACTTGGCTAAATTTCTTAGAGAACTTAAGAGAATGTGTAATATTTTCAAACCATCATAAGTTCGATGGATGGATCCTTTAGTTGAAACCATTTGTTTTGCAGATGGGGGCCAGATTTCTCCATTTATCATCTGTTTCGCTTTGTGCTAAGATTTTATCGCTATGTGAGGGGGCAGGCAGATTTCCCTACAGGAGGTATTTAGAGAATTTGCAGTCATTTCAAAGTAACACACACACACACACACACACACACACACCAACCAGGTCCTAGCAAGCGAATCCTATTCTGAGCCCTGCATGTCATGGAACTGGGAGAGATTTTATCCGTGTTCTTTGGAAGAAATTATCTGGATGTCATTGTAGCCAATGAAGGACTGAAATCCTAGCAGCTAAAAGGTACCTATGCTGCCAAGGCAGCTGCGTATTCTCAGCTGAAGACTTCTCTGATGACAAAGAAGAATACTTACTTCTTCTACAGAGAAATTCCTTCCTACAAATATGTTTGAGCATAGCTATGCATAAGATTACTTTGGGTGTTTGTTTGTTTGTTTGAGACAGGATCTAATAGTCACTGTCACCCAGAGTTAACCTCCCTCCTGGGAGTCCTCCTGCCTCAGCTTCCCAAATGCTGGGATTATGGGTGTCAGTCACTAAACCTGACTCAATATATAAGGTTCTATTTATTGTAAGACACAAAAATGCCGACAAGGACATAATATTAGCCTTTAAGAAAGGAAGCATCAAATAAGACATAGGACTGTGTTGTAACTCGTTGGTAGAACTCAAGGCCAAGGGTTCAGTCCTAAGCAAAGCCAAGAGGTTTTTTAAAGAAGGGTCAGACAAAAGTATTAATAGTCATGATACAAGACAGAACAGAGTCCACAGGGGAAAAAAGTATTAATTGCAAAAGAGGAGATCATTTGCATCTGGACTAAAGGATGAAGGAAGGAAGACACACGGATGAGAGACTCGCACCTGAGCTCTGAAGAAGCAGTGGGCTTTAAGAAACTGGCAGATGGTTGGGAAAGAGGCTTCCGGGCTGAGAAAAAGCAAGGAATCAAGAATGTCAGTTCATACTTATAACCCCAGCACCAGGAAGATTGAAAGTTTAGGGCTAGCCTCAGCTTCATGGAAGGACCCTGTCTCCAACAGGAAGCCAAACTGTAGAAGAGAGTGGGCTAGTTAGGGGTCAACCGGAAAGTGCAAAGTCTGTCACTCGTACTAAAGGGAGGTGAAGAGTCTGGAAGGCTACCTATAACTTCTCTGCAGGCACAGCAACCAGAACAGCAGATTTGATCCAAAGCCATGGGTAGGAAAGCACTGGGGTATTCGGGGAGGGTTCAGGGGACAAGCACAAAAACAATGACAAGAGTGGAGGAGAAGGTACAGTGATTTGACAGCCCAAGCGAATGACACTGGAGGGAGTGAGGGCAGAAGTGTCACCTGCACAAGGTGAAGGAAGGTTAGGGGAAGAGAGGCAGGAGTTCTGCGATGAGTTGACTCAGATGCTAAGATAAATGGTTAATATGGATTTGGTCAAAGCGCAGGTGAGAAGCAGGGCTGGTGCTAGAAGGAAGGTCAGGAAGGAAAGGGAGAGGTGCATTTAAGATAAAGCCTGGGGCATCTGACAATGACCCTTCAGGAAGGTTATCTTGCCATCCCAAGCCACAGCCTCAGAGTCCCCCATCAATGCTCCAGACGCTGGGCTGCTGGGCTGCCCGGCTGCTGGGCTTGGTATGTGGCTTGCCTGGACCTTGCCTGTTTGCCACTGGCTTGACTACTGATCTAAGAAAGCCTGATATTGAAATAAGGACCGACATGAAGGTGTGCAGGTCCTGGGAGGAGAGAGGATGTTCATTGGCAGTGTACTGGGATTATTCCTGTAAGAAAGCCCACGTCATCCAAGAGCGCCACTGAAGGCCTCTGAGAGTGGTGCTTTGTGCTCTAGATATCCACGCAGGAAAGTTCCAAGTTTGAGGTCGGCTACAGCTATAGAATTCAAGACCCTGTTTCAAAACCAGGACACACAGACTCTGAAGATATTTACAGAAACGTGATCTGGCTTTTAGATAACCATTTGAAACAACTTTCTGGGCAAACTTCCACTGAAGAAAAGAAAGAAAGAAAGAAAGAAAGAAAGAAAGAAAGAAAGAAAGAAAGAAAGAAAGAAAGAAAGAAAGAAAGAAAGAAAGAAAGAAAGAAAGAAAGAAAGAAAGAAGAGGGAGGGAGAGAGGGAAGGAAGGGAGGGAGGGAGAGAGGAAGGGAGGGGAAGAAGAGGGAAGGAAAATGAAATTCAATACTTTAATAAATATTATATTATTGGAAGAAAAATGGGACATTAGGCAGAACTATGGAATAGTGGGAAGATCAGGAAAGAAGCTTGGATCCTGCCGCACTTTAATAATCCGTGTGAGCATGGATCTGTCACTTCGCTATTCTGAGCCACAGTTTTCATGTCTGTATAAGAAAGGGATAGCATGTTCTCTCTAACATTCTCTTAGGCCCAGTTAACGCAGGGAATGCTGCTCCGCCTGTCTCTCAGCACAGGGCAAGCTTAATGAAGTCACGGCTCGCCCTACTGTGGCCACTCTGGCCCTCTACAGTCTCTGATGAGCCACTCCACCGTGTCCCCTGCCCTTGGCATCATCCTAACTATGGGTGGCACGGGATCCCCATGTCACCCATAGTTAGGATGATCTGTCACAGAGCTCTTGCCCATGTCATTTGTCCTTAACTAGAAGACAAAAACTTCAGACTTCAGTCCGGCCCACTTACCTCCAGGGGATTCTGAGTCCCAAAGAAGGACTCATTCTTCTTCCTAGCACTCCAGAACCAGAAGGTGCCATCCCTGGCTCAGATCCTCTTGGCTGTAGGGAAATGTCACACCGTCTTCCAATAGTGACATCACTGGGCTCAGCCCATCTGTGCAGCAAACACACACACCACACACACACACATACACACACACACACACACACACATACACGCCCTCCATCATAAAACTCTTCAAATGAGCACACTGCGGGCCCAAAACAGTGAGCCCAAAGGCACACCTCTGAAAAAACAGAGCAACAGCTTAAGTGGGGAACTAGACCCATGGCCAGGTCACACATAGCTAGATCAAGACAGCCTCTTTCCCTCTGTTTCTCTCTCTCTCTCTCTCTCTCTCTCTCTCTCTCTCTCTCTCTCTCTCTCTCTCACACACACACACACACACACACACACACACACACACACACACACACACTTACACATCCCTGTTAAGACCACCACGGTCTGGTTCAGTCCTCTCTTTCCCTTTACCTCCCAAAAGGTTAAAGGTCAGGTGTGTCAAGAAAGTTGTGGATTGGGTCAGGCTGGGGTTTCCTATCCTCCCCTGATGAATCCCTGAGCTGAGTAATTCACCTTCAGTCAAATGCCTTGACCTCACTAGCAGTGAGAGGGCCTCCTATTCGTAACTAGATGAAAAGGTAAGTACACACACACACACACACACACACACACACACACGAGTGATCATCTGCCAGCTCAGCTTCCCAAGAGTAAGGAAGTTACCAAGGAAATGACAGCTCTTCTCTTTGAAAAACAGGACTGCTTTTTTAATCCTTGTCTGTCTGTCTAACTTACCTGCAAAACAAGAGAGGTGTGAGACTCCATCTGGCCTGCACAGGAGGAAGCTGAGAAGTCCTTACCTCCTCCCAGATAAAGGAACCCTCAGCAAGACAGAGAGAGCCCAGGTCAGCAGCCCAGCTCTGCCCCATGGAGGGTGCAAAGTGGATAAAGTCCTTAGAACTCTCAGCTTCTGTAGGCGTGCGAAGGAGACAGGCCCTTGATGTGGAGTTTGACCTGTAAGAGACGCTGGAGGCCAGAGTGGATGGGGACTTAGCACACAGTCTGCCCAGTAGCAGACACGACTCCCCAACAGAGGCTTCCTCTGGGACCTAAAAGGAACTGGAGAGAACCCCAGCTGGCCCCATCCACCTAGCCTGTTCTAAACAACCTCTGATTGTGCTGAGTCCGCAGTTCCAGGAAGTTGGACCCAAACTGGCAGTGCCCTCAAGTCATTTGCACAAGCTTTCTGCCCTGCTGATTTTACCTTTGACCCCTATTGTCCGTCCGCATACCATATCCAAAGAGGACCTCGGACGGCTGGCATCCTTAGCCCCGTGAACTTTAACTCTAGCTCACCCTCACAGAATAAGCCAAAGCAGCTCAATTTAAAAGGGAGCTTGCCACGCACGTAGAGACACGCCCCCTCTCCACGCAGATGAAATTCTGCATCCAGCAAAGGCACCCTTGTGCTGTGCAGTGAGCAGTCTACACAACTGGAGCCTCCCACAGGGCCGCCTCATCTTCCTGCGTCCGCGTGTCTTCACTGGACCCACTGCACTGGATCGAGTCAGTCTGTTCCTGCTGTGGGAGCTTCCACCCCAGGGCCCTTCCTCCTGACACCCCCTTGTCTGGAAGTCTTGTCCCCAGATTCCCTCTTCCTTTCTCCCTCCCTTCATTTCCTCACCGGTTTTGCCTTTGTGTTTGAGTGACAGTCTCGCCCATCCCTCAGCCTGAAGTTTCAGTATGTCTCAAGGATTTCGCCATATTATTTTGGAAGGATTTGGCCATGCTGTTTTTCAGTCCTAGAAGCAGAACTCAGAGCTTTACCGAGGCTCTGAGTTCTGGTTCACGTGGGCTGTCTACTGCTAAGCCAGCCCGTCAGACTTACCGCATGCTCTCCCCAGCACTCACCATCTACTAGCACAACAACCTGCATGCACACATTGTGCTTACAGTATAATCAGCGAGCAGGCGGCAGAAGGCGGGTGTACTTTTGCTCCTGGCCACAGTAGCGGAGGACGGATTTGATGGATTAGAGGATGTCCATCAGTGGCAGACACCCTCTGTCCACTAGCTGCAGATGCCAGCTTTCCCCTTGTGTATAAAACCATGCCCAGTTGACAGCTGCTGTGGAACACAGGGAGATAGAACATGCTGTGCCATGAGACTCGAACATAAACCTAGCATTCTCCAGAAGCTAGCGCCTGCTTAGCAGGTCCCCAGCAGGCCCTGGCACATGGCAAAGTGGGGAGCAGACAGTGGACTTGAAGCCATGCCTTCTGCTGCAAGAGACCCTTCTCCTCCTCCTTTTCCTCCTCCTCCTCCTTCTTCTCCTTCTTCCTCTTCCTCCTTTTCTTCATTCTGTTCTTCCTCTTCCTCCTCTTCCTCCTCTTTTTTTCTCTTCTTCCTCTTCTTCTTCTTTTAGTTTTTATAAATTACTTTTTTATTTATTTACATTCCAAATATTGCCCCCCTTCCTGGTCCCCCCTCTACTAGTTCTTCACCCTAACCCCCCTCTTCTTTGATTTTGAGAGGGTGCTCCCTCACCTACCCACACTCTCCCACCTTGCCCATTAGTATCCCCCTTCCCTGGGGCATGAAGTCTCTGCAGGGTTAAGTGCATCCTTTCCCACTGAGGCCAGGCAAGGCAATCCTCTGCTACATCTGTAGCGGGGTCCACAGACCAGACCGTGTATGCTCTTTGGTTGGTGGCTTAGATTCTGGGAGCTCTGAGGAGTCCAGATTATTTGACACTGCTGGTCTTCCTATAAGGTTGCCTTCCCCTTCAGCTCCTTCAGTTCTTCCCCTAACTCTTCCATAGGGGTTCCCATCCTCAGACCAGAGGTTGGCTGTAAGTATCTGCATCGGTCTCAGTCAGGTGCTGGTAGGACCTCAGAGGACAGCCATGCTAAGCTCCTGTCTGCAAGCCCAACATGGCATCAGTAATGGTGTCGTGGTTTGGTACCTGTGCACGGATGGATTCCGAGTTGGGTTGGGGACCCTTCCTCTTATCCAAACATCAGTTGTGGTCAAGTACAGGAACACATGACCAAGGACGAAAGTGTGCATTTGTCAGCTCAGCTACCCACTGGCACTCATGCAGGTGTCTACTGATCTCTTACCATGCCCCAGACACTGCTCTAGACACACAAGATCTGTTCCCAAAGATCTCGAGACACACAACCACCAGAAGAAATTAACTTCAAAGGTTTCAGTCGGCTTTGGATTATGTAAAACAGTGTAATGTGTTTCTAGTGGGGCAGGCGGAAGGGGTGGGTTTTATATACAGAAGGGGGGGGGCTCTGCAGGGGGAGGAAACAGGACAAAAAGTTGTTTCCTTGTAAGTCTGGGTCAGACAGAGAATTGAAACAAGAACTATTTGGTTGCCATTTCTTATGCACAGCTTTATCCCCACAGTGCAAGCGAAGGCAGGCTGCCGGGGACACCGGCTACTGTACCACTCCGGCTTCTGGGAAGGTCAGATAACAGCTTTGTTTGGTTTGAGTGGCTTGTGGCCACAGCACATCCACAGATCATCTGTCGTGGAGCAGTCACCAAAGTCAGTTCAGGTCCCAAGTCTGCCTGTGGTGGCTACAGCATCTTTCTGAGGGACTTCCAAATATCCTCAGAGAAAAAGTCACCTTGGCTGACAAGGGCTCTCTTCTGACCTGCTTCCGCGTTCATCCATAGTCTACAGACTCTAGCCACACTGACTTTCAGACCACAGGGCCTTTGCATCAGCCCTGCCTCCGCCCCCTACACAAAGCACCATTCCTACAGTATTACCATCACTCCAATGGGGCCCTGAGGTGATCCAGAACCGCTCAGGACCCTAAGACCAAGTTAATAACAAAGGAGAGTTATTTGCCCTCCCCAGAGGGACAAGGGGCAGAGAATAAGAGACAAAGGCAGGAGATAGAGAGTGAGGGAGAAGGGAAAGGGAACAAGGGAGAGGGGGCAGGGGTGTTTGTCCTGAGGAGGAAGGACGGCCTCTGGAAAGAGAGGAGACAGACATGGCCCATAGGAAAATGGCCATTTAGCCCTGTGTTAGGATGAGGAGTTTTATTTTAATCAGGCATGTTAATTAGGTGAGCCAAAAAGGGCTTTTGATTGCTGGACTTAAATAGTCTGATAGCTGGACCGTGGTAGTAAGCCTCAGGAGGAGGAGGAATCGGCCAAATACGGGAATAGACTTTGGAGGCTAGCTTTCAGAATGTAATGTAATGATGTTTAGCAAGGCAGAGGCATACCCGCCACACTGGAGCTGGTCAGAGTTCCTTTACCCTAGGCCTCCTAGGACCATCTAGTCCCACACAGGTGCTTGTTCCAAAAAACCCATCAGTCTGTAGCTTCTAGAGCCTGTCGCAAATTATTTTACTTTTAGGTACAAAGATGAAACACTGACTTCTTTGGTCACATAGCATATGTTAAATAAAAAAATACGGGAAATCATTGTTCTGGACTGAGTTCCTGCACCAGATCCCATACTAAAAACAAAAAATGGAGTCACTCATGCTAACTTGCATCACCAAACTGAAGAAACTAAGTTGATGGGGGACCTACCAAGAAACCAGGCAATGGAGAGCTGTCAAGGAAAGTCCCTGAAACGGCAGCTTTAGATGCACGATAGTGACATTTCCTCTTCGATCTTCGTTTATTTCGATGCTTATTTGATTTGGGGAAGGAGTTGAGACAGGGTCTCTCTCACACTACAGTTCCACACTAACTTCATTATATAGTCCAAACTGGCTTCAAGATCAGGGCAATCCTCTAGCCTCAGCCTGGGGGGCGGGGTGTATTAACTGCTGGGCCCAGTTACTTAATCTTTTATCTGTTTCCCTGACCTGATTTTACAGGGCTTTAAAGTGACCCTTTGTTCTCTGTCTCTGCTCTCAGCAGATGAGCCACAAAACCACCACCACCACCACCACCACCACCCCAGCCCCTTCTTTGTGCTATTGAATGGAACCAAGCCAAACCCTCTGTCAAGATAACACCACCCAAGATCTTTAGAGGAGCTGGGCATGGTAGCACACTTCTGTAATGCCAGCTTTCTGGAGGCTGAGGCAGGAGGATTGCTGTCAAGCTAGAGGCCAGCCTGCAATAGATACAGTGATCTTATTTTGATCTTTATTTTGTAGTCCTGTCCTCTGAGGCCTGACAAGGTGGGAATGGAAGGCGTGTTTGACTTGCCTAGACTGGGGCTGGGATCTGGGCTGAAGTTTCAACAAATGGAAGTTTTGGGAAATGAAGGGTAAGGCCTTTGGCTTCCCTTCTAATGTTCTAAGAAGCTTCTGGAAGCCTCTGTCACGTCCTCCCAGCCCTTTAGACATTCTCTCTACAACCCAAGTTATAGCTGCCGGAGACTCTCAGGCTTCCCCAGGGCCCCCCCCCCCCTTGCTCTCCGGGGCACTCTTGCCACTTCACACCACCTCCACCTCACACCCACCTAGGAGTGGCCCTCTGCCGGCTCACCACTCAGCATCCACGTGTGACTCTCCTTTTGCCTTCTCCGATTTGGAGGCTAGCGTCACTCTTTGCAGAAAAATCCACCCTGGCCACCTACACTTCAGACAATAGCAAACTCCTACCTCCCCAAGCCACTGTTCTCAGTGGCTTGCGAGTCACCTGGAGTATTTGCCACATCCTAGGACACCAGCATCCCCAGTTCATTTACATCATTTACATACGGTCACCTGGTCATCTCTTCTCCTTAGTGACCACGTCTCAAGGGCAGAGATTTCAAACTGCTTTGTTTGCTGTTGGATCCCAAGAGCCTAGCACATAGTAGGTGCTTGATAAATGAACTTCAGGGAAAGTTGGGTGCATTTTGCTCTCTCGGGAAGGGGATTGCTGTTAGCAGTAGTTTGTTTCAGTATGAAGGAAAAGGACATCTGTGAAAAACTCACCTACTTAGTCACCCAGCCAAACTAGTCGGGTAGGTCAGCGTGCTTGCCTCATGTGTGCGTGGGGGCTGGACCCCAGACGGACGCTGATCTGGGAAGCTGAATCATTCTGAGAATGTAACATCTGCGTGGGCTCCTGTGGGGACAAGGAAACTAGTCATCAGTATAGGATCCCAAGCCTCACCTGATTTCCTTCACGGCTAAGTATGCGCCCCATCCTGCTCACAATAGCCATCGGGCTGATGCAGCCCAAAACCTCTCAACAGATGGACAACCTATAGCATGTGCATATACTATATACTGTATGATATATAAAGTAATATATAATATGCATATAATATATGTGTGTATACTATCATATAATAATAAAGCATCAGCTATCATATGAGAAGAACCCAAGAGTTGGTTGTAACGCATACCTGTATTTCTACCATTAGAGAGAAAGAGGGTGGAGGTTCAAGGCCAGCCCTGACTACATAGTGGTTTGGGGCCAGCCTTGGCTACATGAAGCACTGTCTACAAAAGTGTGGCAGGGAGGCAGGATAAAACCCAGTTACCTTCATAGGTCTCCTGAGTCCTGACGGCCTCCTTCCAGAATGAACTATCTCAGTTCTGAGGGAAGAGCTGCACACTGTTACCCGTTGAGTTGTGTTAGAGATCACACCTGCAGCCTTCCTCGAGGCAGGTGAGTACCTATCACCAGCTGGCACCCCAGCTCAAGTATTGACTTCATTTATTTGTTGTTTTTTAGGGGTCTCCCGGGGAAGGGGTTTGTTCCGAGCCTGCCTCCCAAGAGGTGGGGCCTGTTGGCACGTTTTCCACACTCAGTTTTCTCTTAGTTTATTTTGTCTTATGAGATAGCATCTCACAGTGTAACCCAGGCTGGCCAGAAACTCACTGCATAGTTTAGGCTAGCCTCAAACTGTCAGCAATCCTCCCTACCTGAGCCTCCCAAGTACTGGGATTATGGGTGTGCATCACTCTGCCTGGCTGGCTGTTGGTTTTAAAATGCCTGGTTTTATAGCAGATGAAGTTCATCCTAGTTTCTCTTTGAAAGCCCATGTGTGTGTTTGTTCCTGTGAACATCACGTGAGTGTGTAAGGCAGATACTAACATGGTCTGCTGTGGGGAAAGTGAGGCCAACATGCCAAAGACCCAGCCAAAGCCACGAGGCAGGCTTGGGGTGACTCCTTGGCCTTGCTGCCCCTGAGTCACCAGCCACTGGGCCCTGGAGGTCAGGTCTGGAGGATCTCAGAGAGTCTCAGGGGACAGAGGGATGGTGAGGTTGGAGCGGTGAAAAAGCCAAAGTGGAAGTGCTTGGGTGTTCTCAGTGTCCTGCTCAGAGTGAAGACAATGCAATCTTCAGCCTCTGGACTTCCGGTCCATCAGTCCTCCAGTGGGACCAGCCTCTCCGTTCCTTCTCTCTGAGAACAAACTAAGACGTAGAGGAGGGATGAGGGGGAACAGCGGGCTCGAAAAGAGAGTTGGTGGGCCAGGTGTGCTGTGATATGTGCTGGACATGCTTTGATCTGAGAGAGAGAGAGGGGGGGGAGGGGAAAGGGGGAGAAGGGAATAGTTGAAAAAAAAAAAAGAAGACAGGAGAGTTGGAAGACTTCAGGACGCCGGCCCACGGTCTGGCCCGTACTCTTCTTTTGTGGACAGGGTGGGGGTGGGGCTGCAGTGAGGCAGGATTACTCTGTGTAGTCATGACTGTCCTGGAACTCACTCTCTAAACCAGGCTGGCCTCGAACTCAGTGAACCGCTTTCCTCTGCCTTCCCAGGGATCCAAGAGGGCGTACTCCCACCACTCCGCCCGATACTCAGATTCTAAGTCATCTTCCTTCAAATTGCTTTGGCTTCGAAGCCCTGAGTGACTCGGATGAAAACATGTTTTGAAGGAAGAGCCTGTTCTGGGGCGTGTCTCTGTGGAAGATCTCAAGGTGTCGTCATTCAACTCGGGTGCTGGTGGGCAGACAGTGACAGAGAAGGATGAGAGCGAGGGTGGCAGGGTGTCACGGGAGCAGGGCAAGCATTCAACATTTCAAACGCCTGGCAGCTCCAGGGAGACAGGCAGCAGTGGGAGGACTAAGCCAGCCAGCCACGTCTGCGCGTGCGCAGCTTCTCTTGTGTTCCTTCAAAGCTTAACACCTCTGGGAGATGTCATCGAGACATGTCTACCTTAGCAGGGACATGAGACCCTAATTCCAGGGCACAGAGAAGCCAGCACACTGGACTCCAGGCAGCTGCCTAGAGGGCGCTGCAATGTTGATTTAAAAAAAAAAAAAAAAAAAAAAAAAAAAACGACCCCAGGCACGGAAGGCAAAGTGAAGATGCAGAGCCGAAGGTCTCAGGCTCAGTCAGAGCTCCCAGGGTCATCAACGATGGAGGCATCCAAAGGGACCAGGAACAAATGTGTCACTCCCTTTAATGGCAGGTTTATATGGGGATCCAAAGCCGTCTCTGCAGTCTCGAAGCCTCGGATCCTGGTGCAGTCTCAACCAGCTCTGAACCTCTGAGGAGCCACACTCTGCAAGGCACACAGGCAACCGACATCTGGGGGCAAATTGCATTCAGCTGTGAGATAAAGCACACTGTATTGACGTTTGCTTCAGAAGTGTTCAGAGCTTAGCCTTTGAAGGGCTTTCTGTGGCCTGGTGTTTGAAACACAGTATTAAATACGAGTAAAAAAATATTTATTGGAGACAAAGATAAAAAGAATTGGGATTGCGTGGAACAGCCGCAGACGTGCATGGGAGACAGGTTGAGGCATCTGGAGCATGGATGGTAGAGGAGGGGAAGGGTCACTTGGTGCCGTGGTGTCTCCATAGTCCTTCCTCCCACCTTCCTGCCTGCTATTTCCAGAACAGTGGCTAAAAGTTCAGGCAGTGAACTTTTAGCTGAGTAACAGAAGACAAAGACAGAGACTCTCTGGGCCTTACTCATCCCTCAGAGAAAAGCAGATAGTGTAACTGCATTTATAACTAGCCTCAAAGATTAGGCATAGATCTTGGCCAAGAAAAGTGGTTTAGGCAATCCAGAACTCTCCAAGGGCTGTTGCATTGCATTTTTATTGTTTAAAAATGTATCATCCTCATCGTCATTATCATCATCATCAAAATCATCACCATCCCAGCCAGCCTTGGTACACATGCGTATAAACTCAACACCCCAAAAATACCTAAGGTCAGAGGATCAGGAGCTCAAGGCCTGGTTATATATCTGAAAGAAAAGAAAAGGAATGATATAAATAATAAAGTGATATAAACAAATATGATAAATAAAAATGATACGAATAATAAAATGATATAAGTAAATAATAAACCTCTTCCCTATAGGAAGTCTATTTTAATGCCCTGAAATCCTAAACATCTGCCTAGACAGGTCTTTCTTCTCCGCCCTCACACACGCTGACTGCTCCCCTACAGAAACAGCTGCCTACTTCTATTTCTTTGGGCTGCAGTAGAAAGGTAGTTATGGAGGCATACATGGTGTTCCAGGCCTGCAATCCTACCACTTGAGAGGTCAAGAGTTCTAGGCCAGCTTGAACTCCATCCGGAGTCCCTGTCCTAAAAAACGAAAAACATCCACGGCACTGCCCTTCTATTTTCTATGACAGTGTGCTGGCAATTGCCTTCCATGCAATGGCGTGTTTAGTCCCAAATACTGAGGAAAACCTGTTCATGCCTGCACAGCAGTGACAGAGTCTGAAACTTCCTGCTAGCTCACTCCTCTCTGTAGGAAGGCACCACACATATCCTGAGATGACTAACGAGAGACAGCAAGGTCTTCTTTCTTCTCTAGGTCTAATTTGTCACAGGCTCCGTGTTACATTGGTTTATGTAAACACACACACACATGCACACACACACACACACACTCACCCCTCTATCCCGAGCACCCCTGGAGGCATTTAACTAATGAGGAAACAGGCTCTGAGTCATTGAGCATCTCTGTACATCCAAACTAGGGTCGCAGCCCGTTTCCATCTGGCTGCAGGGTAGCCATTCTGTCCAGGCCACAGGATGTCCAAATGGCTCCTGTTCCTCCTCCCTGTCATGTATGAGGCCGGCAGCCATGTGTTTGGGAACCTAACCATTTGCCAGAAAGTTCTCAATAACTCTAAATCTCATCTGCTGCACTTCACGCCTCCCCCCCCCCAACACTGCACACTTGACGATTCCCCACTACCACTGGGAGTGATCCCATCTGCTCTTCACCCCGAGCCACTGAGGTTTAAATGTTTCCTAAAAACTGGAAATGAGGAGACAGAGCTCAGGAGGCCTGCGTTCACTGGACAAGCCGTGCCTGTTCTGTGTGTAGAGGGCAGAGCCTACCAGGGCCTGTGTCTTTGAGCTATGTAGCAGTAGCATGTACAAATCTCCTCATGTGCCGAGAAGGGGAGAAGAGCCCATCAAACAGTCAGACTTGAAGACTATCTTAGTGCAGATGACCAGCGACCTCTTCCTGAAATGCCACCATTGTTCAGATTGGTCAGAGAAGTCATTCTCGGATCACAGAGGTCGCTCCACAGGGCCACTTCCGGAACACAGCATAAGCAATGACCTTTGACAGGATATCTACAGATTGCCTGAATGTTCATCCTTGGGTCCAGAGACCCAGGGATTGATAAGGAGAAAACTGCCTGTCCACTCTGCATCTGAAGGCAACCAGGGGGCTACCCTCAGGACCATGTTCTGGAAACCTGTAACGCTGCATTCCTGGAGGGAGGACCCATAGCCGGTCTCCGTGTCTTCTTTTAAAGCACAGTTGTGGGACATGGGTTAAAATCCTGAGCTCAGGAACCTTAGGCTAAGACACCAACCACATGGAGTCTTTTCTTGTTGAGAAAGTTAACACGGTAACATGGGACATTTCTGCAAAGGTTTAAACAAACTACTGTATCCAAAAGACTGTCAATAATACCTTCCATTGGAATTAGTGGCAACTGTTAATTAAGTAATTAAGCAACTTTAAATGTATTTTTTAATACATTTTATGTATATGGGTGTTATGTCTGCATGTACATCTGCACACCAGAAGAGAGCATCAGATCCTGTAGTGGTTGTGAACCACCATGTGCATTGAAGTGGGAACTGAACTAAGAACCTCTGGAAGAGTGGCTGGTGCTCCTAACCACTGACTCATCTCTCCAGATCTGTTTTTACTTTTAATGTGTGTGTATGTGTGTGTATGTGTGTGTGTGTGTGTGTGTGTGTGTGTATGTACCTGTCTGTCTGTCTGTCTGTCTGTCTGTTCAGTCTGTCTGTGTATGTGTGCCTGTGTGTGTGTTTGTGTGTGTGTCTGTCTGTCTGTCTGTGTCTATGTGTGTGTTTGTATGTGTGTCTATTTGTGTGTGTCTGTGTATATGTGTGTGTCTGTCTGTGTGTGTTTATGTGTGTATGTGTGTGTGTGTCTGTCTGTGTATATGTGTGTGTCTGTCTGTGTCTGTCTGTGTGTCTGTGTCTGTGTGTGTGTGTGTGTTTGTGTGTATATGTCTGTCTGTCTGTGTGTGTCTGTCTGTGTATGTGTGTGTCTGTCTATTTGTCTATATCTCTGTGTATGTGTGTGTGTGTGTCTGTGTCTGTGTATGTATGTATGTATGTATGTATGTATGTATGTATGTAAGAATAGGCACACATGTGACACAGCAGGCATGTGGCTTACTTTCAGGAGTCAGTCCTCTTTCTACCGTGTGGTTCCTAACCATTGAGCTCAGACCGTCGAGCGTGTTGAGGGGCGCCTCTCCCTGCACTGAGCCGCCTCGGCAGTCGGAAATTGTGTGATTATGGATAAAGTAGCACATGAATGACATGTAATAGAAACTCAAGAAATATAGATTAGGAGCTGGGGATGAAGCTCAGTTAGTAGAGCACAAAAAGAAAGAAGTGGGGGAGGGGAAAGGAGGGGGAAGAATTAGCCTGGCTTGGTCCTAAGTTAGACCTGAAAATTTTCAGTAAGCTTGTGAAAGTCAAGATGCGGAAGGTTCTCCTCCATCGTGGGCTTGGCTGCGGTGCATGCTTGATGTGCGCCAGTACAGCTCCACCCTCAGCACCAAAACAAGAAAACAAAACCAGCAAAGGTTGTTTTTTGTTTTTTGTTTTTCCCTTGTGTCTAGGCATGGGACGGAGCTGCTCCTCTGGAAGGCAGGAAGGGGCATTGGATCTCCTGAAGCTGGAGTTATAGACAGTTGTGAGACAACTGATGTGGGTTCTGGAAAGTAATTGGTGTCCTTTGGAAGAGCAGCAAACATTCTTTACCACTGAGCCATCTCTCCAGCCCTTGCAAAGTTTTTATGGAGCTGCTAATGAAAAGAGACAAGAGAAAAAGTCAAATGTTCCTCTTTTCAAACCAAGTGATCAGTATTTAGTAAGCACCTACTATTTGCAAGACATTTAAAATCCCCAGATCTTGTTCTTTGTCCTAGATGTTTTGGAGGCACGCATCCCCTTTGGAAATTTAAGCATTGCATTAGCCTGTTGATGGAGAAATCAAGAGGGGAAATCCCAGTTTGGAACAATGTTGTCCCTGGACTCCAGTTGCATTGTATTCATCCAGACTGTGACAGCAAGACAGTCTGAGTATGAACCACAAACACCATCTGCCTTGGCAGCCACACCCCACTTCCAGGGATGATCTCTAGCAGTGAGCAAAGGTTTCTGATAAAAGGGACGCTGCCAAGCTATTAGACCTGGCGAGCTCTCAGGTAGAGCCCCACAGGCAAAGGAGAAAGAGCGGGGCCTTGGTTTTTTTTGCCTGTGTTGGGTGGGAAAAGAGACAGCAAAGACGAGACAGGAACCCAACCTAGCACCGAGACAGGCACGGTCTCTCCCCTCCCCATAGAGGAGATTGGTCCTGGTGACTTTGTCTGCAGGTTGACGCCTCCCTGCCCGTGAGCCTCTCTGGCCAGTCAAGCTTTTCCATCCTGCCCGTGGCTGAGCAGAGAGCAGAAGGGGCCAGAGACTGAGGCAGACACTCACCAGCACCTCTACTGAACCAGCCTTCCTCTCGGCAACCAGCCTTCCTCCTGGCGGGCATCTGTCTCTTCTCCCTTTGGTTTTTGATCATCTTATGCTGGGTTTCCGCTCTTCTGTAAATAGGTAGTTGGCGATCTGCGTCATCCCAGAGGGTCCTCTGTCTCTCCGGCCTTCTTCCACATTCTCAGGGCCCTTCCTTAATGATCACCCTTTTAGAGTCACCTGCCTGCTGTTCCCTGCAGCTGCCTTCCAATCTTAAACTACCCTCTTGCCTGCAGACTTCCATCCCATTTATATTTTTGAAAATACCGATCCCTTCTTATAGAGCGCTGGCTTTCAGTGAGTATCTTCAGACACGGTCCTTCTGAGTGTCTCTCCTGCCACAGGGGCCACGGGCTGTTCCGCTTTGCCTGACAGATCAAAGGACATTTTTCCCTGAGCCTGTTCCAGACTTTCTGCCTGGTGATCGTAGAACTACCCAGAGCACAGCTAGATGGCGCTCACGCCCACACATTTTTGAGGAATGACGCGCCAAAGAAGTTTTCCGTTAGTCTCCCATCTTGTCTCCCATTATTTCATGTCCCCCTCCTCCCTTAAACTTTGGGAGGAGGGGGACATGAAATAATGGCAAAGAAGCTATCATGTGTGCATTTTCTAATCAAACATATCTGATGGGTACGTGAGTCAGATGCAGTTCTAAGTCCCACACCTTGCAGCAGGAGACAGATACAGAAATGGCACTTATAGACTTGGCAAATTTGCCCAGGGCAGAAGGGATCAGAGATGGAAGTCAACAGGCAGCTTGCACCAAAACCACATTTAATAACAAGGGGCTGGTTGGAGGATAGAACCAAGAGAAGACACTGGGAGTGTTGGGAAGATACAGTACTGACGTACACAAGGCTTTGTTCTGCCTAAGATTACTCCATAGCCATAAACTACAGGCCATGTGTATTTTGAATATGCAATCATTTTTCTAAAAGCCCTAAGTGGTAGAGCACTGGTCTGCTGTGTACGGTCCATGTTCACACCCCCACACCATGGTGTTACAATAGTAATAATGATGATGATGATGATGATGATAGCTGGGTGTAGCAGTGAAAACTTCAATCCCAGCACTCAAGAGTCAAGAGTTCAAAGTCTGCTTGGGCTATGGAGGGAGACAGTATCTCAAAACAGCGATAGTGATAATTTTTATGAGACTGAGTGTTTAGAACTCAGCTCAACCATGATCAAAGGTGGATCTGGCACACGCGGGTCTCGAACTTTATAGAGCAAGAGGGGAGAGCTAAGAAGACATAAAAGTAGCCATGCCAGAGGGCGAAGTCAAGGTTGCCCAACAATTGTTTCGTTTATTTCTCTGGAACACAAGGTCGCCCGGCTTGTCCTCAAACTCTGATAACCAAAGGAACATTTGGCTGCATTCTTGCCACTTCTCCATTTTCTTCTCTGCTCATTTGCAGACACCAGCTTTGTGGGACACACTGGGCTTACAACGGGACCCAGGATGCCCCCCCCCAGGATGCACTGAGCATGTATGCTGCTGAATCCATTTCTACTCTCAAAAGACTAGCAACCTATTTTACTCTGAATGAAGATCAGTGTGGACCACATGTGAAGGCCCCATAGATCTCAAATAAATGAATCTCCAATTCTATTCCTACTGGATCGCCTGAAGGCCTCATAACCTCTCCATCACCCCTGCCTCTAGGGGTGATGCTAGAGAGGGAACCCAGTGGGAAGAGGTAACAACATCCCTACTCTATCACAGGAGAAACCTTCTCATGGTTTGTAGATGTCTGCAGGCTAGGTGACCACTTATAAAGCCCATCCCAGAGCCTTGAAGGGTGCTTGTAACCACTAGTGGTTCCTGTCATTTACTCTTCTTTACTGGAATACTCTGGCTGCAGAAAAGGTCATCAATTGCTACATGGTATTGTCCGTTAAAAATCCTCATAGGAGACAGCACTGGGCTGGATCGTGAGGCGTTGTAGGATCTAGTACACAGAGATTTGTGAAAGGCCAAAGGCCATGGTGTTTCTGCCGTCTGCCAAAAAGTAGACACACACGTATATAGATGTCGAATGGGCTCTCTTGCCAACAAAAACATGTCTCCATCCCTAGCTTAGCTACTATATCATGCGAGCCAATTGTGAGGTATTTGCACATCACTAAAGAATGAGAAGGGAACTTTCTTCCCAGCCCCTTCTGCACAGCCCAATCAGCAGACAGTCACTCCCAAGCCAGCAGAGACAGAGCCACAGGCATTTGGCAGACATGTGTGCACTGCCTGCTTCTTTCCAATCTGTGGGCCCAAGAATCAGGCACAGGGGGCAGGGAGGGTCAAGAAGTGGTCTGAAACACACTTGTAGACCTGGAAGTGTAACCCAGAGGAAGGCTGATCGGCTGGGTGTATGGGGAGGATCCACATGTCGTTTCCAGACCCTTTTCTGCTGCAGAGGAGAGAGAAATTCCTGCCAGAGGGAGCAGCCCCCAGCAGTTCTGGAAGCCTTAAAGTTGATCTTGGCTGTGTTCTTCTGCTGGTTTCTGACAGGCTCCATTTGATCCTCTGTGTTTTGGAATATCAGAGAAAGTCTCCTCTAGAGTGAGAGGATTCTCAGAGGCTACTTGAAGGAACTCCAAGATCAGGTCAGTGTCTTCCTCAGCCATGGCCCATCATGGGTACCCATGTGTCGAGTCACTTAGCCCTCCAGAATTTATCAAGAACATTCTCAGAGCTAGAATAACAAGAATGCTTAGAGTACCTACCCAATTGTCCAGACCGTTGATGTCTCTGTTTTCCTTTTGATTTCCTGTGAATTTGTATCTAAGCTATATGTAACCTATTCTTCACACCAACTCTACATCTCAGCCTTGCTGGTTTGAGGTGATTAGATAGATTCACCAGAGGCTACACCTGTCCACACTTGTCACTCGGCCAACCTCCTGCTGAAGGAACATCTGTGTGGTCCTGAGCAGGACCTCGAGGGTGCGCAGGTGGAGAGAGCGTCTCAGTGAGCCGCAAACACTGGCCAGAGTGAGTCCCTCTCAGGCTATGGGTCAAAGGTTTAGCTGCCAGCGGTTTCCTGGATCATAATTGTCGCCACAACTCCAGTGATTAACTAGCTCTTACTTTCCTGTTGGGATGCTCACGTGGTCTCATGTGATTACTGTTCAGGGCTGGGACTGTAATTTGGTGTTAGAACATTTGTCTGTAATGAGTGAGACCCTGGGCCACTCCAAAACATGCTATTGTCTCTGTAGATGGTCTCTCTCCACTTTGACCCTCTTCTCTGAAAGATGAGAGGGCATGACCCCTACACTTCCTTGAGGATTCATATTTTTCATATTCTTCAGTGGCAAACACCATTTAATCTCTTGAAATAAGTGAAAAGTTCCCTGATAGGACTCAAACTGACCTCTTACAATAACAAGTTCAAATAAATGGAAAAAGTGTTTCTAACCAGATTTTCTATAAATGTTCCCATTCTATTAAAATGGCTTCAGTGTTTCAGAGACAGGCAGATACAGACAGACAGGGACATAATCGGGGTGGGAGTTGGGGGTGTGTATGTGGAGGTGTTGCATAAGCTTTTTCTTTGCTTCAAGTTGGCCCACTTTAAATGGGGTCAAGTAAAAGTCAATGCTGGGAACTGGAGAGCCAGCTCGGCAGTTTAGAGCACTGGCTGTCCCTGCAGAGGAAGCCAAGTCTAACCAGATCACCCAAGTCTAACCAGGTCACCCAAGCCTAACCAGATCACCCAAGCCTAGCCAGATCACCCAAGTCTAACCAGATCACCCAAGCCTAACCAGATCACCCATGTCTAACCAGATCACTCAAGTCTAACCAGATCACCAAGTACTGAGAGGTAGTGCATGTTAGCTTCACACATGCCAGCTAAGTCTTGTCACTGAGCTGCACCCCAGCCTTAAGTAGATCACCTGTGAGCTTGCTATACTGGTCATGTCCAGAAATGTGACAGTTTGATTTGAAGAAAGGAGGGCTTCTTTCAACCTATATGTGTTGGCAGATAAGATAGAACCCCAGATAAACTCGGGGCCTGAGGTGGGGGGCATTTCTAATTAACCTTTTGAACATTAAAAACTCTAAAACAAATACAGTTCCCAAGGGTCCTATGTTAATTCTGTGCCTCCTCCCCGGACATACTGACAAGAAACCTGATTCTTAGTCGGCTGCAATCCAAGCCAGTCTGCTCTCTGCCCTCACCTGTCTACACTGCCTTCTCTAGAGTAGAGCTCTCTGAGCCACTGATATATTCTTAATGCAGAGTCTGTGCCTGGGGTAAAAGTATAAATGGTTCGAGGCCCACCAGGGTCTTGAATGTTGGGATTTTTTTTTTTTTTTTGAGGTAGGGTCTCACACTGTGGCCCATGAAGCCCGGAACTTACTCTGTAGCTCTGGCTGCCTTGAACTCAAGGTGCTTCTGCCTTCTGAGCACTGGGATCAGCCAGGAGCCACTCTGTCCAGCTTGAGAATAACTCTTCCTCCTTCCTCCCCCTTCCTCCTCCTTTCTTTTCTCCTCCCCCTTCTCCCCCTACCAATTCATCTTCCTTCTCCTCTCCCTTCTCCTCCTCCTCCCCTCCTCCCCCTCCAACTTCTTCCACTTCCTCTTCCTCCTCCTCTTCCTTCTCCTCTCCCTCCTCCTCCTTCCTCCTCTCCCTCCTCCTTCGCCTCCTCCTTTCTTTTCTCCTCCCCATCCTCCTCCCCTTCCACTTCCTCTTCTTCCTTCTCTTTCTCCTCCTCTTCCTCCTCCCCCTCCTCCCCTTCCACTACCTCTTCCTTCTCCTCCTCCTCCTCCCCTTCCACTTCCTCTTCTTCCTCCTCCTCCTCCCCTTCCATTTCCTCTTCCTTCTCCTTTCCCTCCTCCTCCTGCTCCTTCTCCTCTTCCCTGTCACTTCCTCTTTCTCCTCCTCCTCCTCCTCCTCCTCCTCCTCCTCCTTTGTGTGTTTGTGTTGCTGTGTATTGTATGCATAGGCGTGTGCATATGTGTGTAGAGGTCTGAGGTGGACATTAGGACTCTTCTTTAATTGTTCTTCACCTTGCTTTCAAAGTAAAAAGGACAGGGAAAGTGTGACAATCATTATTGCTACAAACCCTATGTACTGTCAAGATCATTTAAAAAAAAAAAACATTCATTCATGCCATCTAAAGCAAAAGCACTTCACGTTGTTTCAAGAGTCAGGGTGTCAGGGTAGGGAGGTCAGTTCTGACAGTAAATGGACTATGTGATATGAGACTGAAAATAAGATCCAACATGGCGCCATCTCTATCCCACCCCTAGTCGTCCATCTTTCTTCTCCCTGCACCTTCTCTTCCGTTCCGTTCTCTTTCTCCCTGCTTGTCTGCCTCAGTCGCCTTCTTCCGGTAGCATCCTTTCTCAGCTCCCTCAGGAGCCACTGAGGAATGAAGGATTGAAAGATCGTGAATGGGTTTCGGAAAGGATGCATTGAGGATGGTTGACAGAGTCGAGAAGATGATCTGGGGCTGCTCTCCAGGGACCCAAGCTTGGCCTGGCCGGGCTGGAGCTTTGAGAGGTGTTGATGGTAGACTCCTCCAAGAGCCCTTTGTAAACATCAGTGCTTCCTGAATGGTTCCCGAGTGCCTTGTCACAATACTCTGCTGTAAAATGAATTCGTTTTAATATACATGTAAATAGTGAATTACTCTGGCAGTTCTTGGGTCCTTTCTGACCCATTGAGGCATTTCCACATCACGTCTTAAGCCCTTTTGCTACCCTAAGAAGCAACAGAAGCATAAAAGACATGATTACCATTGTTTTTAGCACACATATAAAATTCCACTGAACTGCAGAACTGCATTTCCCTGCTGGCCCTCCTCAAACCTTACCGGACAACTCACCGAGAAACAGAGGTAATGTCCTAGAGACATGCCCAGGAGCACAGGACACTCTAGCTCACTTAGCCTGTCTGGTAACAGGAACTCTCGGAACCTGGCAAACTCTGATGTATCTAGTGTGCTCTTCCTGCATTCCTGAAGACACCCTCCTGAAATTCTTGCTTTCTAGCTAATGTTTTCTAATAAAAATGAGTTTGGCACTAACAAATCCATTTCTCAAGCAACATAACTTAAACTTCCTACCTGTTAGATGTCATGCTGATTTTTTTTTTCTCTCTACATTGGGTAGAGTGATGGGCAAGAGTTTCTAGGTCTTCGTATATGACTCAAGAGGCCAGGTTCCCCGGAAGCATGGTGGGCGAGCTAAAGAAACGCTCTGCAGACTTAGATGGTGTCCAAGATCTTAGCACAGATCTCCTCTTTCTTGGGGTGCCATCATCTTAGAGGAGCTTTGGAATGTGTTAATAATTCTGTAGAGAAATCGTCCAGGATTACCTACTCATGACTAATGAAGCTGTCAACCTCTGTCCCTTCCTGCTGTTTAATAAAGTCTCGCAAAGACTAGCTTATGAAGATGGATAGCGCTGTGAGCGCCATCCCCAAAACTGGCACAGCATCAACCTAAGCTGAGGCCAGTTTACTTCGCACGACACTCTGGTTTCATTATACTTCTCAATAATGTGTTATTAAATGAAAATGAATTTGCCATTAAGGAGCAGATACTACTTAATAACCATTCAGTAATGGTCCATGGGTTGGTTGGTTGATTGGTTGTTATTGTTGTTTTCTTTCTTTTTCCCCCCCTTTCTATCTTACAGCAGCGATGTAAGTGCATGCCATTCTGGATTCGGAAGAGTTGGATTTTCTAGAATAATCTTAAGTGGAATTTACTCACTAACACTTGATGTGTCCTAAAGCTCGACTTCCAAAATTCTGACTTTGAATTTATCAGTTAAAATTCAGTAGAATTAGGGACTGGGGACGGGGCGCCCTTGGCAGGTTACGTAAGCATGCAGGAGGACGTGAGCCAGACTCCAGTACCACAGAAAGATGTCACTGATAATCCCAGCAACTAGGAGGAGGCAGCAGGGGGATCCAAGATCAAGGTCATCCTTTATCTATGATGAGTTTGAGATCAGCCTGGGATAAATAAGACCCAGTCTCAAAAACTAAATTTAGTAAAATTGAACTAGCCCCTTACCTTTACAGAAGCTAAAGAATTCTATGAAGTGGGAATTAGAGGGAGATTTGGGGTTGCTATTGGTTTGTTCTTAAGGATTTCTTTTACTTTTACTTATGTGTGTGCCTATGTGTATAGGTGCCCTTGGAGACCAGAAGATGGCACTGCCCTTCAGTTCCAGGTGGTTATGAGCTGCCTAATCCAGGTGCCAGGAGCTGAAGTCCAGACCTCTGTAAGAGCCAGAAATACTATTAACTGCTGAGTTCTCTTGCCAGCCCCAATTGGTTTATTTTTGTTTTAGTTTTTGAAAAATGTATTCCTTTTTTATGTGTATGGTTGTTTGGCATGCATGTCTGTCTGTGCACCCTATGTGTGCCTGGCACTCTCAGAGGCCAGAAATGTGGGCTTTCCTGAGGCGGGAGGGAGTTCCAGATAGTTGTGAGCTGCTGTATGGAGGCTAAGAAAGTGAATCTGGGTCCTCTGCAAGAGCAGCCAGTGCCCTTTACCAGGGAACCTCCTCTCTGAGACAAGGTCTAACAGGTCTCAAACTCACAATCACCTACCTGGGACTACAGGCGTGTGATGCCCAACTCAGCTGCTCTGGGGATTACTAATAATTCAAAATACCCTGGACCCTGTCTCCTCATCTTTCTCGGTGTTTTTATTGGAATAAAATAAAAAAAAATATATAAAAGGAGTCCAGAAGGATGGCACATGGAACCTTACCTCCCAAACTTGTCACTGTTACCCAGTGTGGACATTGTAATATGGCTGTCTCAGATTGCAAGTAATGTAACAGATTGCCATCCAGTCCCTCATGGGTCCCCAGCTCTAGCACCAACATGAATTTAACATGGAGACGTCCAGGATCCATTTTAAAGGCCTGCTTCATCTGTGGCTGTCTATAAATAACGTCTGGGTTTTCAGTCTTTTCACGCCGCTTATTATTCCTACAGATGAATTCTGAATCATCTTGTCCAGATCCCAAGAGTCCCTTCTCAGATTTTTATTGGAGACGGATTAAAGAACTGCATTACTTTGGGAAGAGCTGACATCTTTATACTATTCGTTGTTCCCTCCAGGGACAAAGTATGTTTTTCATTTATCCAGGCTCTCATTATATTACGTCCCTTTATAAAATATTGTTATTTCCTTCTTGTAGGTCCAGCACGAACTTTGCTAAATTATTTCTAGATAATTTATGGTTTGTGTTGACATTGAAAAGAGGATTTTATCTTTGTATTGTATTATAATTTCTTTTGTTGTTGTTGTTACTTTTTGTTTACTTTTTAAGACAGTCTTGTGTAGCCTCAAAGCCACTATGTAGCAGAGGATAACCCTGAACTTCTGACCCTCCTGCCATTTCCCAGGGCTAGGATCACAGGTGTGAGCTGCTGTCACCAGCTCTTTATTATAACTTGTGAATCATTATTATTATTGATATGACAAAAAGACAGCAAAATTTTAAAATATGTATTCTGTACCTGATCATATCACTAGACTTTTTATGTCTAAAAGTACCATTTTTCAATTGCTTCGTTTGTGTTTTCTTGCTAGACAGTTGTGCGTCATATATAACACTAAAGATTTGCAAATAATGATGATGTCATCTATTTCCTACTGACTCTGTAGCCTCCATTCCTATCAGACCTCAGTTTTCTCACCTATAGAATGGGAGAGTGGATTTTACTGACTTCCTAGCACTGCTGTATGTAATGATTAGGTGGAATTGTAAGCGAAGTGCTGTTTTTAGTACATCATAAATATTCAACAGGCAGTAACTGCTGTTTTTAAGGATTTAGCCATGAGTGGAAGACACTCAGAGGCCCAGCTGCCACCAAGCATCGTGGGAGCGGGTGGCTCACAGCCACATGCACATGGTTCACAGACATGAATGCATGCAAAATACTCTCACACAGAGAATAATAAAGTAAAACTCAAAAAATAAAAACCAAAAAACTTTTCTTTTGATAATTTTCAGTGAGTCAAGGCGTATGCAATGCCAGGCAGATCTATGTCCTGAGTTCAATTCCTAGGACCTACCCAAAGGTATAGGGAGAGCATTGGCCCTACTCAGAGCTCCACTCACGAGTCATCGCATCTGCGCCCCACCCCCATCTCATACATATGTGAATAATCAATACGCTAAAATAACAAATTTAAAAAAGCAAACCACGCATGCACAAACAGACTGGGTTTTCAGTCTTTTCACGCTACTTATTATAGCTCTGTACTTCAGGCTGCTCTCAGGTCTTGAGGCTTTTTTACTTCATATTCCTGTGCACTGGGCCTGAGATTCCTGTTGCGTTTCTGTTGCTGCCTTTTGGAAACAAGGTCTCACTGTGTAGCCTTGGATGGCCTGGAACTTGCACTTGGAGCAGGCTGACCTTGAACTCTGAATCTCTCTGCCTTGACCTCTGAAGCACTGAGACTGGATTAAAGGCGTTTGCCACCAGCCCAGGCGTCAACTTAAGCCTTCCACTGTCTTCAATCTTGTCTAGTCATTGGAAAAATAAACAAATAAATAGGGCTGTACATGGTGGTGCGTCCCTTTAATCTCAGCTCTCAGGGGGCAGAGGCAGGTTGATCTCTGAGTTTGAGGCTAGCCTAGGCTACAAGGTGAGAAAAAAATGGATAAAAGGTAGAGTGATTTCGTCTTAACAAATCAATTGGTTTTTAGGAATAATCTTTTTTTTAACTGTTTTTTTTTTAAGTCTGCATGTTAAGTGTGTGTTTGTGTGTGCATGGATGCGCATGTACATGCATGCAGGTGCCACAGAAGTCCCCTGCGTTAGCCCAGACATGATTTGAGGGTTTTTCTGTGTTTCTGAGACAAGCTCTTGATATGGAACCCAGGCTAGCCTTGACTTTGCATGAGAAATGGGATCCAGGCAAGACATGGGCAACTTTCCGGGAGAGGGCAGCCTGTAAGGAGAAGGTGGGGTGCAGCTTGCAGGGAGACCTGGGTTCTTGCCTGCCCCTTCCCCATTATTTAAAAGATGTGTGGCTTCTACAAGTTCTTTACTTTTATGAGCTCTGTTTTCTTTTATTTTTATATTATGTGTGTGTGTGTGTGTGTGTGTGTGAGTGAGAGAGAGAGAGAGAGAGAGAGAGAGAGAGAGAGAGAGAAAGAGTGTTGCATGTATGTGGCTGTTAGAAGACAAGTTGCAGGAGTCAGTTTCCTCCTCCTACCATGTGGGTCCCGGGAATCGAACTCAGGTCATTGGGCTGGGCAGTCAGCACCTTTACTCACTGAGTCACCATACCAACCCCCACATTCTCCACCTTTATCAAGAAAGAACACATTGTCTCTTCGAGCTCTAACACTCTATGATTACCATTGAGCCAGAAGAAAATGAAATCCCCACGATGAAAATCACCCTTCAGTCAGTCATAGCCAGTTACAAGCCTAAAACAGGAGAACCAAGTCTGACTTTCCGTTGGCTTAGTCCTCTTGTCCAGGGAGTTCTGTGATGGTCATGGAATCCAGACCCTCCGTAGATAAGGCTTAAGCCCGTGTGGCCTCATGCTAACCATGGGTCTGGGATGGCGTTGGGGTGGGTCCTCACGTTAGGTGTAGGTAACAGCAGCCCTAGTCTACACTGTCAGGAAGTTGCTGAGCAAGCAAACTGAAGCTTCCGAAGCCTGCAGCCGCCACAGATCAAGCTAAGCATGAGGTCAGAGCACTGGAAAATTAGGGTGGGCCCATGGAGAATTTTGAGAGCAGAGGTCATCCCCAGCCAAGGACATAGAGTCAGACTGGATACCCAGAGGCTAAGAAACCTACCGTTCCCAAAGCCTCGATGGGAAGGTGGATGCCTGACAGCCTCCCCTGTGAGGAGAAAGGGAGGGAGGGCCCTGTCAGTGAACTCATCACCCACTCACCCTGCCTGCTTAGTCTCACCTGACTCCAGCACTGGACTGGAGGCCTTGCCCTATGTGAGAGGAAGCTCAGGAATAGTTGTTGCCTCAAACTGACCTTGGTGAGTTAAAACCTCAAGGGTCATCACACAAGCATAAAACTAGTCTCAGAACAGATGTTTCCCATCCCTGGGATAAGCAGAAAGTGTCTCCAGAAGTTGAGCAGAAGAGCAGTGCTCGTAGGAGCATCTTTGGCTTCGTGGGATGGTGAACAGGAATGAGGAACTCGGATGCTGATGCCCCCAAGGCTTGCTCTCTCCAGGCCGGCAGCCTTCCAAGATGCCCAAGGCCCGTCAGCTAGCTCAAGGCACCTCCACCCTCCTATGTGTGCTCTCAGACCAGACTCCTCCTAGAAGAGAAGCTGACAAAACCCATAATGAAGCACAAAGACTGAAATGACTTAGTTTGTCTCCTTTCACAGCGACTGTGGTCTTTTGTAGCAGAATAGTGATGAGTTTTGTCTTCAGAGACACTGGGACAGTCACAGGGCTGGTGGGGTGTTCCCCGAGGGATGCACAATTGGTCTAAACTCACCTGTATTGGTTTTGTTGTTGCTGTTGTAGTCATTTTGTTGCTGCTTCTGAGAAAGCAATGTAAAGAAGGAAAGATTCACATTGGCTCACAGTTTGAGGGTGACCCATCGTGGCAGGCGTGGCATGGAGGAGGGAGTATGAGGCACTCTGTTGCATTGCATTTGCAGGGAACTGTTGGGGATTGGTTCTAATGCTTTGATTTAATCAGATATCTGTGTATCCAAACGCTGAAAGTCCTTGTCCCCAGCTGATTTTTGATCAATCAATAAAGATGCCAGTAGCCAATGGCTGGGCAAAGGGTGACAGGACAGATCTTTAGATTGGCACAGGCTAGGAACTGAGAGGAGAGAAAAGAGATCGCCATGAAGTGGTGGAGATGGATGGATGTCGGAGCTGCAGGGGAGAAAGCTAACCGGCCACGTGAGAATTCTGGTGGGTGGCCATGGCCACTTCCCCGATTGGGCCTGGGGTAGCAGGGGAAGGTTTAGGAGTGCCCAGTTTCTGAGCTTAGCCAAGGCATTTCAAAAATAAGGCAATGCATGTGTGTGTTTCATTTGTGGATCCAAAGAGTTCCTGGGCAGGTAGCTGGAAGCACATGACCCGCTGGGAGCACAAAGCACTGTAGCTAAAACTCCATACTGCTGGGTGGTGGTGGCGCACGCCTGTAATCCCAGCACTCTGGGAGAGGCAGGCAGATTTCTGAGTTCAAGGCCAGCCTGATCTACAGAGTGAGTTCCAGGACAGCCAGGGCTATACAGAGAAACCCTGTCTCGAAAAAAACCAAAACAAACAAACAAATAAAAAAACCAAAAAAAAAAAAAAAAAAAAACCCAAAAAACCAAAAACAACAACAACAAAAAAAAAAAAAACCCGACAAAAAAACTCTATGCTACAGGGAACACTGGTGTCCAGTTGGCTTTTTCCATTTTAGTCAGTCCATAGAATAGAGTCACCACATTCAGGGTGGGCCTTAACTCCTCAGTTCCCTTTCTGGAGATATATAGACACACCCAGAGGTATGTCTCTAAGGTAATTCCAAAGCAACTCATTTGACAATAAAGACTGATGGCCATAAATATGGAGTAAAAGGTAATCCCAAACCCAGTGCCTGACAAGGACTTCGTGGTGGTTCAAAGACCTACGCAGAGTAGATTTATTATTATTATTATTTATTCAGCCAATGGTACTCTCTTAGCAGTGAGTGTGTGGCACTCTTCCATCTCGGTTTCCTCTCCCGGTCCTTTCTGCTCTCTCTATAGGGTCAGATCTTTGCATTTCTGTGTTCTCACTGTGTAAATGGCTCTCCAGCGAGGCAGAGTCACAACCACCTTTGACCCCAGCAATCAGGAGGCAGATGCAGATTACAAGTTTGAAGCCAGTCTGGGATACATGGTGTGACCTTGTCTCAAAATAGAAGCAATAGTTAATAATGAAATCAACAAAAATAATTTTTTTAAAGTTACTAATTAATAAAATAAAATGTAGCAAGGGGAACACCCCAGTCTCCTATGTCAATGAGTCACAATGGATATTAAATAAATGTCTTTAAAATAAAGACACATCTAAAGGATGGTTTGTGTTCTGACTGGTGGATGAAAACCAGGACCAGAGGCTGGAGGAAGAGAACCCCATGATTTCCAGGGGAGCAAATATTGTCTACCTCCTGGCCTCTATACCACG